>NC_088385.1:131587500-131933750 GCF_037993035.2 Macaca fascicularis | reverse complement strand
GAGAAGCCTTGTTTTCATAAGGAAGTCGCCGGGAGTGGAATTCTTATACTCCTGGTTAGTATGCGAATGTCACGCAGCCATCTGTCATTGGAAGCGATTTTCGCTGATCTCCCAGCTGACAGGTCCATTTGACCTTTCTTCAGATTTGTAGAAAGCAGCAAAGTGGAAACCACCGGCTTGCAAAAGCGTTTCTTACCCAATCTTTAGACGGGTTCTCGAAACCCGTGTCCGGGAAGTTCCCTCTGACTGGGGCTGGGGGGTCAGGCAGGCTTTGCCTGTTGGCTGTAGAGTGGAGGGGTTGGGGGTCTTGTGAGCTGCCTGGGGGACTGGCAAGCAAGTGACAAGATCAGGAGAGAGTCCAGGCCCCGAGGACGGTCCCTTCAAACTCCCTGTGTCTGATCCTCTGGGAAGCTGAGCCCAGCTTTGGTTATTTGATAACCACGATGAGGATTTTGACTTAACCTGCACATGCGACACATCACAGACACTTTTAACCCTTGCATTCAGGTCTACCTGCTCATAAGCTCATAAAACAGAAAAAAAGACAGTCCCCAGAAGGCATTCTGTTTGTTTTTTTTTTTTTTGAGACAGGGTCTCACTTTGTCACCTAGGCTGGTGCAATCACTGCTCACTGCAGCCTCGACCTCCCAGGCTCAGGCGATCCTCTCACCTCAGCCTCCCAAGTAACTGGGATTATAGGCCTGTGCCACTACACCCGGCTAATGTTTTGTATTTTTTTTTGTAGAGATAGGGTTTTGCCATGTTGCCCAGGCTGATCTCCAACTCCCAGGCTCAAGCGATCCATCCACCTCGGCCTCCCAAAGTGCTGGGATAACAGGCATGAGCCACTGCCCTGGCCCTTAAGTCATTCTTGTGTGTGTGTGTTCCTGAGGGACTTAGCCTCCTGTGTGTCTCACTGGGTGAACACCTTGCTTCTGAGTGAGGTTTGATTTTTTTTGTAGGGTGTATGTTTGGACACATCCTTGGTCTTAAGCCCAGCCAACGACCTTAGCCAGGGCTCAGGGAAGGGAAGCACCGCCTGCCCCACAGCTGGAGGGCTGTGCTTTGGGACACCCGGTCCAGCTTCAGTGTCTCTGACTCTGAGCATCTTTGACTCTTCGAGATTTTCTTTTCATGCTCTCACTGTAGGCCCCAGCCCCCGCCAGTGACGGGACTCTACTACTTACTATGTTGCTTGAATTTGGCTTACTTTTTTTCTTAAAGAATTTTATTTTAAAAGGAAGGCAGTTGTATCTGTGAAATTATGGGTTCTTTGGGCAAGTAATATTTTTCCCATCTCCATTAAAATAAATACCTAACTACTAAGGATGTTCCTCCCTGTACCTCAAAGCGGCCTGCTACCTGCGATCTCGGCACCATCCCATGATTGTCTCCCATGCGCCCTTCGTCCTGCTCGGCCTGTGTCGCCCCTGCATAGCCTTTCCCACCTTCTCTGCCTCGCTTAGTCTTCGCCATCATCGAAGGTGCAATTCCAGCCATACCCCCTCCTCCAGGAGGCACCCCTCCCCCATCACTCCTGCTTGCTCTTTTTCCCTATCTCAGGACTCCTGGGGCACTTTGTATCTCAGTTGATACTAGAATGTTCTAGAATACAAGAAGTCCTAATTCCAGTTGCTGTAACCCCAAACCCCAAGGACCTGCAACATAATCCCGGTACCTGCCCCTGTGCTGGAAACGAATATTCTTACCCAGGGTAGTTACTCACATTCATTAGCACTCCTTGGCTCACGCAGATACCCATTCTTTCAACATATTTAGCCACTGCCCACTACGTGCTAGGCGCGGGGGGTGCAATTGTAGACCAGGCAGAGGCGGCCCTTCCTCTCAAACAACTTGACAATTCTGCCACTCACTAGCTGTAGGACCCTGGACAAGTCACACAGCCTGTCTGGAGACCCAGTGTTCTCCCCTTTAAAGCAGGTGACTCAGACCTGCTTTGCAGGGATGTGCCAGGAGAGATGGGTGAAGTGGATAGTGTGAATGGAGTGGGCCGGGGCAGGGGTCCTCAGCTGAAAACAATGCCTCTTGGGGTCAGCGTGGGGCTCGAGGTGGCGGCCCCGTGGGTGGGTCCAGGGCCAGGGACCCTGTGTCTGAGCCACTGAGGCTCTGCCAGTCTGGTCCACTGGCCTCCCGGCTCCCACGCGTGTCCTGAGCCGTCCATTCTCCAGGCGGCGACCCTGAAATGTTAATCTGTCACAAAGGTCATCTTTGCTTGAATCGTGGGTGACTTTTCCCCATCCTGGCGGTAAAGTCTCCCCACTTGTCTCTCCATCTGCGATCCCCCGCAATCTGGCTGCCGACGCGAGACTTCAGGACGATTCCGAGCTCGGCCACTGGGGGGCGAGCTGTGCACACAGGTGGTCCAGAGGCTGCTGCCTAGGAGACGCTGCGGATCACCCAGTTCCTAGAACGGAGTGGATTGATTTTAAACCGGGAAGGCTGTGGTCCACAGCCTGGCGTCGGGAACCGTGACCCCTAGATACTGTATTTTACGTGTGTGTCTGGGCGTTTTATTCTGGGAAGCGTTTCCTCAATAGTCTTCAGATTTTCAAAGGGATCTTAACCCTTTCTCTCTGGGGTCTTGGGAACAAGAGTGACACCCCTATAACAGAGTGACCCGGGTCACACGATGTCTGCTTCTCCTTAGCATGCTACTCCCTGCTCCCAGCACCTGCGTGCTACTGCCTGCTCTGCTCAAGTTGCTGGGTGCCTTGAAGCAATTCATAACCTCACTGAGCCTCCCATGAGATGGGAGTGAAGATTGCTGCTACACAAATCTCTGAGAACCCCTGTGAGGGTGGACTCGAAATGGACGTGTGAGGGCTGGGTGCGGTGGCTCTCGCCTATAATCCCAGTACTGTGGGAGGCCAGGAGTTCGAGACCAGCCTGGGCAGCATGGTGAAACACCGTCTCTACTAAAAATACAAAAATTAGCTGGATGTAGTGGCAGGCATATGTAATTCCAGCTACGCGGGAGGGTGAGGCAGGAGAATCGCTTGAACCCAGGAGGTGGAGGTTGCGAAGAGCCAAGATCATCCCACTGTACTCCAGCCTGAGTGACAGAGTGAGACTCCATCTCGAAGAAAAAAAAAAAAAAGAAAAGAAAAGAAATGGGTGTGTGAGCATTCTGTACAGAGCCTGGGACGATTATGAAAGCTCTCAAATGCTGAACCTCCAGCAAGTATTTATTAGACACCTACTGTGTGCAGAGCACTTGCTGGGCTCTGAGAGAGAGTCAAACTCTGAGAAGTCTGGGTCAATTCATTCATTCCTTCATTCAGCAAACGCTGTTTGGGTGCTCACTGTGCGCCACACACCCTCATATGTATTGCGAATCAGCTTCAGTTACGTTCCCCAGAAGCAGACGCTGAGACCAAGATTCCTGGCCAGGGAGTGTCCCAGGAGGGCAAAGGGAACTCTAGCAGCCCAGGGTCATGGACAGCTCTCAAAGGCAGACCAACAGGTCTTGGGTTTTGGATGCAAAAATGCTCCAAAGTCAGGGGTGTGCAAATACAGTTAAAAGAGTATTCATTTGAATCTGCTTAAAACACCAAGGGTATCCGCTTCAGAATTACAGAGGTGACAGGGTGCGGTGGCTCACCCCTGTAATCCCAGCACTTTGGGAGGCCAAGGTGGGTGGATTGCTTGAGGTCAGGAGTTTGAGACCAGCCTGGGCAACATAGCAAAACCCCGTCTCTACTGAAAATACAAAAATTAGCCAGGTGTGGTGGTGTGTGCCTGTAATCCCAGCTATGTAATCTGAGCCACAAGAATCGCTTGAACCCGGGAGGCAGAGGTTGCAGTGAGCCGAGATCTCACCACTGCACTCCAGCCTGGGTGACAGAGCGAGACTCCATCTCAAAAAAAAAAAAAAAAAAAAAAAAAGAAAATGAAAGAAAAACAACAACAAAGTTGGACAAAGATAGAAAGCTCCTTGCCCTCACAAACTTGCCTTCTAGTGGGAGAGACAGCTGGCAAGTAAATGCATGAGTGAGGTCATGCATGAGTAAGGTCACTCATGAGTAAGGTCACGTATGAGTAAGGTCACTCTGGGAAGCAACAATGCCAGGACAGAAAGAAAAGCAGGGGGTGCGCTGGAGAAGAGGTGCTGTGCAGGGGGCCTACTTAGATGAGAGCGCATTTCCAGAAGTTTCCTCTGAGAAGTGCCGACTCCTGAAGGCTTCATGGGAATCTGGAGAAGAGCGCTCCAGGAACCGGGAAGTATATGTGCAAAGGGCCTGGGGTAGTGACATGCAGAACAGAAACAGTGCGCTGTGACTGGAGCCCAGAGGGTGGGCCTGGGTGAGAGAAACGCAAACTGCTTTTCCTCCTCTGTTTGCCCGGAAACAATCAACACAGAAGACTTCTGTGACCAAATATGGGGGCCTCCCCCACCACAGATGAAATGAACAACTAATTCTGCAGTGGACGCCAGCCAGGGGCCCTCTGATTCAACTCAATTCTGCCGCTGTCTACCTGGAGGCAGTGTCAGACCCCACAGGTCGAGGGTTCAGACCCCAGGGCGACCCCTCACTCCCGATGCCCGTCTCAAGCCCTGGGTTGCGTCACCTGTGCTTCTGACAGACCAGCTGTAAATGGAGGCTCCCACGACCCTGTCTTTGAGTTCAATTAATTTGCTAGAGCAGCTCACAGGGCTCAGGGAAGCACTGAGCTTATTTATTATAAAGGATGTTACAAGGAGACAGATGAAGAGATGCTAGGGAGCGGCACGGGGGAGGGGCACGGGGGAGGGGCACGGGGAGGGGCATGGGGCAGAGGCACGGGGGAGGGGCATGGGGAGGGGCGTGGAGCTGCTATGCTCTCCAGGGCACCACCCTCCAGGAGCCTTCCCATGCTCAAAAACTCTGTCCTCTTCAGTTTTTATGGAGGTTTCATTAGGTGGGCATAATTTTTAAAATTATTTTAAATTTTTAATTTTTGTGGGTTCATAGTGTTATACATTTGTGGGGTGCATGAGATGTGTTGACACTGGCATGCAATGTGACATAATCACATCATGGGAAGGGCATATCCACCCCTTCAAGGATTTAGCCTTTGTGTTACAAACAATCCAATTACACTCCTTCAGTTAACTTAAAAATACGCAATCAAGTTTTTCTTGACTATAGTCACCCTGTTGTGTGATCAAATAGTAGGTCTTATTCATTCTTTATCTCTGTGTATGTTTTTTGTATACGTGGGTGTGATGGATTAAACCACAGGCCCTTGGTGATCAGTTTGACCTTCAGCCTCTCTCCCCTCACTGGAGGTTGGGGTGGGGCTGAAAGTCCCAGCCCTCTAGCACTGACTTGGTTTTTTCTGAGACCAGTCCCCATCCTGAAGCTGCCTAGGGGTTGCCAGCCACCAGTGAGTCATTGGCAAACAAAAGGACATCACTTTGGAGATTCCAAGGATTTTAGGGGCAGAAGACCAAATAAATATTTTACACTGTCACAGTGGGAGGGGTTGGAGGGAGATGGAGGTGGGGAGCTGGGGAGTCTTGCAGTTAGGATTTTAAGTACAGTGGGAAACCACTGGAGATTTTTCAGTCGGGGAGGGCCGCGTTTGCTGTTTGTTTCTGCTGTGGGAGAGGCTGTGGGGGCAGGCGTGGACGCTGGAGGTCCGGCTGGAGGCAGTGGCCCTCCTCCTGGTGACAGGTGGTGGTGGTGGCCTGGGCCAGGGTGGGGCAGTGGATGAAGAGGGGACAGATGCGGGGTGTATTTTTAGGGGCTGGAGCTCATAGAACATGGTGCTAAACTGGATGTGGGAAGTGAGGGGCGAGGAGGCGCCCAGTGAGACTCTCCAGTGTCTGAGCCTGACAGCCAAGGGGAGGGAGGGGCCGCTTTTTGTTAGTTTTCATTTGTTTTTGTTTGTTTGTTGTTTGTTTTATTTTTTGAGACAGAGTCTTGCTCTGTCGCCCAGGCTGGAGTGCAGTGGCGTGATCTCGGTTCACTGCAACCTCTGCCTCCCGGGTTCAAGCGATTCTTCTGCCTCAGCCTCCCAAGTAGCTGGAATCACAGGTGCCCATCACCCACGCCCGCCTAATTTTTGTAGTTTTAGTTGAGATGGGGTTTCGCCTTGTTGGCCAGGCTGGTCTCAAACTCCTGACCTTGTGATCTGCCCGCCTTGGCCTCTCAAAGTGTTGGGATTATAGGCGTGAGCCACCGCGCCTGGACATTTTCATTTGTTTTTGAGACAGGGTTTCTGTCATCCAGGCTGGAATGCAGCGGTGTGATCATAGTTCACTGTAGCCTCGAACTCCTGGGCTCAAGTGATCCTCCTGCCTCAGCCTTCGGAGTAGCTGGGTCTACAGGCACATGCCAGGACACCTGGCTAATTTTAAAATTAATTATTATTATTATTATTATTTTTAGAAAGAGGGTCCCACTGTGTTGCCCAGGCTGGTCTCGAACTCCTGGCCTCAAGCGATCGGCCCACCTTAGCCTCCCAAAGTGCTGAGATTACAGGTGTGAGCCAGAGGGAGGTGCCACTAACTGAGGAAGGAGGCAAGAAGGTGGGGCTGGGAGCAAGTAGGGTCGCCGTCCCCCAGTGCAGACCCAGGCTTAGCTCAGCATGGATTGAATGACTGTGAACTCCCTGTGGGGGCTGCAGAGGGAGGAGTCAGCACCTTGAGGTTCTTGTGTCACCCACACCGGATTCGTCCTCTATCCCAATCCACCCACCCCCAGGGCGTCTGGAATGTGAAAGGCCAGAGAGAGAAAGCACCACCAGGAATCCCAACATAGCTACAGCACCAATAACAGCAGGCCCCTTTGATGCTCAGGGGAGCACATGTTTCATGGAGCTTCCAATGGCCTGTACAGCAGGGAGTCTTGAGGGGACCATTTCACAGATGGGAAGACGGAGGCTGAGGGGTGGGGCTATATTTGCAAGGTGGATCTTTATTTGTGTGCGAACATTTGGTCGCGCAGTCTCCCTCTTTAGACTTTACGCTGCTGAAGGCAGCCACCGGAGTTATGTGGGCTTCATGGTTCATGGGGCATGCATGCAAATCAGTCTTTGCTGAGTTAAAGAATAAATGATCTGGGGTGTAGCGAGATTGGGGAGGTAGTTGCGGGAGGGTTCTGCAGACCTGCCCAGGGCCAGCCAGAGGCCGCACGTGCTGACTATGGCCGCCAGGGGGCGCTGTGGGTCCAGCCTCGCAGGGCGGCCCCGATCCAGGTGCGGAGGCCCCAGCAATCCGGGTCTCTTTGGCGGTCCCAGGGGTGGGAAACGTCGTTGTTTCAGGGTCCGTACGAGCAAAGATAAAAAATGACAAACTAATGAACTAGGGCTGCAAGAACTATGTTCTCTTGTATGTTTACATGTAAAAATTTAACAGCTTCCGTACATGAAATAGTCCTGCAATATATTTTTGTTAAGTTACAGGGCTTGCAAAATTCTTAATGAACCATGTCCAGAGAGGGCAAGATTTAAAAAGGGGAAATTATCACAGTTCTTTTAATATTGGCGGTGTGGGGCTTTAGGACAGTACATTCAAGATCTTCTCCAAAATCTGATTTGTGGTGTTCTTGTGAACGCAAAGTCCGGACCAAATGGCTGATTGTGGTCTCCCAGGGATGGGCAATCCTGATCCAAACCTCAGATGCCCAGAAGGTATAAAATCTCAACACGGGGCCAGGCGTGGCGGCTCACTAATCCTGGCACTTTGGGAGGCCGAGGTGGGCGGATCACCTGAGGCCAGGAGTTCAAGACCAGCCTGGCCAACATGGTGAAACTTCCTCTCTACCAAAAATACAAAAATTAGCTGGGCATGGTGGTGAGCACCTGTAATCCCAGATACGGGGGAGGCTGAGGCAGGAGAATCACTGGAACCTGGGAGGCGGAGGTTGCAGTGAGCTGAGACTGTGCCACTATACTCCAGCCTGGGCAACAGAGTGAGACTCTGTCCCCCCCCCCCCAAAAAAAAAAAAAAAAAAAAGGGAAAGAAAAAAAAAAAAGAAAATCTCAATGCCGGCCACTCCCAGCCCAGTCAGGCAAGCTCAGCTCTGGCATCCTGGCTTGCTCTCCTGGAACAGACTGTTGCTAGCATTCATCGAACCTTTCTAAGTGCCATGCACTATTTTAAACCCTTGGCATATGCTCACTTAGTTTTCATCATGGCAGGTGAGTGCTGTTATCATCATCATCATCTTCATTTTACAGATGAGGAAACTGAGGCACAGAGAGGCGAGGTCATTGTCCAAGGTCTTATGGATGGAAAGGGTCAGAGTCTGGATATGAATATTGGCAACTGGTTGGGGGGCATGCATGCTTATCAGCTACTTTGCATACCTCCTCATTGAGGGCGAACCAGAGCTTGCTGTGGGTGCTGGCTGAGGCATCCCACTTTATCTTACCCCTTATCCCAAGTGAAACTGAACTTGGGAACCCAACTGCAAGAAACATCATCTCCAAGCAATGGCAATGAATGCACACAGGTCCTGGCTCTGGAGCTTCTGAGGAGCCTGGGAGAGGAAAGGAGGTTGCAAGGCCCATTTCCCCCAAATCCAATCCCAGCTCCATCTAGAAAAAGGTCCCACATACCAAGCATGTGTCCAATCACTCCAGAAAAGCCCCTGGCAGGGGAGCATCCAGGCTCATTCCAGAGAGGTCGAGAATGGAAGGGAAAGAAGAGGAGTAAGAATAAACATGTCTAAAAATAGTGCTTGGATCTCTGAAACCCACAACAAAACAGGAAAGAGAGGGCAGGAGAACTGGGAGGGAGAAGCCTGGAGGTTTGGCTGAGGGAACAATAAGGTGCACTGCCCTGGTGGCGGTTGTTTCTCTGATTTTCCTCTCTGAAGTCTTAGGAGCCAGGCTGGCTGGAGAATCTGAGGGTGAAGGCCAAATATCTCTGGAGTCATGAGTATTTCCAGATTTCACAACACGTTTGCATGAAGCCTTAGCCTTAGCAAACTTGATAGCATTTAGAAGTCCGCGACTGAGGCAGAGGGAGGCTTTTAAGAGGGAGCTTTTTTTTTTTTTCTTCTCCTCTTTCAGGAACAGATGTTTAAGCAACACTAGCCATGATGCACATGTTTCTGCAAACCAGATCTCACTTACCTCCTCAGCTTCCATTGCAAAATGGGACTTCCACTCCCTTGGGAAAACATCTCTGCAGATGGATTGGAACAACTTGGCATGGAAGGCATTAAGCCTGAGGCTTGTGGTCGGGTTTGCAGTGGTTTCTCAGAACTGTGCAACACCCTTCTGGTCTCTGGGATTTTCCCTCTGCTTCTATGACCAGCCTCATCTGTTCTTTTCTGGGCCACAGGAATTTCTTCCATTTCGGGGAACAGGGACTCTGAGATTAAACACTGGCATCTCTGGTCATGCACTGTGGTGTGCTTGGCCCTGTGGTCTCTCTGTCTGTGGCAGTAACAGCTGTTCGAGGGAAGGACATAGTTTCCTTCATGATGTCAGCCTTGGAGATTAGGCAGATGGCAGGGTTTGGAAGCTAGAGCTGTGTTCTGAAGAAGATTGGATTCACTGTGTCCCTCAGGGAAGTCACTTTGACCCCTCTGTGCCTGTGTCCACTTCTGTCCAACAGGAATTCTAATTCCTGCCCCATCAATTTCAGATTCTCATGAGGATCATTAAGAAAAACATTTTATGCACTTTCAGTTGAAAATAGTTTGGGAAGGTTTTCAAATGTGTCATAAAGTACTCTTCGAACAAACCCTAACATCCATGACCCAGTTTAGCTAAGTATTTACAAGGTTTAGTGGAGCTGAGCTGTAATACCACACATCACCAGCAGGTGCCCCTGTTAAACACATCATGAGCGTACTTGCACGTGGGAGTAGTGTGGTTATTGTATATTGTATAAAACTAGTTTTTGTAAATGGAGGGATGCATGTGGGTCAGTGGAGGCAAGTTCAAATGCTTACAGAACCAGGCAGGCAGTGTAAATAGGCCCAACAGACCAGGTGCTTATTCATTGAGAGGTAGGGTAGTTTGTGTGGCTGGCTAGAGGGTAAAGGCATGCCCTGCCCACAAGCGTGGCTAGAGATCAAGGGGGTGGGTGTGGGAACAGCTAATGCCTTATCTCCCCAAAGTGGCACCTGTTCATCACTTTTAAAGGTACACTGTTGGCACCACTATTATTATTATTATTTTGAGAAAGAGTCTCATTCTGTCACCCAGGCTGGAGTGCAGTGGTGCGATCTTGGCTTACTGCAACCTCTGCCTCCCAGGTTCAAGTTATTCTTCTTGTGCCTCAGCCTCCCGAGTAGCTAGGATTAATGGTGTGCACCACCACACGTGGCTAATTTTTTGTATTTTTAGTAGAGATGAGGTTTTACCATGTTGGCCAGGCTGGTCTTGAACTCCTGGCCTCAAGTAATCCACCCACCTTGGCCTCCAAAGTGTTGGGATTACAAGTGTGAGCCACAGCACCCGGCCAACGCCATTATTGTTAAGACCATGATGAAAAGTTAAACATGTTAAAGTGTGAAAGTGAGGCTGTTAGACCTGTGGTTAAAGAGAGTGGCATTTTGTGTGTTGGGTTCTGGGGTAATGATACCCTCTCCCTCTGCACTCCAGCCCAGGCTGCCTTCCTGTGATTGCAGAACTGATTACTGCCTCAATGGAATGCAGGCCAATGTTGCCAGATCGTCTATTTTTTTTTTTTTTTTTTTTTTTTTTTTTTTACAAGAGAATGTGGTTTTTTAAAACGTGAAATCTCCTGAGTTTTAATTATTGGCAACAAATTCCAATTATAATACTGTATGGACCAGCCGAATGCAGTGGCTCATGCTTGTAATCCCAACACTTTGGGAAGGCTAAGGCAGGTGAATTTCTTGAGCCCAGGAGTTTGAGACTAGCCTGGGCAACATGGCAAAACCCTGTCTCTATAAAAAATACAAAAATTAGCAGGGCATGGTGGTACACACCTGTGGTCCCAGCTACTTGGGAGGCTGAGGTGGGAGGATGGCTTGGGTCCAGGAGGTCGAGGCTGCAGTGAGCTGAGATTGCACCAGTGCACTCCAGCCTGGGCAACAAAGCTAGACCATGTCTCAAGAAGAAAAAATATATCATATGGGCCAAATGAAACATGTCTTGGCCAGGACTCAGTCTGTCAGTTGTGGGGTGGTATTTGCCTCTGCCTCCTAGGTGTGTAACTTGAGTCTAAACGTCTGTGGCTATCCATCTCTTTCTGGAGGTGTGTGGGTGGCTATACCTCATCAGCCTAAGCCACTGAATGTGGTGTTTTTTTGCATGAGTGGAGCTAAACAGATCCTACTGAGGGGCTTCAAATGATAACAGCTAAGACACTAGCTTCTAGAGTCAGAGAGAACTGGGATGGAATCCTGGGTCTATGATTCACTAGCTGTGTGACCTTGAGCAAGTCACGTAACTTCTCTGAGCCTCAACTACCTCATCAGTAAAGATGAGGATAATAAAAACAACATTGTGGTGGCCAGGAGTTCTAACTTTTACCTTCTGGGCACACGGGGGGATGGCACTTCCTGGCCTGCCTGTGGATGGGAGGGCGGGGTGTGTGACTCATTTTGGCTGATGAGCTGACAGTGAAGAATCACTCAGCTCACTTCTTGGGCTGCAGCATTTAGTTGCTGGTGCAAGAACCTTCAGAGTTCTTTCCTTCCACCATGGTGACAGGCAATGTCTGAGACATTGGTGGATGTATCGCCTTGAGTCCCAGAATGGGGGCTACATGGAGCAGAGCCCAAGCTGGCTTCTGCAGCATGAGCAAGAGACAGACTTTTTTAACTTCAAGCTATGGAGCTCCAGGGGGCTATTTGTTACTGCAGCATGACCTAGACCTCCCTGACTGACACACCTTCTGCATGGGCAGGGAGGAGTCCATGAAACGATGCATTGAATGGGCTTAGCACGGTGCCTGCCTCATACTAAGTACTCGGTAAATGGCAGCTTCCTCTTCATTCATTCAGCAGATATTTATGGAACACATGTTCCTGGCCAGGCTCGGTTCTAGGCACTGGGGGTAGAGGATTGAACAAAACAGACCCAAATCTCTGCTGCCATAGAAATCCCTTCCAGCAACAGAGTAGCTATCCTCTGCCCTCAGCTGCGTGCCCAAGGAAGAAGGAACCGTTCCCTTTGCTCTGGGGCCACAGTGCCTTGAAAGGCAGATCTGCAGATACCACTGGTGGCGGACAAACCAGGGTGTGGGGAGCCCCTCCCTTTGGACAAGGCAGCAGACAGACTGTGAGGACTATGGGGTTTCAGGCCAGGTCAACCCAGGCTGCCCACAGTGATGTCAGTGGTGGCACCGGGCCAGCATGGACTGCCTGCAGAGCGGGTTGAAAAGAGTTGGTACAAGACGCACACGCACGAAGCTGGGGGAGGAAGTCGCCACACATCTCTGAACACCTAAAGGTGTAACATTTTCCAGCCAAGCTCTCCACTCTTTGATGCAACAGCCAGGGCTGTGGTTAAAAAAAACATTGGGAATTTCTAAAAGGGCGCTCACATTTTCCAAGTGCCTTTTATGTGCTTGGCACTTGCCTTCTGTCGCGTCTTTCCCTCTATACACAAATTCTTCAAGGAGGCGTTCTCCCCGTGTCACAGATGAGGACACCAAGCCTCAGAGAGGCTGAATGCGTTGTTGAAAGCTGCACAGTGAGGTCATGAGGCTGCTTGGATCCCAACCCAGCTCTCCCCCAGAGCCTGTGAGTGTCTCCTTGGCTGAGCTCTCATGGCATTCTTGAGAACGAGAAGAAAATACACAGAAAATACTGGAGGTGTCCTGAGCCCCCTTCCCTTCCAGAGACCACCCCCAGCCCCCACTGGAGCCATCTTTTATTCTTCTTTCTGGTTTGAAGTTTTTTTTTTTTTTTTTTTTTTTTTAAATTTTTTTGAGATGGAGTCTTGCTCTGTCACCCAGGCTGGAGTGCAGTGGTGCGATCTTGGCTCACTGCAACCTCCACCTCCCAGGTTCAAGTGATTATCCTGCCTCAGCCTCCCAAGAACTGGGATTATAGGCATGTGCCACCATGCCCAGCTAATTTTTGTATTGTTAGTAGAGACAGAGTTTCACCATATTGGCCAGAATGGTCTTGAACTCCTGATCTCAAGTGAAGGTTTGGATGATTTTTGCCTGGTTGAGGACCTACTGTGTGCTGGGCCCTGCTATGCATTCTGCCTGCGTTCCCTCATTTCACGCTCGCAGTGGCCCACACAGGTGATTGCCAGCCTTACCCCATTATATGGATGAGGCAGCCGACGCACAGAGAGGGTCAGCCACTTGCATGGGTCACAGAGCCAGGAGGGCTCGATGTGGACTTGAACCTGGGGAGCTGGACTTTGGTCTGTGCTCCGTTGCTCCTGCTGCTTCTTGCAGCCATAGGCTGGCGCCCTTCCCCTTCCTGGCGCCTGTGCGGTGCTTGTCCTGCTGCTGGTTATTCTCCCAGAGGCCCCTGCGGTGCCTGCTCCACACTCTCTAGGGGGAAGGGGACCCTGTGGATTCCATACGCCTCTGGCATCGGGCTGGGTGGGAAGCAGAGAGGCTGGAGTATTCAGCCCCTAGAGCCCTCCCTGCTTCCGGGGGTCTGGCTGTGGCTGGTGCGCAGTGACCATGGCCATGGGGCCAGCTCTGTCCCCTTCCCACATCTCAGCCCCTGCTGGGAGGCCCTTCCATGGCTCCCTCTCTCCCCTGCCTGCAGGTGAAATTCCTTTCCCCACCTCTTCGTGGCTGTGGGGGCAGCAGCTCCCCACCGTTCTGGCCCCTGAGTCCCAGCACCTTCCTGCCTGTGTGGTCGGTAGTTCCCCTCATGATAGCCTCGAACCATCTGACTTGTGTTCTCTCCATGCTGTGAGCCCAGCGCATCCCAGCAGCAGCCTCCAGGGTGGGCTTATCAGCTTCACTTACAGGTGAGGAAGCAAAGGCCCAGAGAAGTCAGGCTGTTCACCCAAGGTGACCAGCCTGTGAGCCCAGGTTGCCGTCTGACTCCAAGGCTGAACCCCTCGGTGGCCCTCACCACCATGGCGACTGGGCACATGGTCTTCCCGGAGCCTTAGTTTCCTCATCTGTGAAACGAAGAAGAAGGAGAACCTCTTCAAAGCGCTCATGGGAAGACGTTTCCCCTTCTTGGCCTTTCGGCTGGTGTGAAACCAATGGAGCCGGGGCCGGCCTCCTCCCTTCCTCCCCTCCCCTGCCCGTCTGGAAAGCATAGATTGTCTTCCATCCCCTTAGCAGCTATCCTCAGATGTTAAAGCCTCATATTTAAACATCTTCTTCCAAAGCTGACAGCTATCTGGTGTTTCTAGACTTTTCTCAACCACGCCAAGGCACCTAACATTCTCCAAATACCCATCAACCACTTCCCTGTGTGGCTGTTTGGACCAGGGTTACTTAGCCTCTGCTCTGCTGGCACCAGGGCTGTGGGGCTGCCCTGTGTGCTCTAGGGTGTTTACCAGCATCCCTGGCCCACAAGGTGCCAAGGTCACCCCAACTCCCAGTTGTGACAACTCAAAGTGTCTACAAACATTGCCAGCTGTGCCCCAGAATTGCCCAGGATTGAGAAGCCCTGGCCTGGAGGTTTTGTTTTTACTGGTCTGTGTTTGGAGCCATGATGATTTTTAAAGCACAAATTCACTTGCCCCTTGTTGTCCCTAGAAGTGTCGGTTCCCATAAGTGTTAGTGCTGACTTTCGTTTGTACTGTGGGTCTCCCTCTTGCTTTCTCTCTTTCTCTCTGTCTTTAAATAGAGATGATAGAATCTTACTATGTTGCCCAGGCTGGTCTCGAACTCCTGGCCTCAAGAGATCCTCCCACCTTGGCCTTCCAAAGTGTTGGGATTATAGACGTGAGCCACCGCGCCTGTCCTCTGCTGAGTCTCTAAAAGCCATGTCCGCTGTTCCACACAGGATGTCGTTGTTCCTTTCTTGAGCCATCCCAAAGCCTCTGTTTGCCTTGTCCCTGCAGACCCTCTTCTAGAAGCCCGTTCTCTCTGAACTTGGGGGACTGTTTCATCTGCCCTCAAGAACCCAAATGAGTTGCAAAATGGGATTTCTTCCAGGTGGCCCTTCCCTCAACCTCTGTGCCTCTTAACACAATTAATTTCCTGATTAAAAAAAATCAATACCTGTCCCTCTGCACTAAATATTAAACTGTTTTTGCAGGACTGGAGTTGGCAGGCTGCTGATTCGTGGTAGGAGTGAAGCGCCCTCCGATTTTGGGGATGGGGAGGGGCAACCTGGGGACCGGTGGAAGCCCAGCAGATGCCCTGAATCCTCACCTCCCTGCCACCTCTCTGCCACCCTGCAAGTTTTGTCATTGAGGAGGCAGGACACACAAGGTCCCCAGATATCCATTTGTCTCCCCTCATTTGCAAGTGCTGAATGAAATCGTTCAGCGTCCCCCGACAGGGCAGAATGCGGCAACTCCAAATGAGCTATTTATGGGCCATTTTTTTCAGCATTACTTGCATATTATAATTAAGAGATAATGTCAGTGGAATAGAACATTGTCACTGGGTAATGGTCTCCTGCTGCTTCTGAAATGTCAAGGCAAAGTCACAGCATTTATCAAAAATAAATGTTGGCGGGAAGACGCGACGTTTGTTTTCACAGCGGGGACATCAATCCTGGGACAACGATATGGCAATGTCTTTATTTCTCTTCTCCAGAGTGATGGATGCCAAGGGATGATCCTGCTTGACGGATGAGGGGTCTCGCCGGTGCAGGGAGGCCAGCTGGGGCAGGGGCGCCGGCTGCCTGACCAGGTGGCGACATGCTGATGGGGTTGGCAGGAGGATTCTGGCCGCCCTCGGCCAGGGCTGGGATCAGCAAATTTGTTTTCCACTGATGCGTTGAAGGTGGCCCCAGGGGCGTCGTGGCTCCAGTTGGGCAGGGCATCTTCTGCAGCTGGCGGTCCCTCTGATTGGGTAGGGAGAGGGCTGCCAGTTGGCAGAAGTCCTCCTTCCTGCCACTGCGTGGGTCCCTGGGGAGCCGGGCTAATGATGGAGTGGCGTACCCTTGGTCAACCTCCGTTTCTGCATCGCTGCCCAAGAGGGAGCCAACCTCGGAAAGGGCAGCGGAGACAGCCAGTCGCCTGCTGGCGACTCCTGGTGATGGGGGCACCCGCACTGCAGCGTGGAGGAGGGACCTCGCCTCTCACCGCCCGGCTTAATTGCATGCTCGGCTGACAGCTCTTCCGCACCGCTGCCTCAGTGATCTTTCTCAAGTGCAAATCTGCTCATGTAGCTCCCGGCTAAAATCCCCCAGGCCCTCAGAATAAGGTCCCAGCTCTGAAATGGGGGCCACAGAGCCCTGCATGATCTGGCTCCAGCACAAATTTCCCCAAGGCCTTGCAATGCTTCCAAGCTGCCAGGCTGTGACATCCACTGGCTCCCCGCCAGCCAGCCACAGCATTTATCCTTGTTTTTCCACCTGGGACTTCTTCTCTTCCTGCCTGGATGCAACCCCCAATCTGTCTTCTCCCACTTCTTCTTCAGGCCTCTATTTTGATCACTCCTCCTCCAGGAAGACTTCCTTGATCTCTCAAGCCTTGGCTGTGTGCTCTTGCCATAGGCTGTGCCTGGGCTCTTCACTTAATCACGCTGTAGTGAGCACTTGGGTCTTAGTCTTTCTCTCTCTTCTGAGCTGTGGACTCCAAGAAGGCTTTGCCTGAAGCTCTATCCCTGGATACAGAGTGGGTGTTTCACGAGCTTGTGTTGGAACGGCTGAATACGCGAGTAAACAGATGAGGCCTTTTATATGAGTTTGTATCAGTTATCTATTGACAAAATAATGCTGCATAATAAATCACCTCAAATATCAGTGACCTCAAACAATAAGCATTTATTAGGCTCATGCATCTGCAGGTCAGTGATTGAGGCTGGGCTTGGCTGGGCGGTTCCTCTGTCTCGGCTGGGTGGTTCTTCCGTCTCAGCTGGGCTGGCTCACATGTCTGGGGGTGGCTGGCTGTTGGTTGCTCCAGGGTGGCCTCAGCTGGGATTGCTGGGACAGCTCTGCTTTGCTCTGCATATCTCTCCTCCAACTGGCTAGCCTTGGCAGGATCTGAGATGATGGCAGAGGTGGAAGAGTACAAGAAGTTGCTCCAGGCTTCTCAAGGCCCACCTTGGCACTAGCACATTGTTACTTTTATCAGCTGACACCAGTCACAAGGCCATTTCAGATTCAAGGGGTGGGGGAGTAACTTTACCTCTTTGGTGAGAAGAATTGCAAACCTACACAGCAAAGGGCATGCACATAGGGTGAGGTATAAACTTGGGGCCATCAACACAATCTACCAGGGAGGTTAAGTCAAGTCCTTACAACAGTGCAGTAGGCGTCCAAAAGGTGCCGTCCAAGCATAGCAACTCTTCTGATGGTGACAACAATGACGGTGTTCTCCTTTTTAAAACTGTGGCAAAATACATCTAACATAACATTTACCGTCTTAACCATTTTCAAGTGTACAGTTCAGGGGCATTGAGTATGTTCACATTGTTGTGCAACAGATCTCCAGAACTTTTTCATCTTGCGGAACTGAAACTCTGTCCCTCTGTGCCCATTCAACAAGAACTCCTCACTCCTCTCTCCCTAGCCCCTGGCAATTGCCATTCTACTTTCTGTCTCTATGAATTTGATGACTCTAGCTACCTCCTCTAAGTGTATTTGTCGTTTTGTGACTGGCTTATTTCACTTAGCATAATGTCCTCAAGGTTCATCTATTAGGTTAGCACATGACAGAGTTTCCTTCCTTTTCTTGGCTAAATAATATTCCATAGTATGAATGGACCATAGTTTGTTCATCCATCCATCCATCCATCCATCCATCCATCCATCCATCCATCCATCCATCCATCCATCCTTCCATCCATCCACCCACCCACAAACCCTTAGGTTGCCTCCACCTTTGAGCTCTTGTGAATCAACACATCAGGCTGCTATAAACTTCAGTGTGCATATATTTCTTTGAGACCCTCCTTTCTGTTCTTTCGGATATAAACCCAGAGGTGGACGCTGGGCATGGTGACTCACACCTGTAATCTCAGCACTTTGGGAGGCAGATGTGGAAGGAACGCTTGAGCCCAGCAGTTCGAGACCAGCCTGGGCAACATCTTGAGACCTTGTCTCCAATAAAAACTTAAAAATTAGCTGGGTGTGGTGGCACATGCCTGCAGTCCCAGCTATTTGGGAGGCAGAGGTGGGAGAATCACTTGAGCCCAGGAGGTCAAGGCTGCAGTGAGCCATGATCGTGCTGCTGCACTCCAGCCTGGGCAACAGAGTGTGACCCTGTCTCAAACAAATAAATAAATAAAAACCAGAAGTGGGTTTGCTGGATCTTAGATAGTATGGCTTTTTGGCTTGCAGGAAAGGCCTATGGAACACAAATGCCAATCCGAGTGTTAACAGAACAGCTATTTACGTGGCAGATCTGGGGTTGGGTTGCCTGGTTTGGACCCCAGATCCTCTGCTTCCTGATTATGCTTCCTCCATGAAGCCACACACTGTGAGCCTCAGTTTCCTCCTCTGTGCAATGGGCATGATACTAAGACCTGTCCGTAGAGTGTGAGGATTAAATGGGTAAGGTGCTTACAACAGTGCCTGATGCATAGCCAGCTCTCAACACACAATACCCACGTGTTGTTTTCCAGTGATCAGTGCCTTTGACACCGCCCTAGCCCCCTGGAATGAAAGCCCTGTCATTGATGGCTGACTGGCAGCAGTGTTCTTTTCACTGTGGGGATACACCCAGAGTTTCTCTCCTCTGGGCAAACCACAGGGACGGCTGGGTTCATGTTTGGTGACAGGTGCTGACACTACATCCCGTCTGCTGGTGTGTCCGCTGGGGCCTCCGAGGGGTTGGGGCTGGTGCTAAGTTGGCGTTTAGCAGGGTGGGAGGGAGGCTCCTTCTGCTGCTGTTCAGCTCTCTCTTTCCGAGGCCTGCTCTTCCCCCTCCACCCCTCCGCACAGATTGCAATTTCGGCCGCGGCAGGAAGAGAGGAATGAGCTTGCATAATAGAGGAACATTTGGTTCTTTCAGGCTGGGCCTGGAAAGGGGGAAGGCTTTTGTGCTGAAGTGTGCACCACGGGGGCAGGCTCGAGAGGTTTCCTGTGTGCTGGGGCTGGGAGGAGCTTTGTGCAGGGGAGGGATGGCCACGCTGAGGTCCAGATGGATGTGGGGGTGGGGGCCGCTCCCCCAGGGCAGGGCAGATGGGGAGGGTGACTTTGCTGTTTCTCAGAGCTGGGAAGCAGGGCAAGAGGAAAACCGCATAGAGCAGGGATGGGAGGCCGGCCAGGGCTGGGCCTCGGGCGCCCTGGGCCATGCACACGGCCCCAGCAGGCTGTTCCTCTCCCCACGGCCTTTCAGGCCACTTCCTGCACACCCCAGAGAGGTCTGTGGCCTCAGCATGGAGTTAAACCTGTGCTTTCCTGATCCAACGGGATGGGTGTGAGCTGTGAGGGGCCGCTCCAGGACCGCTGGGCCAGAGGAAAGAGAGAAGGGAGTGCAAACATGGCCAGCGCCAGCAGGACGCTCCCCAGATGTGACAACACTCACCCACACCCCTGGCACTGCTGATTATCAGGGTCAGAGATGGGACATTCATTCCCACTGGATGTTTAAAAGCCAGAGCAGGGGTCTGCACCATGAGTCTTTGGGGGGCTTCCATAACTTCCAATGCCGTGTCTGGGTCCCTGACCTGGCTCAATCCTCACAGCAGAGGGAGGCCAGGGGCAGCTGGCCAGGCTTTCCACAAGGATTTGCTGTGCATCGACCCTGTCCTGGGCCCTGTTCTAGATGCTGGGACACAGCCGTGAACAGAGCAGACAGAGATCCAGGTGCTGGGAGGTTTATTCTAGTGGAGAAGGAGGTGGACACGGATCAAGTCAACATCAAGGCACAGACAATGGCATTGTGGGGGTGCACAGCCAGCCTCAATGCCTCACCACCCCCCACATCTGCCCCTTTACCAGATGGCAAAGAAGTGTAGTGCATTTCCCCACCTCTTGACTTTAGGTCTGGCCATGTGACTTGCTCTGGCCGTAAGAAGGCAGTGGAGCCGGGCATGGTAGCTCACACCTGTAACCCCAGCACTTTGGGAGGCCAAGGTGGGCGGATCACCTGAGGTCGGGAGTTCAAGACCAGCCTGACCAACATGGAGAAACCCTGTCTCTACTAAAAATACAAAATTAGCTGGGCATGGTGGCACATGCCTGTAATCCCAGCTACTAGGGAGGCTGAGGCAGGAGATTCGCTTCAACCTGGGAGGTGGAGGTTGCGGTGAGCCAAGATCATGCTATTGCACTCCAGCCTGGGCAACAAGAGCAAAACTCCGTCTCAAAAAAAAAAAAAAAAAAAAGAAGGCAGTAGAAATGAGGCTGTGCCAGTACTGGCCCTATCCCTTCAGGGACCTTGTACTATGTATGCTGTGCCTCTGTCGCTGGGTGAGACAAACAGGTCCTGGGTTAACTCACTGATCCAAGGAGGAAGACAGACAGGTGGGGTAGCCCAGCCCAGCCTGGATCAGGTGACCCCTAGCCAACTCGCAGACGTGGAAATGATAATGAATGATTGCATGTGGGAATCCTTTGTTATGCAGCATATAGGCAGCAAGAGCTAACTGATACAATCAGCTACTGCTGAGTGCTGTCATTAATGCCTTTTTATAGGCAAGAAAACTGAGACCTGCAGAGGTGAAGAAGCTGTCTTGAAGTTACAGGTGGCTGCACCCACACAAGAAGCCAGCTGTGCTAACTCCAGGTGGATTGTTCATTCATCCAGCCCATTTTTACCAAGCACCTACCATGTGCCTGTAATTGTGCTAGAAACTGAGGTAATTCAATGGAAAAGTTCCTTCTGTCAGCAACCTGTTAGAAGAGAGAACTCCTCTTTTCCTAGAGTTTAAGCAGAAGTCTGAGGTTTGGGTCGCATCAGCCTGGTGTAGGTCACCTGCCCGCTCTGAGCTAGTCATGGCTACTAAAGGATGTGAAGCTCTGATTGGCCAGGGTAGGTCACGTGTTCATGCTCCTCCCTGTAACTGGGATAAGGGATGACCCCATCGGAACCAGACAGACTGAGAGTGGAGAAGAGATGGTTTCTCCAAAGAAAAAGGGGTGCTATTAAACCCCAAGAAGGGGAAATAGGTGCTGGGCCGATAAAAAAGAACAATGCATACTCTAGAGCTCCAGGGCCCTAATAAAGACCCCTGCAGCTCTCTGATCCTTAGTGAAGCCCCCCAAGGTCCAGGGCTGCTCCAGCCTCCCCTGACTCCGACGCTCCTCATGAGTGCGCTGCCTGGCTCTTGGAAGATCAGATGTGATTTATTCCTGGCATCTGTGCCGCCACTTGCCGCGAGGTGCTTTGCAGCAGAACAATAAGTTACAGGGCCATTTATCTTGTTGGCGGTTTCTGATAAAATGAGCAGTCTGAGCAGACAGGGCCTTTAACGAATATGATCAGGGCTGTTCATTTAGAAACCAGGAGGCCTTGACACTGGCTCTAATTGAAGTGGTTAGCAGTGAGGGGCTTGGCTGGGTTTGTTCAGAATGGAGGGTTGCAGCAAAGGGCAGACCTGTCTTTGAGTCTTGTCTGTGCCTCTACTCTGGGTTTGACTTTGGGTAACCTATATGATCTCTTCCAGACTTTGTTTCCCCACCTGTGAAAGGGAGATGTATCAGTCAGTATCATCTCAGTTGTGTTGCAGTAACGAACAACTCCAAAATCTCATGGTTTTCTAACAATCAATGTTTGTCTCTCACCCGTGCTATGTGTCTGCTGTGTGTTGGCGAGGGGCTCTGTGCCATGTCTTCTCACTCTGGGATGCAGAGGGGGCCTCTGCAATGTGGAGCATCATCGGGCTTGAGGCAGGTTGTGCACTGCTTCTTAGAGCTTCTTCTTAGATGCAACTTACATCACTTCTGCTGACATCTCATTGGCCCAGGCAAGCCACACGGCCATGCCTGACTTCTGGTGGGGGACGGGCATAGAGATGAGAAATCCTGCCTGTGACTGTTAGCAGGAAAGCTGGAGAATTATTATTTATTAGAGAGAGCAGTTCTGCTGAGCCATTGTAGAGTCAGGGTTTTTTTTTCTTGTCCCTCCTGGGGCTGGTAATCATCTGAGCCGAATCCATTCTGTTTTTCGCTGCCAAATTAATCATTCTCCTCGTGCCTCTGCCACGTCACTCCATCTGCTGTGAACTTGAGTGCCTGCTGCAGGGCATTGGAGCTGGTCAGCCTGGCACTCAAAGAACCCCTGGGCTGGCAAATCTCAAGATAGTCAAATCTGAGTCAGAGAGGGCAGGGACTAGGTATTTCTCACTCCCCACTTTGTCTCCAGCTTCCAGAACTGGCATATAGTAGATGCTCAGTAATTATTTGGTGCCTGGCATACAGTAGGTGCTCAGTAATTATTTGTTGCAACTATGAAATGACTTGCCCAAGCTCACATGCCAGATTGTAAGCCAGACGGGGCTCACAGCAAAGTGCTCACTATTGACAAGGCTCAGGGCAGCCACCCCACGGCCACAGTGTTTCCTGGCACTTGGCACTCGCTGTGCCCCAGGCCTCAGGAGCCGGCTGTCTTGTGTGCATCAGTCCCCGGGGGTCCTTCAAACCACTCTCCAAGGAAGGTAGTGTGCTGAGCAGGTTCTTTACTGAGGTATTCATCTGTGTTTATTCACCCTGTGACTTTCCCTCCCCCAATTCCAAGGCAACATCCAGCCCTTTCCTTGATATTTGTTTTTCTGGGCAGAGATGAGAAGCTTCTGGAAGACCGTCCATCTATATTGACCTTTTGTGAAAACTCAATGTATTAGTCAGGGTATAGATTCAGCTGCTGTAACAAAGAAACTCCAGGCCAGGCACAGTGGCTCATGTCTGTAATCTCAGAGCTTTGGGAGGTTGAGGTAGGAGGATCACTTGAGGCCAGGAATTTGAAACCAGTCTGGGCACCATAGCGAGATTGTGTCTCTACAAAAAATAAAAAAATAATTAGCTGGACATGGGCATGGTGGCACACACCAGCAGTCGCAGCTACTTGGGAGGCTGAGGCAGGAGGTCAAGGTGGCAGTGAGCTATGATAGAGCCATTGACCTCCAGCCTGGGCGACAGAGCAAGACCTTGTCTCAAAAACAAACAAAACAAAACAAAACGAGAGAGAGAGAGAGAGAGAGAGAGAGAAGAGAAACCCCAACGCAACATTGGCTAAAGCAAGAGAGAAGCTTGTTTCTCTCTACTGTAAGAAGGCTGATGGAGGCGGGCTGCCAGGACGGCCAGGAGCTCTGCCTTACAGTAACTGGGGCCCAGCCCCTTCCATCCTGTTGTCCATCCCCCTTGGATATGGTCCTCATGGCATGGTTGAAGCAGTGTTAAAACCAGACCCACATTCCAGCTCTCAGAACCGGGGAGAGGGAGAAGCCCGTGAAGCAGGTATGGACACTTCCACTCACATTCCAGCAAAGGCAAGGGAGGCGGGAGCGAGGTCTCCAGGTCTCAGACTCTGTGGCCGCGTGCCCGGCCAGTTTTATTCCTGCAGAACGTTGGTCACACCTGAGCTTGCTAGGAAAGCTGTTGCTGGTTCTGGAGGGAGATGGAGAGAGAGAGCGAGATGTTCGCATGCTGGGAGAGGGTAGCGAGGCAGGCCTGGTGACCTGGTTCCGCCGCAATGCTCTGGAGGTGAGGGGTCTGGGAGCTGTGTCCTGCACCAGGAAGAGGGCACCCTAAGCCAAGAGTTCCAGGGCAGACAAGTCCTGCCCCCTTCACCCCAGAAAAGACCACTTCACAGTCCCCATTCCCCATCCCAGGTCTCTCCAGGGTGCCCAGGGGAACCAGTGACTGGAGGGGCCTCATAGACATTCGGTCTTTGATCCGATCCAGCATGGAGGAGCCTCAATCCTGAGACAGAATCTTCCTTCATCCTGCGAGGATGGGGTTTGGAATCAGCCCCCAGTCAATTGGAAAGAAATAAAAATCAGCCGTATCTTGTAGATTGAGATTTGCAGCCTGACACATATGTCCATTGCCTTGATATCCCTCTTATATTAAGTGAGGAGACTGGAGCTCAGAGAGGTCAGGTCACTGCCCTGTAGTCACACAGCAAGTTCACGGTAACACTGGCATTGGGAACCAGGTTGGCGGTTTGCAGACCCGCATGCGCTGTGGCTGTGCTCGGTTTGCAGACCCCTCATGCGCTGTGGCTGTGCTACTCCTCTCTGCTGGGAACCAGGTTGGCGGTTTGCAGACCCGCATGCGCTGTGGCTGTGCTCGGTTTGCAGACCCCTCATGCGCTGTGGCTGTGCTATTCCTCTCTGCTTGGGTGTGCAGGTATTTTTTGGAGTTTGGACACAGGGCAGGCAGGAGGCATTGGGGTGCTGTACAGCTCTGTGTACCTGAGGGCATAGGTGGCTGGCATATGTGATGTAGGCTTGCCAGGGGTTCCAGAAAGTTCAGCAGGCCACACTCGGAAACCTGTTGGAGGCTCTTGGTTATTTTCTAAACAAGTGTTTATCACTGGGCTGGGCTGGAAGCGGCTGGTGAATTATTCAAAGGCCATAGAGGTGGGGGGAAGTCCGTGGCTTCTGACAAGCCCCCTCCCGCCCCGCTGCCTGCACTGTGCCTGCTTGGGGAACTGTCTCTCAGGCTCCAAGGGGAGTGACGGGACTGAGCTGTAGGATGAGTGGCCAAGAGCTTAAGGCTGTTCTGCCACTTCTGGGCCAGGCCAGTGAATCCCCCTCTCTGAGTCTCAGTTTCTTCATCTCTAAAATGGACCCAAGAATACTAGTGCGGGGACAATTCCATGAGAAAATAGGCAGCTGTTTAGCCCAGTGCCTGCTGCAAGTAGCAAGTACTCAACATGATGCTAACATTTTCCAGTAAAGTGAAGCTTTCCTGTTCTTTAAGACTCAGTAATTTTTCTCTTCGATACGCGCCAAGGCAGAACTCTTGCACGTGTGCCCCAGGCGACATGACTGAGAATGTGTGCAGCGGCAGCATCTTCAAGCCTCAACAGGAAGCCCAGGCAGGCACGGTGGCTCATGCCTGTAATCCCAGCATTTTGGGAGGCCTAGGCGGGAGGATCACTTGAGCTTAGGAGTTCAAGACCACCTGGGGCAACATGTCGAGACCCCATCTATACAAAAAATACAAAAGTTAGCTGGGCATGGTGGTGTGTGCCTGTGCTCCCAGCCACTCGGGAGGCTGAGGCAGGAGGATCACCTGAGCCCAGGAGGTGGAGGCTGCAGTGAGCTGAGATCACACCACTGCACTCCAGGGTGGGTGGTGGGAGTGAAACCCTATCCAAAAAAAAAAAAAAAAAAAAAAAAGGGCTGGGTGCAGTGGCGCACTCCTGTAATCCCAGCAGTTTGAAGAGGCTAAGGTGGGTGGATCACCTGAGGTCAGGAGTTCGAGACCCACCTGACTAACATGGTGAAACCCCGTCTCTACTAAAAAAAAAAAAAAAAAAAATTAGCTGAGTGTGATGGTGCGTGCCTGTAATCCCAGCTACTTGGGGGGCTGAGGCAGGAGAATCGCTTGAATCCGGGAGGCGGAGGTTGCAGTGAGCCGATATTGTGCCACTGCACTCCAGCCTGGGCAACAAGAGTGAAACTCCATCTCAAAATAAATAAATAAATAAATAAAGCACAAAGGAAACCCTGTTCCATCACCCTCTGTTCCTTCCTTCCGCGGCCCCTGGCAGACACCAATCTACCGTCCAGCTCTATGGGTCTGCCTGGTCTGGACTTTCCATAGAAATGGGACCGGACACTGTGTGGCCTTCTGTGTCTAGCTTCTTTCACTCTGCATCATGTTTCGAGGTTTGTCCACTTTGCAGCGTGTGTCAGTGCTGAATCCGTTTTGTGGCTGGTCATATTCCATTGCATGGACAGACCTTGTGTGGCTTATGGAGTCGTCAGTGGGTTGACATTCGGGCTGTTTTCACTTCTTGGCGATTGCGAATAACGCTGCTATGCACATTTGTGTATAAGTTCTTACGTGGACGTGCGTCTTCGTATCTCTTGGGACTATGGACATTGGAGGCCAGAGCACTCCTCGTGATGGGGCCCGTCTGTGCACTGTGGGATGTTTTGCAGCATATCTGGAGCTGCAGCACCCTCTCCACCAGTTGTGACAGCCAAAAATGTCTCCAGACACTGCCAAAGTGCCCGGAGTCAATCTTGATTCAGGTAAAATCGAGACTCGTCTGTGGAGAGTTAAAAAGAAAAAACCTAGTCACAGAAGACAACATAAACCATGACCCTTGTGCTAGGAAGTTTAAAAACAACTACGACTCGATAATCAATTCTTTTTTTGTTTTTGAAAGTCTTGCTCTGTCACCCGGGCTGGAGTGCAGTGGCGTCATCTCGGCTCACTGCAATGTCTGCCTCCTGGGTTCAAGTGATTAGTGTGCCTCAGCCTCCCGAGTAGCTGCGATTATAGGCACCCACCACCACGCCCAGGTAATTTTTGTATTTTTAGTAGAGACAGGATTTCACCATGTTGGTCAGGCTGGTCTCGAACTCCTGACCTCAAGTGATCCTCCTGCCTTGGCCTCCCACGGAGTTACAGGTGTGAGCCACCACGCCCGGCCTAGTAATACATTCTTTAGGGTGAGCTTCTCAAAGTGTGTGGTCCCAGAGCTGCAGCAGCAACAGCTCCTGGAAATGTGTTGGCAATGCACATTCTCAGGCTCTACCCTAGACTTGCTGAGTTGGACGCTCTGGGCTGGGCCACAGTCTCCCAAGTGACTGAGCACACTGTCGTGTGAGAAGCACCGGTTCAGGCACAAACATGCTCATGCCCAAAGCCCACAGTGAGGACAAAAGATGTGTTGATTAAATCGAGGAGTGGGGCTTACTTCTGGGGAGAGTCTGGGGGCAGATGTGTCCCTGCCTGAGTTATGTTCTGTTCTTGCATTGGGGGTAGTAGCTTCATGAGTGTCCATTATATTGTGAAACAAATTTGAAAGCAAAAAAAGAAATAAAGAAATAAACCCATAAAACAAAAACAGGTCAGGCTTCACCAGCCACGGGAGTGAGTCACAGGACAATGATTAATCTGATTTTATGCACCTGAGGTCATGAAAGAACTCATACGGACCATTACTACCATGTCCAAGTTTATTGATCAAGAGGGGAGTGAGGGCCCCGCTGCTGTCCACAGATAAGTTGTGGCCTCTGCTGTCCGTTGCCTCCGCTTTTCTCAGACGCCTCTGCCTTCTGGGAATTAGGGGTAGTTGCTAAGATCTATTGAACAGTTGCTGTGCACCACGTCTGTTAGCTTAAGCCCTCACGCTGGTGCCTCTGAAGTCCGCTTTTACAGATGCGGAGACTGAGTATGAGGAGGTTCAGTGATTGCCCAAGGTGTGGAGGGGCTTGGGGTTGGAGCCGCAGGTGCACATCTGCCCACACTGGTCCTTTGCGGGGCTGAAGCAGGATTACTCTGAACATCCAAGTCAAGGCCTCCACGGGATTTCATCCAACAAAGGCCAAGTTCAAGGTGTCTTGGTTTCTTCTGAAATTGCCCTAACCTTGCCTGTTAAAGGCCTGGCTGACTTGTGCTGTTCTTTTTCCTGAAGAAGTCCCCAAAAGATGAAATCATAAAGCCCAGAGAGGTGAAGACATTGCCCAAGATCCACAGCAGAGGCAGATTCAAACCTGGCTCAGCTCCTCCAGGAATTCCTCCGAGCCTGCTGCATTTCCCCAATTCCCACAGAACTCAGGGGCGCAGGGACATGTCAGCAGAGCCCGTTTGCCTTCTAACCCAACACGATAGGTCACCAGCCCCTCATGGGCAGACCTCAGACCTTTGACTCCTTTGTGTGTTCCTCCTCTCACCTCCCTGATCGTCTCCCGTCAGGTCAGTGTGAGCTGCGCGCACCTGAGGCATCCAACAGGCCCTCTGCATGTCAGTGGGCAGCTCAGTGAGGCAGCCTGCGGCTCAGGCACGGGGCCCTCTGAACGTTTGCCCTTGTCTCCCCCACTTCAAATTGTTCAGGGACAGAGACACCCAACTCTGTGAATTACACCGAAACCAGAAAGGTCCCACTCACTCCCTAAAAGAATAAATTAAAAGACGGCTAATGGCGACCAGACCCTTTCTATGTGCTCAGGACTCTGCCTGGAGGAATATATGCAACACACAAGAGCGCCTCTCTATCATTACTATCCTCCCCATTTTACAGAGAAGGAAACAGGCACAGAGAGGCTGAGTGACTGGCTCAAGGTCACACAGCTAAAAAGCGAGGGAGCCAGGATGTGAGTCCTCCTTGGGGTGGAAAGACTCCTGCCAGGGCTGTGGTTTTGGCTTCCCATGGGGGAGGCTGGGGAAAGAGGCCAGGAGGCCCCTGAGACTGTTTCTAGGTCCTGTCACGTGGTTTCTCTTGGGTCAGCCAGCAGGGGTGGGCAGCTCTGAATGCAGGCCCAGCCCAGGCCAAGGAATGTCGAAGCGGCTGTGGCTCAGCGGGCCAGCCAGAGCGGAGGCTGGGGGAGGGAGTGGCGTCTTGGCAGCCGTGACAAATAGAAAACAGACTGTGTTTCCCTTTGCTTCCACCCTCAGCCGGGGGAGGGGATGCGCCGGAACCCAATTACCCACTTACAATGGATGCTCTATTGTGGAACAGGAGGCAAGGTCGGGGCAGGGGGAGCAGGCCCTGCCCGGGGCGCAGTGTCCCTGGCACGGCCCGTTGCTCGCCCGCCCTGGCTGACCTCCCTTCCTCCTGACTCTGCTGCCAGCCCCGCCGCCCCCTCTCCTAGCTCACAAAGACCCAGCGCCCTTTCCAAAAGTGGGTTTTCCTTGCAAGCAGCCTTGGCGCTCACTGTGGAGCCGCAAGGATTGTGGATCCTTGTCTGAGCACTAAAGTCCAGCAAAGGTTTCTGTCATTCATTCATTCCTCCCCCACCAGCCCCCTAATCTCTCTCCTCTCTCTATCTTGTTAATGATCTGGAAATATTTGAGCATCCAGGCAGCTTGGTTCCCATCGAGATCCACTCATTGATTCACTAAATATTTACTAAGCACCCACTATGTGCAGGCACTAAGAATCCGTTCATTTACCACTGTTTGTGGAGCACTTACTGTGCGTGAGGCACTAAACAGACTTGCATTCACTCGCCAGGTATTTGTGGAGCATCCACAGAGATACATATGTTTGTCCAGTATTTGTGGAGCACGTACTATGCGCCAGGGTATTCATTTACCAAGCGTTGGTGGAGCACCTGCTAGGCGCTGGGTGTTGGGGTGCCACAGTGAACAAGACAGACATGGTCTCTGCCCTCAGGCATCTTATGGTCCAGTGGGCAGGGGCAGACTCTTAACAACAATTCGATGTGATGTGCATTTATTGCACACCAACTGTGTGCAGGGTTCTTGGAGGGCAGGATTAGAGATACACGCTGGTCATGTGAACAGCCTGAGCATGAATCAGACCCAGATTGGGACTGGGGCGCTGACTGCATCACCAAAGGAGACTGACTTCACCTCTAGGACCTCAGTTTACTCAGCTGTAAAATTGGTGGTGGTGAGACTTAGCCAAGGGGCCTGGGAAATAGGAGTTTGCTTCTATTGCGGACAGCTGTTGCTTTTACCAGCCCAGCATCTGTTCCTCATGGTAACGGCGACCCGGAATCTTGTTGCGGGAAACACTTCTTTTTGTCTCTCACCATCGGTAGTTCAGGTGGGGCTGACCCCGCCTCCTTGGCTCCTGGAGGAGCACATGACCAAGGCTTGACCAATCAGGTCATCCCATCCTCTGACTGCAGTCATTGGTCCAAAGGAGGGTCACATGATGCAGTCAGGGCTCGGTGAGATTCTTGCCTTAGGAAGCTGGAGCCTGCCTGGGAATAAAACCAACCCAGAGGGCCAGGCGTGGTGGCTCACGCTTGTAATCTCAGCACTTTGGGAGGCCAAGGCAGGCAGATCACCTGAGGTCAGGAGTTCGAGACCCCGTCTCTACCAAAAAATACAAAATTTAGCTGGGCGTGGTGTGGGCACCTGTAATCCCAACTACTCGGGAGGAGTATTGCTTGAACCCAGGAGGCGGAGGTTGAGGTGAGCCAAGACTATGCCAGTGCACTCTAGCCTGGGCTACAAAAGCGAGACTACATCTGAAGAAAAAAACAAAACAACAACAAAAAAACCCTAGGGGAATGGAGAGAATGAGTCCTGGAGGTGCTATTGTGAGCCGCTGGATCCAATTGTGCCTGAAACTCACCCAACCCCTGGACTTTTCAGTAACATGAGCTGATAAGCTCTCTCTGTCGCTTCAGCCACTTTGAATTGGGAATTTTGTCACTTGCAGCTGGGAGCCCTGACTGATAAATAGGCCTTTTCTCTCCCCTTATTTCATAAAACACCACACGTGGAACAAGCAAAATTAATTCCCCTGCTTCCTAAACAGCCGGATGAGCAATGGCTAATGGTAGAGGCTGGGAATGACTCCTTTCTCCTTGGTGCATGAGGACATCTGTTCTCTGGCCGGCCCTGACCTCGCCTCACTGAGCTGGAGCAGAAATCACTTAACCTTCCAGGCCTCGGCGTTTAGAGGTTTGTGATGGATGGTGCTTGGCCTCGTGGGCAGAAATGGAAAATTCTCGGCCGTCTGATCTGCCCCTTTCTGCTTTTCACAGCTGGCCCCGGCAGAAGTCAGTGGCGGGATTCGGAGACGGCAAACGTGTTCCATCAAGGGCCAGGTAGTAAATATTTTAGGCTTTGTGGGTCACGAGGTCTCTGTTGTACATTCTTTGTTAGTTTTTGTTTTGTTTGTAAAAACTTTTAAAATGTAAAGAATGACCAGGTGCGGTGGCTCATGCCTGTAATCCCATTGCTTTGGGAGGTCAATGCGGGAGGATCACTGAGGCCAGGAGTTTGAGACCAGCCTGGGCAATGTAGTGAGACCCAGTGTTTAAAACAAAAATTAGCCAGGCGTGGTGGCATGTGCCTGTAGACCCAGCTACTCGAGAGGCTGAGGTGGGAGGATTGCTTGAGCCCCGGAATTCAAGGCTGCAAGTGAGCTGTGATTGGGCCACGGCACTCCAGCCTGGGCAACAGAGCAAGACCCTGTCTTAAATAAATAAATAAATAAAAATTGTAAAAATGTAAAAATGATTCTTAGTGTGCAGCCTGTGAACTCTTCTCCTTTGTTACCAGCTGGATTTGCCTCACGGCTGCGGTGTGCTGGCCCCTGGATGAGGCCATGGTTCTGGGGAATCAGTGGCTCTTTTCTCTTTCCTGGGTTCTCTCCCTCCCTTTCTTCTCCTCTCTCTTTCTTTCTTTCCTTTTCTTTTCCCTCCCTCCTTCCTTTCTTTTTTCTCTGTTTCGTGAGATAGAAACCCCTGTTCTCACAAACCCAGGAAATATTCTGGAACTATTTTTGTGTCAAAACTCATCCTTAAAAGTAGCCCATCTCCTTTCTTGCCATTTCTCCCCGTGGCACGTAGTACAATTTGTAATTATAGATTTATTTCTTTAATTGTTTTGGGGGTATCTGTTTCCTTGTTCTGAAATAGAAACTCCATGAAGAAGGAAAGCTGGGGAAGGGGTGCTGAGTCTGGGTTTCCAGGCAATTTGGGGCTGATTTCAGCGAATGGGGGGCGGGACATGACATGGTAAACTTGACAAAGGGCAAGATGATGGCCTTGTAGCTGTGCGGGCAGAGCTGGGCGGGGCTGGTGGCTGCTGGAGTCGCCTTTGCACAGGTAGGCTCTGGCCACGACCCTGAGCCATGAGCCTCGGAGGAGGGAGTGGGCTCCCGTCCCTGGAGGTGTGTAAGCAGAGGCCACAGCTCGCTAGGGCCAGCTCGCAGGCGTGGTTCTGCTCCTAAAGCTGGATCTTTCCTCTGCCAGTGGACGCCCATCACTCTCTGGCTGCTTGAGAACTCCTGGCTACAATTTGCCAAGATTCGGATCTGGCTTCTTTAGGATTAAGGAGCTGTCAGGAGTCACAAGCAGAGACAGTCACGTGGGTTCTGAAGGTCCGCTCTCTGGGCACCCCAAGCTCAGAGTGTTCTAAGATCCCGAGCCATCCACAGGTTCCCTAACAGGACCCCTCTGGCCACTCCAAAAGGACCCACTGCCCGTGTTGGGGAGGCTCCCCATTTCAGGCACTGTAGACCAGTGAGGAGGAAGTGCCAGCTGGGTCTTGAGCTGAGTACGTCTGACCTGGGTGGAGAGTCCAGGCTGTGCAGCTCCACTGCCCCTCGGGAGTCTGCAAAGGGTCCCAGCGACTCAACCATCTGGACGCCCTTCCTACAGCTGCCTGTTCACCTTGGCTTACTCATGGTGGCAGGTGGTGTCTGCGGGAGCTCCAGAGCACTGGGCCCGGTGGAGCTGTGTCCCCAGCGGGTGCCCAGGGGTCAGACACACTGATCCACATCAGCATACTGTGCCCAGTGTTTATATCCAGGTTTCATTCCATTGGACAGGAGCCCAGATCATCGAGTTATTAAATATTTATAACGTCACTCATGCCTGGGCCTCTGTGGAGCAGTGCGACTGAAATCATTGATGTATTTTGAGATCCCCCCATTTCTCACTCAAATTCCTTGTCAGGATTCCCCTTAAGAGGAGGGGCTCAGATATGCCTTTTGTCAAGAGTCGATACCATTATTATCCCTATTCCACAGAGGGGAAACTGAGGCACAGGACTGTTAGGTGCCCAAGGTCCCAAGGCTTGGGTGCCCATTCATTCATTTATGTATTGTCGTGCCATTCAGTGATGGTGCTGGGGGTCAGAGGTGAACGCAGCCACCCCTGCCCCTGCTCATGGGGTCTGGCAGGCAGTTGGGGGAGTGGGGGCACAGCAGGAGGACTTGGCTAAAGTCCAGGAGTCCAGGAAATCTGTATGGTGTGGCCCAAGGATTGAGCACCCAGCCCTTGGGGGCAGCTCTGTCTGGGTCCAAATTCTGGGTCTGTCACTTACTACCCATGCCTCAGTTTCCCCACCTTAGCCTTTTGGTGAAGAGTACATTGTTGTTTGTATCTGTAATAGATGATACAGAGCCTGGCACGTTGTAAGTGCTGTATCCGTATCACCAGTGATCATGATAAATGCTAGTTGAGTACATGAACAAAAAGCAATGTTTCAGTTCAGTCCTTGAGCATCCATGAGTGACAGTAGCTAAAGTTTAGACTGTGTGGGGAACAGTGTGCCAGCTAGAGGGAACAGCATATGCAAAGGCCTGCCGCACTGCTGTACCTGAATGCACGGAGGGCTGAGTGCAGGGCTCAGCGTGGATCTGTCAAGGGGTGAGGCCTGCCCTTCGGGGCCCACAGAGGATAAATCAGAAAAGAAGAGGCAGGTGTGTCTGGGGAGTGGGGCGCAGAAGAGAGGCAGGGAGCCTGCCTCAGACCACATGTCTCAGATGTACGTGGGAACAAGAATGGCAGTGACCTCGTCGTCGGGTAAAATGATAGCTCAGTTCTGGGGACCAGGACACACGGGCCTTCCTGGGAGGCTTCTCTTCTGACTCCTCTCCTCGCCCCGTGAAACCCTCCTTGCAGGGCCGTGGCCACCGAACTCTGTGGCTGCGGAAAAGAGGAGGCTGCTGCCTCCTCCGGGTGTGCAGAGGGAGCCACTGTGACTTTCATCCGATGGCAAGCTGCTTCCTGACCAGAAATGACTCAGAAAGATTTGTCGGCAGAGCGCTGCAGCTGCCATCCCGGGATCAACTGGGAAGTGCTGGCTCTGGGTGGCAGGGCCCCTCACTGCCTACGAAAGTCAGGCTTTCTCCGGGACTTCTGTCTGGGTCACCTCTCTCTGAGGAAGCTGCCACCCCCAGAGGGAAATGACTGGCTTACCATTCACCCCTGGGAAATCCTGCCAAGGCTTCTCTCTGCCCTCTTGTTCTCATGATGGCCACTGAGGGAGGGCATGTAGGAGGGTGTTTATTCCGTCAGTAAATTGTTATTCAATCAACAAACATTTTCTCAGTGCCTCTTTTGCTAGGTGCTGATGAGACAAAGTTATAGGAGGTATTGTCTTTACTCTCAAGATTTCAGCCTCATGTGAGAGACACATGCAAGCTGGTAATTTCTCACAGTGAAATCTTTATGGATTGGGAGTTAATTCAGCCAGGCTCTCTGTTTGCAAATGATAAAACGAAACAAAGCAAAACAAAAGCCTCCAACTAGCTTAGGGGGAAAAAGGAAATTTAATCGTCATGATGTAACTGAAAAGTTAAGTATATACCTTCAGGTATAGCTTGATCCAGGGGCTCAAAACATTCACCAGGATTTACTTTCTCTCCATGTTGGCACCCTGCCTGCTGTGGTTCTGATTGCTATGGTAGGCAGAATAACCACCCCCAAAGATGTCCATGTCCTAATCCCAGGGAACATGTGAATATGTTACCTGACATGGCAAAAGGGCCCTTGTAGATCTAATTAGGTTACATATCTTGAGATGGGGGCTTCTCCTGGATTATCATAAGGGTGATGTAATCACAAGGTTCCTTAGCAGTGAAAGAGAAGCATGAGTCAGAGAGAGTTGTGACTGCAGAGGCAGAGGCAGGAGTGATGGCTTTGCTGGAAGGGGCCATGAGCCTAGGAGTACAGGCAGCCTCTAGAAGCTGGAAAAGGCACAGAATGGATTCTCCCCTGCAATTTCCAGAAGGAACACAGCCTTGCCAACATCTTGCTTTAAGTCCAGTGAGGCCTACTGTGGCCTTCTGACCTCTAGAACTGTGAGATAATACATTTGTGTTGTGTTAACTCACATCTCCCTTGGTTCCAGTCTGGGGGGGATGGAATGTTTTCTCCCTGGTTAACTCTGGCACAATTACCTAGCCCTCCCCCCGATAGGACCAGCTCGGGTCGCATGGCCGTCTTTGAGCCAGTCACCTGGCTAGCAGTGCTCTGATTGGCCAGGCCTGGGGCACAGGCTCTGCCCTTTCAGGGGATGGAGGCCACCTGACCATCCTGGACTGCGTGGAGGAAATTCAGAGTGATGCCCTCATTGAAAAGGAGAATGAGGCTGCATACAGTGGCTCACGCCTGTGATCTCAGCGCTTTAGGAGGCCAGTGTGGGAGGATGGCTTGAGCCCGACAGTTCCAGGCTGAGGTGAGCTATGATTGCACGACCACACTCCAGCCTGGGCAACAGAGCAGGACCCTGTCTCTTAAAAAAAGAGAGAAATGAATGCAGTGTACCCCAAAACAGTACTGCTCTCTGCAGCAGGGGAGGGAGAACTCTCACCTGGCTCTGATGAAGGAGGGAAGAGCACTGGGGGGCATGGGGAGACCTGAATTTTATTCACCATTTCCGGTCTCATTCATGGGCTATGTGACCTTGTGTAGGTGGTGCAACCTCTCTGGCCCTCCATTTCTGCACCTGTAAAATGGCGCTGATAGTCACAGCCTTGCGTCTTCCTGGGCTGGGATCATCCTTGAGCGAAAGGCTGGCTTGGAAGGAGCCCCGTTGCCGTGCAGCCAGCACTCTCCGGGGCTCCTGGAGGGTGAGCATGCTTGTGCCTGGGCAGCCTCTCGTTTGTTTTCTCAGTGGTTTTGCTTTATCGGGGCGTTAAATGGAATCTTCATCCTGTGACTCGGACTTCAAAAGAGATGCGTGACCTCCTGGGTTAAGCTGCTTGGGGCTGCTGGTGCCGGGTGAGAAAGCAAGGCGGTGCCTTCCGTGTGTGGTCCCAGGGCCCCCAGCTCAGGCCGCCTGCTTCTCTTGCTGACCTTGGCCACCGCCATCTCCATTTGTCGGGGTTTCTATTGGAGTAGGAGCGCTGGAGCTTTGGCCTGTTTGTTGAGAAGGAAAGGGCTTCTCCAGCCAGCTCGCCTTCCAGTTTGGTTCAGAGCAGGTGCCCAGGGTCACATGCCACATTAATCAGGACTGATTGGCTGCAATGGCAGAAAGTCATATCAGATGGTTGCAAAGCCCAGCTCCACTGCCTATTAGCTGTGTGACCCTGGGCAAGTTACTTAACCTCTCCGAGCCTTGGTTTCTTAATCTGTAAAATGGCGATGATAATAGTATTTACCGCACAGCATTGTTCTGAGGATGAAATAAATTGATAGAAAGTGCTAGAACACATCTGGCACGTAGCAATGCTCCAGAAACGTCAGATCTTATTACTCACCGGCCTCTCCTCATAGTGAGGTTGGAGCAGGTACGCGGGTTGTCTGATTACACTTTGGATAGAAAAGGCCATCCTGTCATCTCGCCTGTCTCGTCCTCCCACAGCAGGGGAAACAGCCGGGGCCTGACCAGCACATGGTCCTGAGCAGGGGCCTGGGGACGGCCTCGGGCCCTTGGGAGGTACAGGGGTAGGCCACCTTGCTGTTGGGTGGCAGCCAGGGAAGGGTTAGTGACAGCTCACGTCCTGGAACTTTCTGTGGAAGCTGGATCTAGAGTAGAGAGTTTGTGAGATGACCCTGGCCTCACACTGGTTACCAGACAGCTTCATTCCCACACATTCCAGGAGTGGGGTGTCATCCTCCCAACCACCCTCATGCTAGCTTCCTGCCCACGGGAAATAGGCCTCCGAGTGGCTAGCTGGCTCCCTTAATTGCCTCCATTTAGCCCTTATCATGATCTTTGAGGTGTTACTGTTCCCATTTTACAGATGGGGAAACTGAGGCCCAGAGAGGTGAAGTCACTTGCCCAAGGGCACACAGCTAGGAAATGGCAAGGTTGAGGCCTGCTTGGCTCTTTGGCCTTAGCTGGGAATTCTGATGCAGTTTGGCTTCCTGTGCTATCACTATTGACCTTGAGGTGGGCTAGGAATCCTTCTAGTCACTGCGCAGATGCAGACCTAGCCTCTCTCCAGCCCAGGGCTCTGACTTAGACGAGGGCACCAGAAAAATGGGATTTTCCTTCTACACGACCCACGTTAGAGGGTTAAGGTTAGGGATTTATCCCCAGCTCTCCTGGCAAATTAAATGGCACCTATGCTCAGTGTGCTGCCAGGGACCGTGGTGAGTTCAAGAGTGTCTGGACGGGTGCTGGCAGGGAAGGGGCGTTTGAGCAGAGCTCTGGGAGATGGGTAAGAAGTGGCTTTGAAGAACTGACCGGATTGGTTAGCATGCCTCAACTGTAGGTAACAGAAAGCCCAGCACACTATGGCGTAGATGACAAGACCATTTAACTTAAGAAGTCCAGAGGTATGAGTTTCCAGGTGTGGCTCAGCCCCTCAGTGATGTTGTCGAAGACCAGGCCATTCAGTGCCTATGACACTGCCATCTTTCTTGCCTCAGGGTCCCAACATGGCTGCAGCTGCTCCAGACATCAATTCTTTACACCGCAGCCTCTCAAACTGGAAGAAAGGGGCTGGGTGGGGAGAAAGGAGGTCTTCTTTGTGTGTTTCTCTTATATCAGGAAGAAAAATCTTTCCCTGAGGTCGCAGCAGACTTCCTTTGATGTCCCCTTGGTCAGAAGTGAGTCACATGACCACACCAAGGCCAGTCTGTGGCAAAGCAGTGCAGAATGATCATCCCGCTGGCTCACCACGGAGCTGGGCCTGGGGCTGCTTCTGTAAAACTGGGGGCATGGACAGTGGTATTGGGGCTGTGTCTGTTCATGGACAGGCACTCATTGAGCGCTTACTGTATGCCATTCACCCTTATTACTGCCATACCAAAAGAAAGATCAAAGTGAAATGTTTTGGAGGCCTCTTGTTTAACTCTCACATTTTACCAAAGGGAAAACTGAGGCCCGGGGTGCCTTGGCGACTTCATAAGTCACCCAGCGGGTTACTGGCAGAATGCTTGCCTGTCTGTCCCTGGAGCTCTCAGGAGGACCTCAGCAAGTGGTGGATGGGTGTGTGGATGTGTGGGTAAGTGGGTGGGTGCGTGCGTGGGTGCGTGGGTGCGTGGGTGAGTGATGCGTGGGTGCATGGGTGGTTGGGTGCGTGGGTGGGTGGATAAATGTTCTCATGGACCTGCTGGGTGAAGACAGGAGTCCGAAATTGTGGTGGTGACCACAGCACCACGCTGTCTAACTATCTGACTTCCATCCCTCCTGCTGCTGCCTTAGCTCTTTGTGGGTACACCTTCATGCCAGGGCAGAGAGAAGCTGGTCGCCACCCTTTTCGTGGTCTGTTTCTTTAAACCAAGTGTCACTTCCACTTCTGGGAAGCTTGCCAGGCCCTGTCCTGGGTGGCCCTGGGGGGCAAGTTGGGCGGGTGGGCCTCAGCTCCCAGGAGGTATTGAGAGGCCCAGGCAGTGGGAAACCCTGGGCACAGTCCCAGGGAGAGCTGTGCCAGGAGGCAGCAGCGGGGAGGGCTGGGCGGCGGGGTGGGAAGCGTTTGGGGATTCAGTTCCTGTCACTGCCCTGAGGTTCCCTCACATCTGGGGGAGCCTTGAGAGATGATGGGGGGCCCTGGAGCTCCTTGCAGAGCCCGAGGCACTGCGGGCACGCTTAGGTTCTAGCCAGAGCTGAGCTTCTCAAAACTGCACACAGCTCAACTGAGAATTTTGTTAAAATGCAGTTCTGCTTCAGCAGGCCTAGGGTGGGGCCTGAGACTGCGTTTCCAACATGCTCCCAGAGTACCTGGGGCTGCTGATCCATGAAGGACACTTTGAGGAACACGAGTTTAAAGCAATGCTCGCAAATATTTATTATTTTTTTTTTGTATTTTATTTATTTTAATTTTTTGAGATGGAGTCTCATTCTATCATCCAGGCTAGAGTGCAGTGGCATGATCTTGGCTCACTACAACCTCTGCCTCCTGGGTTCAAGCAATCCTCCCACCTCAGTCACCCAAGTAGCTGGGAGTACAGACATGTGCCACCATGCCTGGCTAATTTTTGTATTTTTAGTAGAGACAAGGTGTCACCATGTTGGCCAGGCTGGTCTCAAACTCCCGACCTCAAGTGATCCTTCCACCTTGGCCCTCCAAAATGCTGGGATTACAGGCATAAGCCACTGCTCCTGGCCTGTTTGCAAATATTTTAAAACACAACCCCTGGTAAGAAGTACATCTTATGTTGTAACCCTGCACATATACATGTGCGTGTGCATGCGTGCACACACACACACACACACACACACACACACATAAAACTATAATAAAAGCTTCAGGAACTCACTCCCTGGTTTGCCAAGGGTCACATGGCATAGTAATCAGGACTTACTGCTTGCAAGTGACAGAAAGTCAAATCAAGGGGGTTCAGATCCCAGCTCTCCCACTTCCCAGCTGTGTGACCTTGGGCAAGTCACTTAACCTCTCTGAGCATTAGTTTTTTAATCTCTAAAATAGAGGCCACCTTCTGTGGGCAGCTGGATTTCTTATCTATTTACCCGCAGCAGCCACTGGGAATTCCCCAAGGGCTCTGTGCTGCTGGGGGACTGGATTTTCTATCCCACCCAACTGAGTCTAGTCCTGACTCTTCCACCCTTGGGCCTTCCCTCTTCTGGTTCTGTGAAGTGGCAGCTGCCGGCCACCTCCCAGGCCCTCCCCAGGCTCCTGAGTCCGGCCTTCTCCTGGCTGGTCCCTGCTTTCATCTGAGCCTTTCCCGAATCACCTGATTGCATCTGCTTCATGCAGGGTGAGGACTTCACAATTTGTGCTGTAAATTGCCCAGTGGAGGATTCTGCTCAGACAGTGGACTCCATCCTGAGGAACTCTGGGCGATCCCTGGACTGGCCCCCTCTGGGTTTAGCATTTGCACCAGGCCAAGCCCCCCCCGCCCAGAAGCTTTGTCTTCTGTGGTAGGCAGAATCCTGCAGCGTCCCCTAAGCCCCTCTGCCCTGGTGTCCATGCCTGGGATAATCCCTCCCTTGAGTGAGAATGCGATGGGATAGTTGTTCCCTCGATCAGGTGATGACATGTGACAAAAGAGTGATGGTGTAGTCACTCCCAGGACTGCATGATACCATGGGGAAGTCGCAGTAGCAGAGGAGCTCCCGGCGGCTTTGAAGAAGTCAGCTCCTGTGCTGCAAGCGGGGACCTGAGAGCCGAGAGCCAGCCCTGGTGACAACCAGCGGGAAAGCAGGGGCTCCCATGCCCCCCGCAGGCTGCCTCCCTATACCAGACTCTGAAAAAGAACGCTGGCCAGGAGCGGTGGCTCGTGCCTGTAATCCCAGCACTTTGGGAGGCCGAGGTGGGCTAATCACTTGAGTCCAGGAGTTTGAGACCAGCCTGGGCAATGTAGTGAGAGCCTGTCTCTACAAAAAATACAAAAAGTAGCCAGGCATGGTGGCGCACACCTGTGATCCCAACTATTCGGGAGGCTGAGATAGGAGGATCTCTTGAGCCCAAGAGCTCAAGGCTGCAGTGAGCTGAGGTCACACCACTGCACTCCAGTCTGAAGGACAGAGGGAGATCTTGTCTCAAAAATAAAAAGAAGGCCGGACACGGTGGCTCATGCCTGTAATCCCAGCACTGTGGGAGGCCAAGGCGGGTGGATTGCTTGAGATTAGGAGTTCGAGACCAGCCTGCCAACATGGTAAAACCCCGTCTCTACTAAAAATACAAAAATTAGGTGTGGTGGCGCACACCTGTAATCCCAGCTACTCGGAAGGCTGAGGCAGGAGAATTGTTTGAGCCCAGGAGGCTGAAGTTGCAGTGAGCTGAGATCGTGCCACTGCACTCCAGCCTGGCTGACAGAGTGAGACTCTGTCTCAAAATAAATAAATAAATAAATAAATAAATAAATAAATAACTCTGTCTCAAAATAAATAAATAAATAATAAATAAATAAATAAATAACTCTGTCTCAAAATAAATAAATAAATAAGATAAAATAAAATAGGAATGCTTCCAAAGAGCCCTGCCTGACACCTCTGCTTGTCACTCACTGACGACCCGTGTCTGCAGGGGACGGTGGCACGGGCAATCTTCAGTAGGGCACATTGTCATCCCTGAAAACATCAAAGGTTGGAGCCAAACTCCTGAGCCAAAGACCGGGTACGGTCTGGTCAGGGTACAGTGGCTCACGCCTGTAATCTCAGTGCTTTGGGAGGCCGAGGTAGGAAGATTGCTTGAGGCCAGGAGTTCGAGACCAGCTTGGGCAACATAGCAAGACCCCATCTCTATTTTTTAAAAAACAAAACAAACCTAAAAACAGCTTCTCAACTGCTCTGTCTCCAGGGTTTCTGGAAAAAAAGTAAAAATTCTCAAGCAAAGCCTAAGATGTGCTCTTGCTATACCTGGACTTAATACCAAATCCACATGGAGCCAAGCACAGCCAGAACCCCCAGCCACATCTGCCCACGACCTCAGGTACCCAGCGTCTCGCCGGCCACGCAGCCCTTCCTGTTCCTGGAGCCCACCTGGTTCCTTCCCACTTCAGGGTTTCTGTACTTGGTGTTCCTCCGTCTGAACCCATTTCCTGCCGTCTTTGCAGAGCTGGCTCCTCATCAGTTTTCAGCTCAAGGTCGGCTTCTCAGAGAAGCCTTCTCTGACCTTCAGGTAAAGAAGCCAAACTCTGCATCACAGCACGAAGTGTTCTCTGCCGTTGCTGCATTTATTTGCTTTCTTGTTGATTGTCTTTCCTTCCCCAGGAGGCCGCCGGTTCTGGTGGAGGGAGTTTGTTCCCCACCACCTTCTGGGAACTCAGAGAAGGCCCAGGCACATGGTGGGCTGAACGAAGGAAGGTGATCACAGATTGTGCATCGCAGATGGAGCGAGGCCCAGGGGCCTCCCCCGGCTGGGAGGAGACGGGAGGGGATGCGCCGTTATTGGATTGTTTCTAAGCTTCCCTTCATCTTCAGAGCCGGGTTCAGGAGTTGCTAAGATGTTTCCCCCAGGGAAATGAAAAAAAGAGTTCTTTAAAAGTGAGCGAGAGCAAGAGAGTGAGAGAGCGTGCTCAGACTGAATGGCAGTGGCTGCCTGGACTGGGGCCAGTGGCAAGGTGGATTTGAGCGGCCCCTGGCCCCAGCTCCACACCTGATATCTCAGTGGGGAGTGGGGAGCAGAGGCCTGGGACCCCCACTCAGAAGCCTCATGGGTAGGGCTCCTGGAGGTCACCCCTTATTCCCACCTGTGACTCTCATTGGGTCCTCTTGGGGCCTAGAGGACATTTGGGAACTGAGACCTGGTGTTTGGGACGAGGCTGCCTGGCCCATCTCTCATCTTTTGCCATGTCACTTTGGGTGAATTCTCAGGCCAGCAAGCCAGACATTCCTGAGATAGCCACCAATTCCATTAAACAACAGTCTGTGAGCCAGGCAGGCCTTGGTGGTCAGCTACTTAGCGAGCATTACCTCCTTTTCCTCTCGAACGGTCTGGATTTTATTTAGGGGATGAGTCTCCCTGTCCCAGGGAATTGATCACAATAGATCTAAGGGAATCCTGTTTCTTGTTGGTTTAGGGTGGGCATGAGACCAAGCTCTAGCAAGCAAAATGTTAGGGAAACTCGGCTGGGGGCAGATTTTAATAGGAGAGAAACGAGAAGAAAGTGCCTCTTGCTGCCTCTCTTCCTTCCTGCTTGGCTCACTGGGTGAGGGTGAGGGTGTGTTGTCTGGAGCCACAGCAGCCACTTTATGACTATGAGAGAAAGCATGGCTGACCCACTGAGAATGGTGGAGCAGAAAGCTGGGAAGCTCCTAGGCTCTTGATGATATTGTGGGGTCGAAATCATCCTGAGACTGCCCTTCCCTAGGCCTTCTGTTATATGAGTGTCTTAGTTCAGGCTGCTGTTATGCCAGCAGTCCCCAGCCTTTTTGGCACCAGGGACCAGTTCTGTGGAAGACAATTTTTCCACAGCCTGTCGGTGGGGAGGATGGTTTCAGGATGAAACTTGCACCTCAGACCACCAGGCATTAGATTCTCGTAAGGAGCGGGCAACCTAGATCCCTCACATGCGCAGATCACAATAGGGTTTGTGCACCTATGAGAATCTAGTGCCGCCACTGATCTGACAGGAGGTGGAGCTCAGGTGGTGATGCTCGCTTGCCTGCTGCTCACCTCCTGCTGTGTGACCCAGCTCCTGACAGGCCATGGACTGGTACCGGTCTACGGCCCGGAGGTTGGTGACCCCTGTGTTATATATTACCATAGACTGGTGGCTTATGAACAACAGAACTTTACTGCTCAGGCTGGGTGCGGTGGCTCACACCTGTAATCCCAGCATTTCGGGAGGCCAAGGTGGGCAAATTGTTTGAGCTCGGGAGTTTGAGACCAGCTTGGGCAACGTGGTGAAACCTTGTCTCTACAAAACATACAAAAAATATTAGCTGAGCGCGTTGGTGCACACCTGTAGTCCCAGCTACTTGGGAGGCTGAGGTGGGAGGATTGCTTGGGCTTGGGAGGTCAAGGCTGCAGTGAGCTGTGGTCATGCCACTGCACTCCAACCTGGGCAACTAGAGTGAGACCTTGTCTCAATTTCTTTTTTGAGACAGAGTTTCACTCTTGTTGCCCAGGCTGTAGGGTGGTGGCGTGATCTTGGCTCACTGCAACCCCAGCCTCCCCAGTTCAAGCGATTCTCCTGCCTCAGTCTCCTGAGTAGCTGGGATTACAAGCATGTGCCACCACACCTGGCTCATTTTTTTGTAGTTTTAGTAGAGATGGGGTTTCACCATGTTGGCCAGGCTCGTCTCAAACTCCTGACCTCAGGTGATCCACCCACCTTGGCCTCCCAAAATGCTGGGATTACACACGTGGGCCCTGCACCCAGCCAAAAAATTTTTTATTGCTCACAGTTCCGGAGATTGAGAAGTCCAAGACCAAGTCACTGGCAGATTCGATGTCTGTTGAGGACCCACATCCTGGTTCATAGATAGTGGCTTCTTGCTGTGTTTTAACATGGCAGAAGGTGTAACGGAACTCTCTGGGGTCTCTTTTAAAAGGGCAGTATATGAGGCCATTCTCATGTCACTATAAAGAAATGCCTAAGACTGGGTAACATGAAGAAAAGAGGCTTAATTGGCTCACGGTTTGTAGGCTGTACAGGAAGCATGGCATTGGCATCTGTTCTGCTTCTGGGGAAGCCTCAGGAAGCTTCCAATCGTGGCAGAAGGCAAAGGGGGAGCCGGCACATCACATGGCCAGTGTGGGAGCAAGGGGGTGGGGTAGGCACCACACACTTTTAAACAATCAGATTGTGCAAATTCACTCACAGTCACAAGGACAGCAGCAAGGAGATGGTGCCAAACCATTCATGAGAAATCCACCTCCATGATCTAATCCCTCCCACCAGCCCACACCTCTAATATTGGGATTATATTTATTTATTTTTTTTGAGACAGGGTCTTACTCTGTTGTTCAGTCTGGAGTGCAGTGGTGTGATCTCAGCTCATTTCGACCTCCACCTGTGATCCTCCCACCTCAGTCTCCCATGTAACTGGAACTACAGGCGTGCACTATCATGCCTGGCTATTGTTTTGTAATTCTTTTTTTTGTAGGGACAGGGTTTCGCCATGTTGCCCAAGCTGGTGTCAAACTCTTGGACTCAAGTGATCTACCCACCTTCACCTCCCAAAGTGTTGGGATGACAGGCGTGACCCACCCACCTTGACCTCCCAAAGTGTTGGGATTACAGGCATGAGCCACCGCACCCGGCCTCGGGGAGTACATTTCAACATGAGATTTGGGTGGGGAAAATATCCAAACTAGATCAGGCACTAATCACCTTCATGGGGACGCCACCTTCATGATGCAATCATCGCCAAATTAGACAGCTCCTAATACCACCCCATTGGGAGTTAGGATTTTAATATAGGAATCTGGGAGAGATGCAGACATTCAATCCACAGCAATGAAAGTATTACATTTCCTCATAGCTGTTACTCAAAGCCTGAAGGATCCCAATTTATCCATGGCTTCTGTGTGTGGGCATCTCTTCTCCCTGGACTTCTCTTTCCTGCCTCCTCCCCACTCAACTAACTTTTTTTTTTTGAGACAAATCCTTACTCTGTCACCCAGGCTGGAGTGCAATGGCGCGATCTCAGCTCACTGCAACCTCTGCTACCTCCCTGGTTCAAGCAATTCTCCTGCCTCAGCCTCCCCAGTAGCTGGGACTACAGGCATGTGCCACTACGCCCAGTTAATCTTGTATTTTTAGTAGAGACGAGGTTTCACCATGTTGGCCAGGCTGGTCTCGAACTCCTGACCTCAGGTGATCCACCCGCCTTGGCCTCCCACAGTGCTGGGATTACAGGTGTGAGCCACTCTGCCTGGCCAACCAACTAGTTCTCAAGAAGTCATTTACTCAGGGGAGCGTGCCCTGATTCCCTCTCCACAAGAACAGGTCACTCTTCTCTGCCTCACAGACTCCTGGCATCTCATGCACTGAAAGGCCCTGTAACCGCACAGTTGTTAAGTGTCAGTCTCACCCCGAAACTGGACATACCACAGGAGCAGCGACTGTGCTTGCTTCTGCTCCTGGCACAGTGCCCGGTGCTTCATGGGTCCTCAGTAAATATTTGTTGAAAACATGAATGAATATTCCGGACCTTAAAGATCTCACAGTCCAAAATCAAAATGTGATACTCCAGCACCAGCTAGCATGACTGAAATGAAAAAGACTGACGCCCTCCAGCACCGGGAGAATTCAGAGGGCCTGGAACTCACACACAGCTGGAGGGAATGTGAAATCATGTAACTACACTGGAAAACAGTTTGGCAGTTTCTTAAGTTAATCATACACTTCCAGTATGACCCCACCATCCCCCTCCAAGAGAAATGACAGCATCTGTCGACACAGAGACTTGTACACAAATGTTCATTGCTGCTTTCTTGTCACGGCCAAAAACTGGAAATAAACCAACACCCTGTCAGCAGGCGAGTGGGTCAGCACATGGTGGTATATCCTTACAATGAACTACTGATGTGCACAGCAACATAAATGATATGGTCTGGCTGTGTCCCCACCCAAATCTCATCTTGAATTGTAGCTCCCATAATTCCCACAGGTTGTGGGAGGAACCCGGTGGGAGAGAATTGAATTGTGGGCCGGTTTTCCCCATGCTATTCTTGTGGTAGTGAGTAAGTCTCAAGAGATCTGATGGTTTATAAGGGGTTTCCCATTTTGCTTGGCTCTCTCTCTTGTCTGCCACCATGTAAGATGTGCCTTTCACCTTCTGCCATGATTGTGAGGCCTCCCCATCCACATGGAACCATCAGTCCATTAAACCTCTTTTCTTTATAAATTACCCAGTCTCAGGTATGTCTTTATCAGCAGCGTGAAAATGGACTAATACAATAAATGACTCTAAAGATACCTACGCTGAATGAGAGAAGAGCCAGGCAAGAAAAGAGGACATTTTGGGAATGAACTGGGGGCGGGGACAGAGGATTCAGAGTAGAAGTCCGAGTTCTTACAAAGCCCCACGAGGTCATGGGGTCTGGCCCTGGGACTGTTCTGGTTTCCTTTCCTATCTCTTCTCCCATCCTCTGTCCACTCCAGCCCACCCGGCCTCTGCTCTGCTTCCTGAACACACCAGGCATGCTTCCACCTCAGGGCCTTCGCACTGGCTGTTCCCTCTGCCTGGGACACTCTTCTGCCAGACCCAAACATGGCTCAGATCTCCACGGCCTTCAAGTCTTTGCCAAACATCACCTCTTCCGAGAGGCCTGTCCAAATCTCCTCTCTAACTAAAAGCACTCCCAACCTCCCTTTAGTTTCTGTGTTCTTTCTTCGCATTTACTATCAGGTGGATGTATGCACACACACCTACCCCCAGTGTGGATGTGTCTCAAAATAATTCGCTAAATGAATTCGCTAAAGGAAAGAGGACCTACTGTGGGATTCTGCTGACATGAAACGATGCCATTTACACATAGTTTCATTGTCTCCTCCATTTAATTAATTAATTAATTTATTTTTTGGAGATGGAGTTTTGCTCTGTTGCCCAGACTGGAGTGCAGTGGTACAATCTTGGCTCACTGCAACCTCCATCTCCCAGGTTCAAGCAATTCTCCTGCCTCAGCGTCCAGAGTAATTGGGATTATAGGCGCCCGCCACCACACTCGGCTAATTTTTGTATTTTTAGTAGAGACAGGGTTTCATCATGTTGGCCAGGCTGGTCTTGAATTCCTGGCCTCATGTGATCTGCCCGACTCCGCCTCCCAAAGTGCTGGGATTACAGGCGTGAGCCACCGCACCTGGCCTGTCTCCTCCATTTAAAACGGCATTGGCCAAAATAATAGCCTCTGGTCATGTGTGGCTATCAGGCGCTTGAAATGTGGCTATCGCGACTGAGGAACTGAATTTTATGTCTTCATATCTTTGTTTTAATTAGTTTAAATTAAAAATTAAAAACCGAAGCAGTTTTGCCAATGTGGATGTGAATATTAAAGGAAGATGATTTTTTTGATACTCAGTTCTTGGAAGACTTTTAAGTCTCTACGGGGCAACTTCAGTAGATTAATGCATCTTTTCAACTGTCAGTTTTACAGAATCAAAATGCAGATCAAATATTTCCGATGAGAATTTAGTGTCCACATTGAGATGGGCTCTAAGTGTGGAATACACGGTGGGTTCCAGAAAGTTAGGATGAAACAAATGCATGTAAATAGCTCAGGGATTAATTCTTTATGTGGAGTGCGTGCTGAAAGGATAATATTTTGGATCAATTAGATTAAATTAAAATTAATCTCATCTGTTTTTTTCACGTTCTATTTTTATTTATTTATTATTTTCAAGACAGAGTCTTGCTCTGTTGCCCAGGCTGGAGGGCGGCAGCACGATCAGGGCTCACTGCAGCCTCAACCTCCCAGGCTCAAGGGATCCTCCTGTCTCAGCCTCCCAAGTAGCTGGGACTACAGGTGCAGGTGTCACTATGCCCTGCTAAATTTTAAAATGTTTTGTAGAAATGGGGTCTCACTGTGTTTCCCAGGCTGGTCTTGAATTCCTGGGCTCAAGCAATCCTCCCGCCTTAGCCTGCCAAAGTGTTGGGATTACAGGCTTGAGTCAAGGCGCCCAGCCACATTTTCTTCCTTTTAACGTGGCTACTAGGAAATGTTAAATTCTGCCTGTGGGTGGCGTTATGTTTCTACTAGACAGCCTGCCCTGGAGCATCAACTCAATGAGGACAGGGAATGATCGGCTCAGCTTCCTTCTTTTTATTCATTTAATTAATGTATTTATTTATTTATTTGAGACAGTCTCATTCTGTCACCCAGGCTGGAGTACAGTGGCGCATCTCGGCTCACTGCAACCAACCTCCGCCTCCCAGGCTCAAGTGATTCTCCTGCCTCAGCCTCCTGAGTAGCTGGGATTACAGGCACTTGCCACCATGCCTGGTTAATTTTTGTAAGTTTTAATAGAGACAGGGTTTCCCCATGTTGGCCAGGCAGGTCTTGAGCTCCTGACCTCATGATCTGCCCACCTTGGCCTCCCAAAGTTCTGGGATTACAGGCATGAGCCACTGCGCCTGGCCTCAGCTCCCTTTTTTAGTGTCAGCATCTAGAACCCGGCCTACTGTGTGCCCTGGGAGTCTTGGTTCTTCCCAGTGGAAAGGACTGTCTTTAATTTGCTGACTGTGGGCATCTGGCCTTGTAACCAGGCCACTCCCAGCCTGCGGGCAGAACGGAGCTGCTGGGAGGACACAGGCAGGGTGACTCAGTTCCCGTGCTGGAAAGAGGAACTTGGGCGTCTGCTCCGAACTTTGTCATCTCTGCCCCGGAGTGGCTCCTAGTGGGTGGCATTGGCCAAATGCCTTTCTTTCCCCTGCCCACCCAGGGCCAGTTGCTGAGCCTCCTCCCTCTTGGCTGCGGAAATGGTTTGCATCATTTGTGCCCGAGGCCTGGGGGCGTGTGAAGTTCAGATCCACTGGAAGGCGATCAGCCTTTGTCCTTGTTCATGAAACACGAGTCAATACCGCATTGATCGAAAGGAGACTTGGCTTCCTCTCCGAGCAGGAATTGCTATACCCGAGGTGGAGCAGGGAGAGAGAAAAGCTGGGACACTGGCTGGATGAGGATTTGTGCTTATTGGCTTTTTTTTTGTTTTTAACATGCTAAAAATTGTGGCTTACCGCAATATATACATCACAGAAAATTTACCATTTTAGCCATTTTTAAATGTATAATTTGGCAGCACAAAGCACACTCACATTGTTGTGCAACCGTCACCACCGTCCATTTCCAGAACTTTTTCATCTTCTCAACTCACTGGTGGTTAAGACTTGGGGGAAGCCAGGGCGCAGTGGGGGTGGGTTCTGGTGGGGGAGGGGCTGACACTAGGGGATCATGGGAGAATCTGGGCGTCCCAGCATGCACTGGGTTTCCTCCCTGGCATCTATCTGGGTGCAAGATTTCAGGAAAAGCAGGGACAGTAACATGTGTATGACTCCAGGTTGGCTTCATACAGGGGCTATTTTCAAAAGCGTGGGCAGGAATAGAGGAACTCTGGGCTGGAAATGGAGGTGATGCCACCACCCCTGGGCTGGAAGGGAGGAGGGAAGGGATAGTTCCAGAAAGCCAGGAGGAGAGGGAATGTAGCAGGAGCTGTCTTGAGAGGAGAGGTTCCCTTGAGTGGCCTGAGGGAGCCCTTGACCTCACTCATGTCCTGCCGGGCTGCCCCACTGCCAAGTCCAACCAGAGACAGAGAGCAGTGGGCTATGGATGTGGTTTGGGGGGTCAGCTTTAGGGGCAGAGGACCAGTGGGGAAAGGAAGAGAGGGATCTCTTGGGCAAACAGAAGGTGCCAGCACACAGGGCCTGATTCGTTTCTTGGTGTAGTGAGTACCTGAGTCTGTCTCCACAGCCTCTGCTCCTCCTCCTTCAGGCAACAAGTCCTGATTTCCATGGGACATCCAACCTTCCACTCTTGGTCCAGAGACGGTGCATCCAACTCCAGGTGATTTGGATCTGAGCCACTTGGCCTACTGCTGTCCCCTAATTGGTTTAAGATGGCCAATCAAGGTTGATCTTGGCGCATTTGCTGTGTGTAGTACCCTGAAGGGAATCTCTTTCCTGCTGGACTCATGCCTGGGGGATGTGGCATAAAGCTCCTGGCAGCCATCTTGCCACCATGTGGCGTCTATGAATAAAACCAACATGGAGGAGAGGACAGGCCAGAGAGGGAAGGAGAGACCCAAGCCGGATGACATTAGCTAAGCCCCTGGATCCAGCTATGCCTGAAGCTGATGTTATTCCTGGAATTTAAATTACTTCAGCCAATAAGCCTCCCTCTTTGCTTAAACCCATTTGATTTGCACTGGCTTGCAGGAAAGATTCCTCACATTATCAGTTTTTCCTTTTTTTTTTCTTTCATTTTAAGCAAGCTATAGCTCTGGTTCTGGCATTCTCAGGGATTTTTTTAAAGTTCAGCAAGAATGCTGAGTAAGCAGCAGATGTGGATAGCAAGCCATCTTCTGCTTCTGATCTTTTGGGTCAGCATTATTTTACTATTGAGCCAGGCAATGGGTCTGGACAGGGTGGGGGGTCCACCAGGGCCTGTCCTGCCGAGCTGAATGCGGCAAAGTGAAGGTAAGTGCTGCTCACCTCTGTCCTGGCGTCTGGTGCCCCAGGGGAGGTGGTCTGCTTCTCACTTGTTGCAGGGGCCTGAACAACCTGCACCCTTCACTGAGTCTCAGTGTCTGCCTTTGCAAAATAGGCTAACAAGAGGAAGAAAAAAGAAAATGCCAACATCCGGCCTCTGGTAAGCCCCAGAGAGGTGATGGCATGCAGGGTTAGGAACACAGCACAGGCTCTGGACTTGAGTCCCAGCTAAGCCACTTCCTAGCTGTGCAGCCTTGGACACACTACTTCACCTTTCTGTGCCTCAGTTTCCTAGCCTAGAAAATGAGGATGATGATAACATTTCTTCACTCTTCAGATTATCAGGACTTATCAGTGCCTTTAATATAATCAATGAGCATTGTCAGTTTCTTCACTTACCAGTTTGTCATGGGGACGAAATGACTACAGACAAACAAAGCCCTCAGAGCAGTGCCAGAAACATGGTAAGCACTCAATAAACAGCAGCTGCTGTTTTTACCCCAAAGACTGGTAGACAAGGTTACTATTGGCAATGTTTATTCTCTCTCACACTCTTGGCAATTCTCTATAAAATCTCACGGACTTCCCTCCCAATGTATCTAAGGACATTGCCTCTTGCTTCTCACCCAGCACCAAACAAGTTATTTAACCACCAAGTGCCCCAGTTTCCTCATCTGCAAAATGGGGTGTTAACAGTTCTTACTTCACAGGGTTCTCATTAGGATTCGTTGAGAAGCCACCAAGCTGCGCTTACGTAGCTCGTAACCCATGTTCATGCAAGGGTTGAGTGCTAGTATTAATAACAGCGTTACATTAATAACGTTATAATATAGCATATAATATATAACACAATATTAATAACAACATTATATTAATAATGTGCTATTATTAATAACAGCGTTACTACTCCCAACGATCGCAGGGAAAAAGCTTGGCGGTGCGTGTAATTCCAGTAGGCACTGGAGCCTGGGGGTCAGTTCCTTCACTCCATGCTAGAATTTTAAAGAAAACAATAGGTTAAAATATAAATGCTTTGGTAATTTTTAAAAGAGAAAGGAGAAGGTTGGAATTTCACCCATGAGGCATTTTCAGCAGAAAAGCATCAACTTGACCTTCAGGTCTGCCCCTGCCCTGGTTTCCACAACTTCTTGGCATTAACCAGCCCCTTAAGATCCACCAAAGACTCGTTCAATTACTTGCTTGGTTTTCAGGAGTCAGATGGGACAGTGAATGGTCCAGACTTTGGTGTCCTTCAGCCTGGGTCTGACTCTTAGGCTGACTCTGTCAGCAAGGTGACCTTGGGTAAGGCACAAGAACTCTTGTGCTTCAATGTCCTCATCTGGAAAATGGGCATAATTCTACTTACCCTCTAGTGTCACGGAGTGGGTCAAAACAGTGTTCCCTGGCCAGGTGTGGTAGCTCATGGCTATAATCCCAGCATTTTGGGAAGGCCGAGCCAGGTGGATCACTTGAGGCCAAGAGTTTGAGACCAGCCTGGTCAACCATGGTAAAATCCCATTTCTACTAAAAATACAAAAATTAGCCAGGCATGGTGGCATGTGCCTGTAGTTCCAGCTACTCAGCTGAGGCATGAGACTCACTTGAACCTGGGAGGCGGAGGTTGCAGTGAGCCAAGATTGTGCCACTGCACTCCAGCCTGGGCAACAGAGTGAGAGTCCATCTCAAAAAAAAAAAAAAAAAAAAAAAAAAAACAAAAGAACAGTGTTCCTCAAAAAGGATTGAAGTGGTGTCCCTTGCTCCACCCCCTCACAGGTCTTCTCAGTGCCTTTAATACATCAATGTACATTGTGCATTTACAAGCAGAGGTGTGAACATGCAGTTTTTCATGGAATCTTCTTCACAGAGCATCTGTGTGCATCAATGAGTATGCTGCTGGGCATCCTGGATTGGGGAAGATGACTGCAGGTGCTCAGAGCCTGGAGTCAAATACACTTGAGGACATCACCTCTGTAACCCTCACCCCTGCCAGCTGCAGTTAGGAGGGAATGGTTATCCTGTGTGGCTGGAAAGAAGATAAAAACTCAACACTTTGAAGACCCATTCATACTGGGGACATTGTCAGAACCCAACAAGAAATGGATTGATTAGTAAAGCGTATAAAAGTATTTTGACAAAAACAATGTTCTACCACCTGAGGGAAGAATGAAGAGCCCAGAAGAGTGAGTTACTAGGTGAAACAGAAGAGGAATCTATAGAGTAACATTGGTCCTTCCAGTGCTCCCAGAAGACCATCGTGTGACTATGGAAACAGAAGATTCTGTACCAGGGATCAGCAGAAAACTATGGTCAAGGTTGGGCAAGTGCACAGATATGACTCAAGGCATTCATTACCCATTGCTGTGTAACAAAATGTCACAAAGTTAGCAGCTTAAAATGATACCCAGTTTTATTTATTTATTTGTTTATTTATTTATTGAGACTGAGTCTTGCTCTGTCACCAGGCTGGAGTACAGTGGTGTTATCTTGGCTCACCGCAACCACCGACTCCCTGGTTCAAGCAATTCTCCTGCCTCAGTCTCCTGAGTAGCTGGGATACCCATTTATTATCTTGTAGTTTCTGTGGGTCAGGAGACTGGACGTGGCTTAGCTGGTTCCTCTGCAAGGCTGCCATTAAAGTGTTAGCTGGGATGGGGTCTCATCTGAAGGCTTGACTAGGGAGGGATCTACTTCAAGCTCACGTGGTTGCTAGCAGAATTCAGGTTCTTGTGGCTGTCAATTAGGGGAACCAGTTCTTATGGACCAAACTGTGTCCCCTCCAAAATTCCTTTGTTGAAGTTTTTATCTTCTTTCCAGCCACACAGGATAACCATTCCCTCCTAACTGCAGCTGGCAGGGGTGAGGGTTACAGAGGTGATGTCCTCAAGTGTATTTGACTCCAGGCTCTGAGCACCTGCAGTCATCTTCGCCAATCCAGGATGCCCAGCAGCATACTCATTGATGCACACAGATGCTCTGTGAAGAAGATTCCATGAAAAACTGCATGTTCACACCTCTGCTTGTAAATGCACAATGTACATTGATGTATTAAAGGCACTGAGAAGACCTGTGAGGGGGTGGAGCAAGGGACACCACTTCAATCCTTTTTGAGGAACACTGTTCTTTTTTTTTTTTTTTTTTTTGAGATGGACTCTCACTCTGTACCTCAGAATGTGACTGTATTTAGGGATAGGTCTTCAAAGAAGTAATTACGTTAAACAAAGTCATGGCCGGGCGCGGTGGCTCAAGCCTGTAATCCCAGCACTTTGGGAGGCCGAGACGGGCGGATCACGAGGTCAGGAGATCGAGACCATCCTGGCTAACACGGTGAAACCCCGTCTCTACTAAAAAAATACAAAAAACTAGCCGGGCGAGGTGGCGGCGCCTGTAGTCCCAGCTACTCGGGAGGCTGAGGCAGGAGAATGGCGTGAACCCGGGAGGCGGAGCTTGCAGTGAGCTGAGATCCGGCCACTGCACTCCAGGCTGGGTGACAGAGCGAGACTCCGTCTCAAAAAAAAAAAAAAACAACAAAGTCATTAGAGTGGGCCCAAATCTGCTATGACTATTCTATCAAATAAGATTAGGACACACACACAGGAAAGAGCACGTAAAGACACAGAGAGAAGATGACCATCTGCAAGTGGAGGAGAGAGACTTCAGAAGAAAAGAACACTGCCCACACCTTGATCCAGGGCTTCCAGCCTCTAGAACTGTGAGCAAATAGACGTCTGTCTGGTTAGCCACCTCGTCTGTGGCACTTGTCACGGCAGCCCTAGCCATCGAATACACCGACCATCCCAGTTTGCTCAGCACTGAAGGGCTCCAGGGATGCCAACCTTTCAACCCTAAAACCAGGATAGTCCTGGATAAACCAGGAGGGAGTTTCCAGGGATGTGGGACTCTCCAGTGCTAAAGCTGAAAAAGCCCAGGCAGGCTGGAATGAGTTGGTTACTCTTGCTGTGGGGCTGTAGGGCTCAGATTCTCGCTGGCTTTGGGCCAGAGGCTGCCCTCTATTCTTAGCTGGCCGTTGGCTGGGGGCCACCCCCAGTTCTCTGTTATGTGGGTCTTCCCACACACCCACTCACTTCAGAGCCAGCAAGGGAGAGAGCCTCCTAGCAAGACAGACACTGTGATTGTAGGTCCTGCAAGTGACATTCCATCACCTTTGCAAGAAGCAAGCCTCATGTGGGTCTAGCCCACAATCAAGGGGAGGAGATTAATAAGGGCATGCGCACCAGGGGGCAGAGGCCACTGGGGCCTCCCTGGAGTCTATCTGCTACTCCATGTCCAGGTTTGCTGATTTCATCTTTATGATTGTTTAAACAATAATAAAAGCTAACAGTCTGTGGTGCCTGCCTTGTGCCAGACAGTACTCTAAGGATTTTAGATGTATTAACTCATTTAATCTGGCTTCAGTCAGGAGAGATTAGGTCTTGCTGCATTAACAAATGACCCCCAAATTCCAGCTTAACAAACAACAATCGCAGGTTATGTCCTGCCCCTCATGGGTGGCACAGATCGCTCTACTCTTGGCAAACTGCAGTAGTTGTAGGAAGGGAAGTCAATGAAGTGAATCATGGTGAATTGCGCACTGGCTCTTAAAACATATCTTTTCCATCTGGGTTTCATGCACTACACCAAGACACATGACTGTACCTCAATTCAAGGACTGGAGAACATGCGATTCTTTGTGTGCTGGGAAAAAGACAGGAAGGTGAGCAAATGTTTGGGGGAAGTTGGAGCAAATTGCTATCCTCACCAGCTGTGTTAGGAACAAGTATTATCCACATTTTTCAGATGAGAAAATCGAGGCCCAGAGAGTTTAGGTAACTTGCTCAAGGACACACAGCTTTTAAGCTGCTAAGCAAAGACATCTGATGTCCTCAAGAAAACCTTCCCATTTCTCATTCATGCTAGGACTATTTGATGATCTGTTCTGGGACACACACACTGCCCTGACTGCAGAGCAGGGTGATGGCTTGGAGTATGTGGCGCTGTGAGGCCCCCTGGCACCCTCCCCTTGTTCCTTCCACAGCTCAGCTGAGATCACTGTGTGATTTCCTGTTAACCTTGTAATAATTTATGGCAAATCTAATGTGCCCGCCGCTGGGTGAGCTCATCCAAATCCCCTTCTATTGTCTGAGCCTCATACCGGGAGACGTCCTCAGAGGCCCCTGGGATCATCGCCGGGTGATTTATGGCGCCAGCTTCCCGGAGGATTGAAGCCGACCCAGTTGGAGGCTCGCCGTGCTCAGGAGAGATGGCAGAGAAAGATCCGGTGGGTTGGTTTTATCCCTGGAGGAGAACAAACCTGAGGAGTGAGGATTTTCAGAAGCTCAAGCCAGACACTGTGTTATATTTTCTGCTGCTGTGTCCTTAGAGAAAAAGCTGCTCGGGCTGCAGATGGCTCACGGGCATCTCAGACTTACCACCGTGTTTAACATCGACCTCAGGCCTGCTCCGCCCCTGCCTGCTTCTCTGGGAATGGTAACCTCATCTCCCTGTTGCTGGACTAAACACCTCAGAGTCATCCGACTGCTTTTTTTCTCTCATGCCCGTGTCTGACTCACCAGCAAATTCTGCTGTTTTTCTCTTCCAAATACATCCAGAATCTGCAGACTTCTCACCACCTCCACCTCTCCCCACCCCGACCAGGTTCCAGCCGCCATCATTGCTTGCCTGGACGGGTACAGTAGTCCAGGTCCCTGGTCTCCCAGCTGCCACCCTGGCCCCACTGAGGCTATTTCCAACACGGCAGCCAGAGGGATCCTGTTAAATCCCAAGTCAGAGGAGGCTGCTCCTCTACTCAAATGCCTGCCGTGGCTCCCACTTCCGCCAGAGTAAACACCAAAGTCCTGTGACCTCAAAACCCCACACACTCTGGCCTCCTGGAGCATCTGTCCTCTGTGTCCTCATCTCCTACCATTGACCTCTTTGCGCACTTAGCATCAGCCATGCTGGCTTCCTTGCAGTTCCTCAAAGTCGCTGCAGGCGTGGTCTGGCCTCCAGACCTCTGCATTGCCTGTTCCCTCTCCCCTGGATGCCCCGTTGCTCGTAACCTTCCCTGTTGGAGGTGCAATGACTCCTTTCTCAGCGAGGCCTTCCCTGCCACTGCACTTAACATTGCACCCCCTTGCATCTCATCCCCACTGCCCCCGCGTCATTTTCTGACCTTAGCACTTAGCAGTGTCTGGCATAGTGTGTGTATATCTATATATATTGCATGTTTTCTCCTGGTACTTAGAAATACCAGTGTCGTGGGGGCAGGGATGCTGTCTGTCTTGCTCCCTGCTGTATCCTCAGTGCCTAGAACACTGCCTGGCACACAGGAGGTGCTCATTAAACATCTGCCGGATGTGTGCATTCAGCGATGAGTTCAGCACCTACAGTGTGCTCAGGACTCACACAACTGAGGCTGGAATCTGAGAAGCAGAGGCAGGCAGCTCAGGGTGCAGGCTCTGAGTGAGACAAACTCGGGTTCACATCCTGACTCTACAACCAATGGCAGACCGTGTGTGACACTGGGCGAGTCGCCTGTTCTCTCTGAGCCTCAAGTTGCCCCATCTGTAGAATGGGGTGGTCGTGCTATTTTCCTTGTGGGGTCGCTAAGGGGCTTCACAGAGGGGCCTCTGTGCAGCTCTCGAGGCAGCTTCTCACATGGGAGGAGGGGCGGAACAAGCACCTGCCACGCTCACGGCTTTTAGTTTCTGTTGTTGGAGGAAGACGGAGAAGTGCGTGAGTGCACCTGCTCCACCTTGCAGAGGCAGAAGCCCTGCCATCAGTACGCTGTAAAAGCAGAACCTCCACGAGTTGCTCTACGTTGCAGTCAGCTTGTCAAAAAAATGTCAGGTTCTGTCGCTGAGTTGACACCTGTGAATTTGCTTTTTTAATTTCAGGAGCTTTTGGGGTACAAGTGGATTTTAGTTACATGGATGAATTGTACAGTGATGAAGTCTGAGCTTTTAGTGTTCCCGTCTCCTGAGCTGTGTACATTGTACTCTGTGTGTAGATTTTAATCCCTCCTCCTCCTCCCACGCCGCCACGTGACTCTCCACAGTCCCTCATATCACACTGTCTCATAGAGGCAATTTATTCCAAGTAATCCATCCCTCCTTAAGACACATTTCAAACTTCATGACCCCTAACAAAAACTTTTAAAGACTCGGGCAGAGACTGCCTCTGAAAATTTCCTTGCGTTCACTTTCTTGTTCCTGTGCAGAATTATTTCTAGTCCCTAACCTCTCCTTCCTGTCAGTGGAAATATAGGCTCCTCTCTATTCTTTTTTAAAAACTTTTATGTTGGCCGGGCGCGGTGGCTCACGCCTGTAATCCCAGCGCTTTGGGAGGCCGAGGCAGGCGAATCACAAGCTCAGGAGATCGAGACCACGGTGAAACCCTGCCTCTACTAAAAATACAAAAAATGAGCCGGGCGAGGTGGCGGGCGCCTGTAGTCCCAGCTACTCAGGAGGCTGGGGCAGGAGAGTGGCGTGAACCCAGGAGGCGGAGCTTGCAGTGAGCCAGGATCGCGCCACTGCACTCCAGCTTGGGCGACAGAGCAAGACTCCGTCTCAAAAAAAAAAAAAAAAAAAAAAAAAAAACACCTTTTATTTTAAGTTGAGGGGCGCATGTGCAGGTTTGTTACGTCGGTAGACTTGTGTCATGGGGGTTTGTTGTACAGGTTGCAGGTTGGTGTAAAAGTAATTGCGGTTTTGGACCATGAATTTTAAATCATTATAACTAGGCCCAGGCACATCTTTATTAATCAAAATAAGAATGATGACAATCAAGTCATTTTTGCCAAGAAGAAATGTTCGTTTATTCCTGCAGTGTAAAAATCTGTGCTTTGGGATTCGATGCTCTTGGAAAGCGCCTTCGGCATCCTGCTGGTTGTGGAAGTGTTTTCCCTGCAAAAAGTTGTCGAGATGCTTAAAGAAGTGGTAGTCAGCTGGGGAGAGGTCAAGTGAATATGGCAGATGAGGCAAAACTTCGTAGCCCAATTAGTTCAACTTTTGAAGCGTTGGTTGTGCGACGTGCAGTCAGGCGTTGTCGTGGAGAAGAATTGGGCCCTTTCTGTTGGCCAGTGCCAGCTGCAGGTGCTGCGGTTTTCAATGTGTCTCATCGATGTGCTGAGGACACTTCTCCGATGTGATTGTAATTACACCCTGCACTGTACGTTCGTTAGCAGCTCCAGGGCTAAACACGATGTTGATGTTGCGTGTTGTCTCCGCTGCTTTATGACCCATTTTGAACTCGAGTAAGAAAATCACTCAAATTTGCTTTTTGTCTAACATCATTTCCATAGTCTAAAAGAAATACAAACAGCAAGTAATAATAAGTCATTACCCAAAAAAAGCTAGAAATGTGCATTAAAATTATATATCAAAACCACGTTTATTTAAGAATGTATTCCAATACCAAATGGCAAAATTCAACAACGCAAAAACCACAATTATTTTTGCACCAACCTAGATACTAACGTACTTAGTACTTGGGCACTAAGCGTAGTACCCATTAGTTATTTTTCCTGCTCCTCTCCCTCCTCCTGTCCCCCCACCTTCAGGTAGGGCCTAATGTCCTGTTCCTCTCTGTATGTCCATGTGTTCTCAACATTTAGCTCCCACTTATAAGTGAGAACATGCAGTATTTGGTTTTCTGTTTCTGCATTAGTTTGCAAGGGATAGTGGCCTCCAGCTCCATCCATGTTCCGGCAAAGGACATGATTTCATTCTTTTTTTTTGGTTGCCTAGTATTCCATGACACCTATCAAGTTTGATTTTGCCATTGGCTTTTCTATTTCAGAGCCATGTCTTCTCTGATTAAGGCCTCGGTTGTGGTTGCAGGCCCTTAGAGCTGGAAAGCTCTGATTGCCGTGCACCCGGGGCCAGTGGCGGCGATGGCTGGGGTTGGTGGGTAGGGTCCGTTGCCTGTGTTACAACTGCTCACTAAGCCCCCCTACCTTCTTTATCTCTGCAAGCAAACCTCCCACCACACGGCCTTCGAACCTGCTGAGCCCTCGGCCGAGGATGCTTTTTCCTTCTCTCCACGAGGGTGTTACCACTCGTCCCTCAAATGCCAGCTCCATCGTCATCCCCATGTCCTTGGGGAAGCTCCCTGAGCCCCAAGACTAGGTGAGGTCCTCTGTTGCAGGCACACACAGCACAAGCAACTCCTGTTCAGGCCACTGGGCACAGCTGACATTCATGTGCATGACACCATGTCTCGAGTCCCCCCCGGACACACCCTGTGGGAGCCAGGAGGGCCAGGACTCATCTGGTTTTGTAACTTAGCAGGTGCCGGTGCTACAGTGCTGGGAGGTGCTCAGTGCACATTAGCAGAATGCGTGAACGAGTACCCACACCTGGTGGCTAATAAACAATGGCCTCTTCGGGCAAGTGGCACTCATTGGCATGCAGTATGTGAGGGCTCCATATTGCAGAATTGACCGCATCCTTCCTCCTGCCCTGTGCTTGCAGCCTCTCAGTTCCTCCCATTGTGGAGGTGAAGTTTGTTTTTCTACCCCTTGACTTTGGCTTTAACCAAAAGCACAAAGCTGACATGAGTGCGTGCTGGGTCTGAGCACGGGAGGTCCCCAGACCTCCATTGACTGTGTTTGCTTTTTTGCTCCTCCTCCTTTGCCATAAGGAGGATGTGCTGAGTGGCTACTGGTCCCACAGAGAGGATGAGAGACATGTGGGGCTGAGCCACACCTGGATCGGCCGACCTGCAGCAGCCGGGTGAATCCAGGTGAAGTGGGCAGAGCCCAGTGGGCGAGCCAGCCTGGATCAGCCAGCGCCAGCCGCCCTGCTAACACACCAGCCAAGTACACAGTGATTGTTGTACACATTGAGGTTCTGTGTTGGTTGTTAAGAAGCACATACTAAGTGCTCAATAAATAACTATGGAATGTCAGAGCATACACCTGGAGCTCCATAAAAGACATCCAATAAAGCCCCCAGCACTGTGCTGGGCACACAGGAAGCACTCAAGACACAATACTCTCTTCTCCCCACTTCCTCCTGTCAACAGCTGCAGCAGTAGGTCAGAGAGGCCGATATTTGAGACGTCATGGAAACCTTTACAGTCCACAGTCTACTATTATATGGGACACCCCTAAGCCTCCAGACCCCCTTGGCAGCCCTCGGTAGAACAGGGTCTGTGTCTCTCTTGGCCTCTTCTGACCAAGAGTCTTGTTCCTAGTGGGGAAGAAGCCGGGGTCTTCCCGGAGCCACTGCAGACCCCCTAGTCAAGGTTGGCTGCTTTGTCTCTGCAAGAAAGCAGATTGTTCTCTTTACCAACTCCTGCTGTTTACTGTAAATAACTAAATGGGATCTTCTCTCTTCCTCCCCTCCCACCTCTTCACAGGCGGAAGCCATAATTATTTCAATGCAACATCCCTGTCATCAGCCCTTTGAGCAGGGGACACAGTCAGCACTGCTTGGGATCCCACACTGTGTGTACACAGTGATTATTCCGGCATCGAGGGCAGAGAATGAAACCTGGAGATGTGTGTCTCCAGACACTCTGCTCACTACTCACTCTCTAGCCACCAGGAAAATTTGACTTCCCGCCACACCCAGCCGGGCCCTGCAATCGGCTCCCAGCTTCTGTGGGTGCAACATGAGCCTGGCAGCTCCCAGGCAAAGGCTGAGCGGCAGGCGAGATCGTGGTGGCTGCAATCTGTGAGGTCAGAGCTCGTGTTAGGCTGGGCGATCTATGGATTTAATAAGCCAAGGCCTTCAGGGCAGGGCCCACAGAGCAGGAGCGTCCTGAGGCTCAGTATACCAGCCATTGGTTCCTGTCAGTTGGCTCTCAAACCAGATCCTCTGCTGCTTCCGAAGGACCGTAAAAAAGAGGCTTCCGCTTCTAACCCTAAGCAGCCAGCCCAAGCCTGCCATGTGGAGAGAAGGGGACGGGGAGGCAGGAGTTGTAGTCTGTGCCCCGCGTGCCCCCTGTGCCCTCACCCTGTACAGTTGTGGCCTAGGCAAAGCCCCTCTCTGCACCTCGGTCCCCTTGTCTCGGGCACAGGACTTCCTTCTTTCCTTCCTTCCTTCCTTCCTTCCTTCCTTCCTTCCCTCCCTCCCTCCCTCTTTCCTTCCTTCCTTCCTTCCTTCCTTCCTTCCCTCCCTCTTTCCTTCCTTCCTTCCTTCCTTCCTTCCTTCCTTCCTTCCTTCCTTCTTTCCTTCCTTCCTTCCCTCCCTCTTTCCTTCCTTCCTTCCTTCCTTCCTTCCTTCCTTCCTTCCTTCCTTCCTTCCTTCCTTCCTTCCTTCCTTCTTTCCTTCCTTCCTTCCTTCCTTCCTTCCTTTCTTCCCTCCCTTCTTTTAGACGGAGTCTCACTCTTGTTGCCCAGGCTGCAGTGCAGTAGCATGATCTTGGCTCACTGCAACCTCCGTCTCCCAGGTTCAAGCGATTCTTGTGCCTCAGCCTCCTGAGTAGCTGGGATTACAGGCACGTGCCACCATACCCAGCTAATTTTTGTATTTTTAGTAGAGACAGGATTTCACCACATCTGCCCAGGCTGGCCTCAAACTCCTGATCTCAAGTGATCCGCCCGCCTCCGCCTGTCAAAGTGCTGGGATTACAGGTGTGAGCCATCGTGCCTGGCTGAGAACAGGGTTTCATCTATTTCTCATTAAGTTGCTGATGGCTCCCGTTCAGGATTCACCTTCACAGACAGGCCTCCCTGGCACCTTGTTTTAAACCACAACCCTCCTGACCTAGATCCAGGGTCCCAGAAGCAGAGCCAGAGAGAGAGGTTTTTATAGGAGAGGGATCTGGGATCAGCCCAGATCCACGGGGGTCTCTGATGTGTGAACTGCACCAGGGTGTGTGTGTGTGTGTGTGTGTGTGTGTGTGTGTGTGTGTGTGTGTGTGTGTTTTGTGTTTTGTTTTTTGCTTTACTTTATTTTTGAGATGGGGTTTCACTCTCTTGCCCAGGCTGGAGTGCAGTGGCACCATCACAGCTCCCTGCAGCCTCCACCTCCAAGGATCAAGTGATTCTCCTGCCTCAGCCTCCTGAGTAGTTGGGGCTACAGGAGTGTACCACTGTGCCTGGCTAATTTTTTTATTTTTTGTGGAGACTAGGTCTCACTGTGTTGCTCAGGCTGGTCTCTAGCTCCCAGCCTCAAGCAGTCCTCCTGCTTTGGCCTCCCAGACTGCTGGGATTACAGACACGAGCCAGTGCATCCAGCCTTGCCTTATTTTCAGTTGTGGTAAAATACATGTAACGTAAAATGTACCACTGTAGCCATTTTTAAAGGTACAATTCAGTGGCATTAAGGACATTCACAGTGTTGCTTGACCATCACCACTCTCTCGTTCCAAAAGGTTTTCATCACCCCAGGCAGACTCTGTCCCCATTAAGCAATAACTCCCATTCCTGTCCCCCAGCCCCTGGTAAGCGCTCACCTACTGCCTGTCTCTGTGATTCTGCCTGCTCTAGGCACTTTATTTAACTGGAATCATGCACTTGGCTACTTTCACTTAGCATCGTGTCTTCAAAGTTCATCCACGTTGGAGCCTGAGTCAGAATTTTCTTCCTTCCTGCTGCACCCGGCTGCATTTTCATTTTGAATAGACTTTGCTTTTCAGAGCAACTTGAGTTCACAGCAGCGTCATTCCTCTTCACGGCCCAACAATATCCCCTGCATGGAGGCCCCCCGTGTGCTTATTCGTCATCTGCTGATGGGCACTTGGGCTGTTCCCACCTTTTGGCCGTTGTGACTGGAGCTGCTGCAAATGCCTGTGCACCAGACTCTTTCCTATCCTTCCTCTCAGGGCGCCAGGCTTCCGCCCTCCCCTCCATCCTGCTCCCCGGGCCAGTCCGTTTGGATCACTGGCTGTGACCTGGGAGAAGTTCCACTTGGATGAAGGCAGTCGCCCCCGGCGGTGCTCAGGGTGGAAGGGGGCCAGCAGGGGAATCCGGGTGGTGCCAGGAGTGCCCTGCATTTCCCCGTTCCTCCTGCCTTCCCTGCTTTGCTACCCCCAGTACTTCTCACCTTCTGATATCCCCAGCATGCACTGACTTCTCGGGTCTCTTGTCTGCTCCCCACTAGAAAGCACCCAAGGCCTGGGGCTGTGTTTGTTTTGCTCACAGCTGGACCCAGCCTTCCTGACACAGAGTCAGGCTCAATAAATATGCATGGGATGAATGACTAGCACGTGCTGGGGCTGTGGCAGGCATGCACGTACGATCTCTTGGAATTCTCGCTGAAACTGCGATGTCACTGCTGCTGTCATCCCCGTTCTACAGGGAAGGAAATTGAGGCTCAGGAACGTTGAGTGAATTCCCCAAGGTCACAGAGCTTGCGAGCGGCAGAGCAGAGACAGGGATGCAGAGCTGCTCCACGCCTGGCACCTCCCAGTCGGGAGGCGTGGCCTGTCTAAATGATGAGCTGGACACCTGTCAAACACAGGTGACTCACACTTATTCAGCTCTGCGTCCTTGGAGAGAGAGAAACTTCGACACACAGGCAGTGGCCAAGCAATTGCGCTCAACTAGTGAGGGTGAGGACATAAGCATGCAGTTTCCACAATTGGGTCCATTCTCTCGTGTCCCTCTTTTTTACAATAAAAAATAATTTTAAATTCCAGCACTTTGGGAGGTTGAGGTAGGCAGATCACTTGAGGTCAGGAGTTTGAGACCAACCTGGCCAACGTGGTGAAACCCTGTCTCTACTAAAAATACAAAAATGAGCTGGGTGTGGGGGCGGGTGCCTATAATCTCGCTATTTAGGAGGCTGAGGCAGGAGAATCGCTTGAACCCGAGAGGCAGATGTTGCAGTGAGCTGAGATCGCACCACTGCACTCCAGCCTGGGTGACAGAGTGAGATTCTGTTTCAAAAAATAAAAAATAAAAAAATTTAATTTTTTAGATACAGGGTCTCACTGTCACCCTGCCTGGAGTGCAGTGGCATGATCGTAACTCACAGCAGCCTCAAACTCCTGGGTTCAAGCTATCCTCAGCCTCTCTAATAGCTGGGACCACAGGTGCGTGCCACTATGCCCAGCTAATTAATTTTATTTTTTGGAGAGACGGGTCTCACTGTGTTGCCCAGGCTGGTCTTGAACTCCTAGCCTCAAGCGATCTTCCCACCTGTCAGCCTCCCAAAGCACTGGGAATACAGGCTTGAGGTACTGCACCCAGCTAAATCACGCCCCTCTTAATGTGAGCATCTCAACACACTGACAGAGATTCTAGTGGCCAAAGTTACACATTAAAAAAAGTCTATGGGCTGGGTGAGGTGGCTCACGCTTGTAATCCTAGCACTTTGGGAGGCCGAGGAGGGCAGATCATCTGAGGCCAGGGGTACTAGACCAGCCTGGCCAACACGGCAAAACCCCGTCTCTATTAGAAATGCAAAATTTAGCCAGGCGTGGTGTTGGCCACCTGTAATCCCAGCTACTTGGGAGGCTGAGGCAGGAGAATCACTTGAAGCCTGGAGACGGAGGTTGCAGTAAGTTGAGATCGCACCACTGTACTCCACCCTGGGCAACAGAGCGAAACTCTGTCTTTAAAAAAAAAAAAAAAATTATACAGATGAGCAATGCATGGAATGCATGGATGCATGGTAAGGTGCAGAAATCTTCCGTGAGTGATGGCTTATGACAGACGTCTGCATGTTTCCACCTTGGCGTTAGCACTCAGACCAGGACGTGGAAGATTTCTATCACCCAAGAGTTCCCACGTGCCCTGCGGAGTCGATTCCCATCCTCCAGGGGTAACCATGATAGAGACTCTATCCCCACAGACCCTCTCTGCTGTTCCCGAGCCTCACACAGTGCGTGAACTCTCACCCCCGCTCCCGGTGTCTGGCCTCATCTGCATATCCTCACCAGTGAGGGTCGCTCTCGCCGTGCTGTCCGGAAGCTGCAGTTCGTGCTTGCTAATTTCTGTGCGGTTTTCAATTACATGGAATTACGTGAAGAGATCATCGTTTGTTTTTCATTCTAGAGCGGATGGACGTTTTTCTTGGGAGTGTATCTGGGAACGGGATTGCTGGACCACAGAGTAGCCCTATTCTTAGATTCAGTAGCTGGTGACAGTTTTCCAAAATGGTTGTAACAATTTACTCTCCCACCTGTAAATCCTCATCAACACTTGATATTGCCAATTAAACTTACTTTTTTTTTTTTTTTTTGATGCAAGGTCTTGCTCCGTTGCCCAGGCTGGAGTGCAGTGGCACAATCATAGCTCATTGCAGCCTCGAATTCCTGCATTCAAGTGATCCTCTGGGGCTCTAGGTGTGTGCTACTATTTCCAGCTAATTAATTATTTATTTTTATTTTTATTTTTTTTAGAGATGGGGGTTTTACTATGTTTCCCAGGCTGATCTTGAACCCCTGGCCTCAAGCAATCTTCCTGCCTTGGCCTTCCAAAATGCTGGGATCACAGGTGTGAGCCACCACGCCCACCCTAAAGTTACATATTTTTGATACAATATGTGCAAAAGACTGAATGTTTGTGCAACCTCTCCCAACAAATGCATATGTTGAGACCCTGGCCCCCATGCGATGGCCTTAGAGGGCAGGGCCTTTGAGGGGTGGCTAGGTCATGAGAGCAGATCTCTCCTGATGGGAACAGTCCCTTATGAAAGGGACCCCAGAGAGCTCTCCAAGCCCTGTTTCTGCCCTGGGAGGACACAAGGAGCAGGCAGCTGTCTGTGACAGCTCTGGGACCTTGGCCAGGTTTCTCACCCTTTCTGAACTTCAGTCCTAAAATGGGATAACAGCCTCCTGGGCTGCGGCAGGGATTAAATAAGCTAGCTGGTGTAAAGTGCTTAGAACGGGCCCGAGTGCATAGCCCCTGCTCAGTATGTGCTTGCTGTTTATTTGCTCGTATTTTCCCTCCATGAGCACCTGGCCTGGGGGTGGTGTCCTCAGTACTTGTCAGCAAATAGCAGTGCATTGCAGTGTGATCTGACTGGCCCAGTGGCTCTAAGGACGAGGGCACCCAGTGTTAACTAAAATAACCCTCAGGCCCAGTGCAGTGGCTCACGCCTGTAATTCCAGCACTATGGGAGGCCAAGGCAGGAAGATTGTTTGGGGCCAGGAGTTCAAGACCAGCTTGACCAACATAGTGGGACCTTGTCTCTCCAAAAAATTAGCCAGGTGTGGTGGCATATGCCTATAGTCCCATCTATTATACTTGGGAGGCTGAGATGGGAAGATCTCTTGCACCCAGGAGTTCAAGGCTGCAGTGAGCTGTGATTGTGCCACTGCATTCTAGCCTGGGCAACAGAGTGAAAAAAATGTTTTTAATAAAATATTTTTTAAAAAAAGTCATCCTCACAAAATGGACATGTGGCTTAAAAATCCCCCTGTAGGGAGAAGGCTAGCTAAGTAGGAAGAAAACAGCTAAGGAATGTCGAGGCATGTCCACAATTTACAAGTCAGAAATATTTATATCATGAGCATCGGCGCTCAAAATTTATTATTACTGTTGCAGGGTACAGTCAGAAGTGTCTGGAATGTTCTGGTTTGGCTGGCCTGTGGAGGAAGGTGGGGTCACAGAACCTAGCTCTCCTGGGACTGGAGAGTTAGTGTTCTCTGGGTGGTACCCAGGACAGTTTTAACTGGTGCACCGTTCAACTTTTGTCTTTTAATTTGCATAGTCACACATTTATTGTAATATGTACTAGAAAAAGGCAAAGTAGCACATCTGTCTTTAGGCAATATTGGTGGTAAAAAAAAAAAAAAAAAAAGCTCCCTAAAGACACGGCGACTTCCAGGGGGTCTGGTCGTCCTAGATAAATTGTGAAGTGATAACATCAACCAGGTATCAGCAAGTATTTGAAAGAATGAGTTTAACCAGTTAGAACGAGAAAGTGGTTTTTTACAGCACGATCTATTGTTGATGGAGACAATTGTGGAAGGGTTGAGACATGCACAGGAGTGAGGGAGGGAGGGGTGGAGGGGAGGGATGCTGTGTGTGCAAAGAAAGAGGTGAATCTTAGCTGGTTCTGTGAACTTTTGTTTCTTTTTCCTTTTTCTTTTTTGAGACAGAATCTCGCTCCGTCGCCCAGGCTGGAGTGCAGTGGCGCAATCTTGGCTCACTGCAACCTCCGTGTCCTGGGTTCAAGTGACTCTCCTGCCTCAGCCTCCCAAGTAGCTGGGACTACAGGAGCGTATCACTACACCCGGCTAATTTTTTTTTTTTTTTTTTTTTTTTTTTTTTTTTTGAGACGGAGTCTCGCTCTGTCACCCAGGCTGGAGTGCAGTGGCCGGATCTCAGCTCACTGCAAGCTCCGCCTCCCGGGTTCACGCCATTCTCCTGCCTCAGCCTCCCGAGTAGCTGGGACTACAGGCGCCTGCCACCTCGCCTGGCTAAGTTTTTGTATTTTTAGTAGAGACGGGGTTTCACTGTGTTAGCCAGGATGGTCTCAAACTCCTGACCTCGTGATCCGCCCGTCTCGGCCTCCCAAAGTGCTGGGATTACAGGCATGAGTCACCATGCCCAGCCCTGTGACTTTTTGTTTCTTTAGAATGAGAGACCTCAAGGAAATTTGGCGAAATGTTAATATCCTGTTAATCCAGGTGGTTGGACATGTGCAATCAGTTACATTATTAACTGCACACTTTGTGCGTTTGAAATAGTTTTGAATTTAAAAGCTGTTGAGGAAGCAGGTTTGGAACAGGACTGGTGTCATAACTGCAGGGGTCTAGTTTGTTATTTGAATTATTTCTCCTCAAAGTGGGTAATGCTTGAAAGGTAAGAGTTATTGGAATCACACCGTTTGGACTTAACACGTGTGTTCAGAATACACAAGCAGAGCGGTCCCCTTGTCAGCCCAGGTGCCTCCTCTGTGATCAGTGCTCCGGCCTTGGTATCAGCCCTGTAAAAGGCCGCTTTCCCCCAACTAGAACAAGGTAACTTAGAGGCCGCCCCATGTCCCAAGAATCCATTGCTTAGCTTTGCGGCTATCATGAGTTAGGAGGACATTTGGCAGTGAATGACAGAGAACCCAAAATAATGGTGGTTTAAATAAGTTATGAGTTTCCTTCCCACAGAGAGACAAAATCCAATGGGAGTCATCACTTCCATCTCGTGGCCTAAAACAGCCATTCCAACAGGGCACGGTGGCTCTCGCCTGTAATCTCAGAGCTCTGGGAGGCCAAGGTGGGAGAGTCGCCTGAGCCCAGGAGGTCCAGACCAGCCTAGGCAAAATAATGAGACACTGTCTTTACAAAACATGTTTAAAAATTAGCTGGGTATGGTGGCGCACACCTGTAGTCCCAGCTACTCGAGAGGCTGAAGCAGGAGGATTGCTTGAGCCCGGGAGGTAGAGGCTGCAGTGAGCTATGATCACACCACTGTACTCCAGCCTGGGCAACAGAGTAAGACTGTCTCAAATAAATAAATAAATAAATAAATAAATAAATAAAATGGCTGCTCCAGTTCCAGCCATCATATCTGAATTCTGGCCAACAGAAAGGAGGAGGGCTGGGAGTGGATGGCTCTCCCTCCCTTTAAGGACACTTCCACTTCCATGCTGGTAGCCTGTGTTGGGCACAGCCATATGGGCATGGTATTGGCCATATCTAGCTGCAAGGGAGTCTGGGAAATGCATTGTTAGTCCTGTCACCAATGTGCCCAGCTAAAAGCCAGGGTTTCTAGTACTAAGGGAGAAGGAGTGATTGGTGATTGGACTAGAGCAATCTCTGCTTACAGTGCTGTGGGGGTGGGGAGCCCTCCTCCCAAGGAAGGGTCCCAGTGTGTTGCTGTTCCACCACCTCCCTGCCACCCTGGAGCCCAGTGGAGGATCTGGGGCCTGTGATTGTAAAGTTTCATTAGGGCAAGTCTGCTTTGCCCAGCACATGGTCCTCTGCTAGGACTAGGGCAGTCTTTGAAAGATTCATGCTATGAAAGGAAGGTGGTACTTGGGGGAGACCACTGAGTTGGGGAGCAGGGGCGACAGTCACAAGCTTGCAGCCCAGTGGCTGGGTCCCAGCTGTGCCTCCTGCTAATCACTCTCAGAGCTGTTGCTCAGAGGAAGTCAATGATGCCTCTGCTAAAAGTTGCAGCTGTCCCAACGGGTGGCCAAGAGGTTAGGCCTATGCCTAGCTCAGCTCCATCCTCAATAAACACTGCCGAGAGGCAGCAAAACTCCCACTGAAGACTGAAGCTGCCCTCCTCTCTCAAGACAACTACGAAACCACTGTTTCACGGGATCCAGCACTTAGGACCTTAGCAAATGAGACCTTCCTTCCTTCCTTCCTTCCGTCCGTCCGTCCGTCCTTCCGTCCGTCCGTCCGTCCGTCCTTCCTTCCTTCCTTCCTTCCTTCCTTCCTTCCTTCCTTCCTTCCTTCCTTCTTTCCTTCCCTCTTTTATCTCCACCTCCCTCCCTCCCTCCCTCCCTTTCTCTCTTCTTAACTGTTTTGTTTTGTTTGTTTGAGACAGTCTGGCTCTGTTGCCCAGGCTGGAGTGCAATGGCATGATCCCGGTTCACTATAACTTCCGCCTCCCAGGTCCAATCTCCTGCTTCAGCCTCCTAAGTAGCTGGGATTACAGGCATGCGCTGCCACACCCGACTAATTTTTATATTTTTAGTAGAGACAGGGTTTCACCATGTTGGCCAGGCTCTTCTCAAACTCCTGGCCTCAAGTGATCTGCCCACCTTGGCCTCCCAAAGGCCTCCCAAAGGCCTCCCAAAGTTCTGGGATTACAGGCGCCTGGCCTATTTCTTAACTTTCTTATTTCTGCTGAAACATCTCTCTCTATCTATCTGTCTGTCTGTCTATCTATCTATCTATCTATCTATCTATCTATCTATCTATCTATCAATCATCATCATCATCATCATCTATTTCTCAGAGTGTAAAGGGAACTGATCTGAAATGTACAGCTTGATGCGTTTTCAGTGTGTGTACCCAGGAAACTGCTACCCAAATCAGGATAAAGCACATCTCCAGCCCCAAGAAGGCTCCCCTAGAAGGCGTGTCCCCCTGCCATATCCCAGTCAGTAGCACCCACCCCTGCTGGGGTCCCTGCTATTTTGACTTCTCTCCCTATAAGGGAATTTCTCCTGTAATTTCACACACACTGAACCATGCGGCCTGTGCGCTTCTGCGGCCGGCGTCTGTGGCTCCCCACGGTGTCCACGAGACTCATTCACGTGCGTGTCTGTGCCGCGTTCTTTTTTTTTTTTTTTTTTTTTTGAGACGGAGTCTCGCTCTGTCACCCGGGCTGGAGTGCAGTGGCCGGATCTCAGCTCACTGCAAGCTCCGCCTCCCGGGTTCACGCCATTCTCCTGCCTCAGCCTCCCGAGTAGCTGGGACTATAGGCGCCCGCCACCTCGCCCGGCTAGTTTTTTTTTGTATTTTTTTTTTTAGTAGAGACGGGGTTTCACCGTGTTAGCCAGGATGGTCTCGATCTCCTGACCTCGTGATCCGCCCGTCTCGGCCTCCCAAAGTGCTGGGATTACAGGCGTGAGCCACCGCGCCCGGCCTTGTGCCGCGTTCTTTACTGTTGCCACATAACCTCCCTCAGTGTGAACAGACCACAGCTCACTTGGCCATCTTTGGATGGATTTGGGAGTTGTTTCCTGTAATGGACAACTGCAAATAAAGTTTCTAGAAACATTCTTGTATATACCTTTTGGTGAACGCAGAAGGGGCAAATTTCTTCTTATTAATAGTAAATGTATTGAAGTAAAACTAATCGGGCCAGCTTAGAAAAAGTTAAGTAACTCGGCGTAGGAGAGAGGCGTACACATGGCAAAGGTGTAGGGGTGCCCAGATGCCAGAGGTCTGAGGAACCCTGAGATGGGGCAGGGGCAGGCGCTCTCTGCTGAGTTTGTAACCTGAGTGAGGCACTTTACACATGGGAACCAGAGTGACACTGAGACCCTGGCCCCTTCACATCCCTGGCAATTGCCTTGCACCTTCAGGAAGGAAACAGCATGGGCACCCCGGACAGGACACAAGCCGCACATCCCTGGAAATGGGAAAGTCGCCATCGACAGAAGCCGGTGGGTTGCTGCAAAGCAGGTTTTGCCTTATTTCTAGGGTTTTGCTCCGTCACCTCGGGGCCTTATGGAAAGAGTTTCAGGATCTTCCACTTTTTAACACGACTTCCCCCTCTGGGTAAAAGCAATACTCATCCTACTTAAACAGAAAAGAGAGAAAATTAAAAAGCAGAGATGGAAAAAATGTTTCCAGAGTTTCATGCCCTGTGGACAATCCATGTTAACATCTGGGTATTATTTCGTCCAGGCTTCTGTCTGTATATAATTGCTGGTTTTCTTTTTGCCTTGGTTGTATGACCACACTATGTGTACATTTTTATTTGATTTCTTCCTTTAACTTTATAATGCTGTATCTAATATAAGCCTCGGCTTTTTCTCCCAAACCTGGTTATGATGGCTGCATAGGTTTCCACTGTGCATCGGTAGGTTAGTTTGATGCAGTGATTGAGATGTTAATAGCACTCTCTTTTTCCCTCCCCTCTTTACACCATCAGATAGACCCCTATTCAAGTATGTGGTTGGTTCTATGCTACTTGTCTCGGGGAAGAGACGTGTTACAAATCTCTTTCACATCACTTCCTGGCTTTTGCTTTTCAAACAAAAAACAGAGCAGAGGTCCCCAGAGTGGGGTGTGAGCCCCAGGGATGCATGAGAGAGTCCTCCCACCGGCAGCAGGCAGGACAATAAGCAGAAAGGAGTTCCCTCATGGTGGCACCTGTCAGCTGCGCAGCCCCCAGTCCAGCCCCCTCATTTCTTGCCGTTGGGTTTGGGAAGATGAAAAGGGTTCTGCGGCTGAGGATGGTGAGGGCTGCACAGCACTGGGGATGTCCTGAACACCCCAGGACTACATGCTCAGACATGGTTATGAAGGTCAGGCACTGCCACCACCACCACCGTGTCTGGCACACAGAAGTGCCCGGAGAGTGTTGCCTGTGAGGTGGGGCAGGGGAGCAGCCCTTAAGCCCTGTTTCACAGAGCAAGAAACAGAGGAGGGAGCAAGCTGGGGAGGGGGCTTCGGAGCAAAGCGCCTGCCCTGTAGGAGCCCAGTGGGGCTGAGCTCATCTCACCCTCATTCTTTGAGCACAGGGCACTCACAGCAGCTGGGGTGTAGTCTCCAGCGCTGGGGCTTCCCAACGGGGCAGGTCAGGCGAGCCCCACACCCGAGGCTGAGCCAGGGAGGATTCTTGGCTTCAAGGGCAAGAATTCAAGGGCAAGAATTCAAGGGCAAGCCAGTGGTGATGGACGGCAACTGTTACTGAAGCATCCCTGCAGCAGAGGTCCTGCCACCCCACAGGCAGTGTGCCCAGAATGGCTGCTCCGAGGCAGTGCCGCACTCAGTTATACCCACTTGTAAGTATATGCAAATTAAGGGGCGGCTTATGCAGAAATTTCTTGGATGAGGGTGTTAACTTCCGGGTCATTTGGTGGTTGCCATGGCAACAGCAAACTGACCTGGCCAGTGGTAGGCGTGGCTTATGGAAACCTACTTCCACCCAGACCTGTTTCAGCTAGCCCTCACTTTGGTCTGGTGTCTGAGTCCCACCTCCCACCCTACTTCCAGGCACAGTCCATGGGGGTCATTCCATTGTGGGGCTCTGGCCTGCTAAATCCCACCCAACCTGGTTACCACTGGTGCTTCGGTCACCTGGGTTTACTCCTCCACACCAGGCTGGGTCATTCAATCACATAAGAGACCTGGGTCCTGTGGTCCATTGTGGGTTACCCACGTTGTAGGGGAATGTAGATGAATCCTTGTGTCTCAGCAGCCACACCCTGCAGCTCCCACACATTACCCCAAAGAGGTTCACGGCCATGTCCCTGTGATGTGTTTCCTTGTAACCATCTCCCCGGCAGGAACCCTTCCAGGTGGAGTCAAATAGGCCGGGAGTAAATCCTGGCTCTGCCACTTACAGCTTTGTGATTTCACGCCAGTTACTCACCCTCCCCATGCCTCGGTTTCCCCCTCTGTAAAATGGGGGTGATGACTTTACCTATCTCACAACAACAGAGATGTGCTCCCCTAGTTCCGGAGGCTGGATGTTGGAAATCGCGGTTGCGGTGGGCTGGCTTCCTCTGCAGTTGCTGAGTGAGAATCTGTTCCACTCCTCTCTACGGGCATCGGGAGGTTGTGGCCCATCCTGGGTGTTCCCTGGCTAGTAGGTGGATCACTCCAGTCTCTGCCTCTGTTGTCACACGGCCTTGTCCGCGTGTGTCTGTGGTGAAATTTCCGTCCTTTTATGAGGACACCAGTCATTGGATCAAGACCTACCTTAATTCAGCAGGACCTTATCTTAACTTGGTGACACCTGCAAAGACCTTATTTCCAATCAGGCCACAATCACAGTACCTGGTGGACATGAATTTTGGGGGGAATGCTCTTCACCCCAGCACAGGGGGTCATTATGAGTTGACACACGCACCACACTTAGAATGGTTCTGGGCACGGGCACACGACAGGCACTTCCACGGCATTTGCTGTCATTATTATTACACAGGAAGAACAGAAATCCCACTCTTTTTTTTGTTGTTGTTGAGTTTGCTCTGTCGCCCAGGCTGGAGTGCAGTGGTGCAATCTCGGCTCACTGCAACCTCCGCCTCCCGGGTTCAAGTAAATCTCCTGTCTCAGCCTCCCGAGTACCTGGGACCACAGGCGCCTACCACCACAACCGGGTAATTTTTGTATTTTTAGTAGAGATGGGGTTTCACTATACTGGTCAGGCTGGTCTCGAACTCCTAACCTCAGGTGATCCACCTCCCTTGGCCTCCCAAAGTGCTGGGATTACAGGCATGAGCCACCACACCCAGCCAGAAATCCTACTTTTTTTTTTTGTTTTTGTTTTTTTGAGACAAGTCTCACTCTGTCACCCAGGCTGGAGTGCAGTGGCATGATCTGCGCTCAGCTCTGCCTCCCGGGTTCACGCCATTCTCCTGCCTCAGCCTCCCGAGTAGCTGGGACTACAGGCGCCCGCCACCATGCCCGGCTAAATGTTTTGTATTTTTTGTAGAGATGGGGTTTCATAGTGTTAGCCAGGATGGTCTCGATCTCCCGACCTTGTGAACTGCCCGCCTTGGCCTCCCAAAGTGCTGGGATTACAGGTGTGAGCCACCGCACCCAGCCTAGAAATCCCACTCTTATTTAAGCACTATGTGGCCGGGTTCTGTTACATGCAGCCCAGTGGAATCCTGACTAGTGAAGCTATGAAACAGACGTGGGCTCACTGGGCTGGGGCTTAGCCAAAATCTTGCCCCTTCCTAAGGATCCTTCTCTAGACCCCGACCCTCGCCGCTCCGCATTCAGCTGCCTCATTCAGCTGGGGGGCGGGGAGGAGGTACAGGCAGGCGATGAAACAGAGGAGGCCTCCAATTCTGGCTTTCCAACAAGGAGCGCTTAATGAGGCAATTAAGCAGAACTATTTTCTCTTTATCTCCCTCTCCATCTTCCCACAGTCTGTCAGAGCACAGGAGCCTGGAGGGCCATTGAAGAGGAGAGGAGCCTGTACTCCCTGTTTCAGGAACAGGAGAGCTGGGCTCAGAAAGGGGCAGTGGCTGGACCAAGATCACACAGCAAGTTGATTGCTCAGCCAGAGTCAGCACAGGGTGGGGTGAGCTCTAAAGCCCTAGGGTCCCAGCAGGTAAGGGGGTAGCATGAGCTGGGTGGGGACTGGGGCAAGGTAGAAACCTCCAGGGCTAGCCAGAGGGAGTGGCCACGATGCAGCATCACTGGACTGTAGCCATATGGGGGGCAGGCACAGGCCTGAATAGTGAGGGGGGATCTTCCTGGCCTGCCTTATACTCATGTCCCCACAAAATCTCCCTATAACCCAGGAGTCACAGGTACCGCCTGAGGAGTCAGCACAGTCCAAGCACAGTGTGTGTGTTGTGCACTGTGCAAAGGCACTCACTGAAGAGGCAGTGGGGGGTGATCCCAGGCCATGCTTGACTACTCATCCTGGGAGAAGAACTGATTTTCATAATGTATCCACCCAAGGGGCTCCTTTTTCTTTTCTTTTTCTTTTCTTTTTCTCTTCCTTTCTTTGCTCTTTTTCTTTCTACTTGGCCTTGCCCTGTCATTCAGGCTGGAGTGCAGTGGTGCAATCATGGCTTGCTGTAGCCTCAACCTCCCAGGCTCAGGTGATCCTCCTGCCTCAGCCTCCCTCGTAGCTGGGATTACAGGTATGTGCCACCACACCCACCTAGTTTTTAAATTCTTTTTGTAGAGATGGGGTCTTGCTCTGTTGCCCAGGCTGGTCTTGATGTCCTGGGCTCAAGAGATCCTCCCGACTCTTGGCGTCCCCAAATGCTGGGATTATGGGCCTGAGCCACCGCACCCAGCCTGGGGCCTCTTTTTTCTAATTCCCACATGGTGGGAGTCAGTTTGTGACCCCCAAGAAGCAGATGCCCAGTGAGATTAGACATGCAGGAGGCTGACTAGGGGAAAGGGCCCTGAGGGGAAAAGGAACAGGGAGGGGAAAGGGAGAGCCTTCAAGCCGTGGCGCTGGGCCTGCCCCTGTGCAGGAGAGAGGGAGGGAATGAGGTTGGAGTAGGAGGAGCTTCAGGCTGCAGATAGTTCTAAGGTTTTTGTCCCGGCCAATGGGGAGTCCTGAGACCAAGATCCCCTCCCGGAGGGTCCCGCATGGCGCTGGGATGGACCTGCATTTATTTCCCGTCCTGCTTGCTCAGTGGCAGGAAGCACCCATGGGGAGCTTGGCACAGCACAGGTACAGGTGATTCAGAGCCTGGTATCTGCCATACATGCCCTGAGGGGGCCACTTTCAAGGCCACCACATGTGCCCATGAATATGTTATTTGCTAGTATACAAAGTAACTACTATGTTAGTTATTTGCTGGTGGCACTCCTGTGCGGGAAGACAGGGTTGGAAACAGTCTTTGTACAGGCCTAAGAGTTCTTTGAGGTAGGATAACGATCCAAGCAGTTTTGCATTCTGTATCATAATAAATCTGAAACTGTGGGCCGAGTGCGGTGGCTCATGCCTGAAATCCTAGCACTTTGGGAGGCTAAGGCAGGTGGATCGCTTCAGCTCAGGAATTCAGCTCAGGACTTTGAGACCACCCTGGGCAACATGGTGAAACCCTATCTCTACAAAAAATACAAAAATTAGCTGGGCACGGTGGCATGTGTCTGTAGTTCCACCTGATTGGGGATCTGAGGCAGGAGGATCATGTGAGCCCAGGAGGTTGAGGCCGCAGGGAGCCGTGATTGCGCCACTGCACTCTAGCCTGGGTGACAAAGTGAAACCCTGTCTCAAAAACATAAAAATAAATAAATACATCTGAAATTGTTGCAACACAAAAATCTTTTTCTCGCTGTTGTCCTTGAAACTTTCTCTACGCTGTGGTATGTTGGCCTCCTGCCCGAGGCGGGTACATGGTCTTGTACAAATGTATTTGTTTCCTATTGCTGCTGTGACAAATTGCCACAGACTTAGTGGCTTAAAACGACACCCATTTATTCTCTTACACTTACGGAGGTCAGAAGTCTAAAATGAGTCTCATGGGATTAAAACAAAGGGTTGACAGGGTGGTTCCTTCCAGAAGCTCCAGGGGAGGATCTGTTCCTTGCTTCTCCCAGCTCCTGAGGCCGCCTGCATTCCTTGGGCTTTTACCCCATTCTGTCCCCTCTGAACTGCCTCCCTTTTTAAGGGCCCTGTGTGATTCCACTGACCCATCTGGATAACCCAGGGTCATCTCCCCATCTCAAGATCCTTAACGGAATGGCATCTGCAAAGTCCCTTTTGCTAGGTGAGGTCACATACTCAGATTCCAGGCGTTAGAACATGGGTGTCATTGTTCAGCCTTTAGGCATTAGGGGATGTCATTATTCAGCTCTCACATCAAATAAGAAAACTGGGAAGGTAGAAACAGTCCCTAGCTGGCAGGGAGTCCCAGATGAGCCATGTGACTCCCACATGTCCCTTTGTCTCTCGGGGCTTGGTACAGGCCTGGTCCCTCTGGGAGTCCACAGTTCCTGCTCCTGTGTGGGCAGCATCCGTTCTCCTGTTGCTGGTACCAGCTTCCCTCCTGCTCTCAGACCACCTGCCGCAGGCCAAGCTGACCATCCTCCCCTCCTCCCCAGCTCAAGGATGGGTAAGGGACCCAAGCATGGCTCATCAGAGTGGTTCATGACCTCGGCTAGGCCACTGAGAGCTTCACCTGAAATTCAGCATGGGACCAGGAGTATCAGAGAAGCTCTCTTTCTGCAAGGGGCTGGGACAATAGAATGAAGACTTAGAGCTAGTGGTGGTCATCCTACCTCCAGGTAGGAAGATCCTGCTTGAGAGTAAAGTCTAAGTGGAAAAAATAGACTAATAAATAGAAAAAGGCCAGGGTCTATTGACCCGGAGCACCTGGATCCAGCTGTACCTGAAGCTACCTCTGCCCTGATAGTTTCAGATACCGAGATAATAAATCCTCCCGGCCGGGCGCGGTGGCTCAAGCCTGTAATCCCAGCACTTTGGGAGGCCGAGACGGGCGGATCACGAGGTCAGGAGATCGAGACCATCCTGGCTGACACGGTGAAACCCCATCTCTACTAAAAAAAAATACAAAAACTTAGCCGGGCGAGGTGGCGGGTGCCTGTAGTCCCAGCTACTCGGGAGGCTGAGGCAGGAGAATGGCGTGAACCCGGGAGGCGGAGCTTGCAGTGAGCTGAGATCCGGCCAGTGCACTCCAGCCTGGGCGACAGAGCGAGACTCCGTCTCAAAATAAATAAATAAATAAATAAATCCTCCCTTTGGCTTAAGGCAGCTTCAGTTGAGTTTGTAATCCTCGCTACTCTGAGTCTTCTCTGGTACTCCCTTCTCTAATTTTGGACACCCAGCCCCATGCCTCAGAATTAACAAACTGTTTTTTGCGTAGGCAATAAGCTCCTATCAGCCTCCCTTGCTTTCCTTTCTCTCCTCTCTTTCCCCCTGTCAGCTGTGCTATTGGGTGATACATCCTAATGTATATTTAACAGTGGCTCAAAATCGAATTAATTTAGATTGGTTAATAAACTGTAACATCCGTTTCTAAATCAAGCTACATTTTCCTCTTGAGCAACTAAATTCATGCCCGTTGGTTTAATTTGTTGCTATTGTAATCCTTTAACGCTGATGAAATTATGGAAAGGTTTCTAGTGAAATTATCCAGATTTGATTAGTGTTTGAACATATTAATATTTTTCCTTCTGGGTAGTCTTTGGAGAGAGACTGGCTGAGGGTGTGCAGGTCCCACGGGCTGGGAGGGTGGGGAGCGCCACCTCAGAAAGGAAACTCAGTCTGTCCCTCTTCAGATAATCTTCTTAAAATACATTTTTAATTTTAATTTTAATTAATTTTTTTTTGAGATAGAGTCTTGCTTGTCACCTGGGGCTGAAATACCATGATGTGATCCAAGCTCACCACAACCTCCACCTCCTGGGTTCAAGGGATTCTCCTGCCTCAGCCTCCTAAGTAGCTGGGATTACAGGTGCCCGCCACCATGCCTGGCTAATTTTTGTATTTTTTAGTAGAGATGGGGGTTTTACCATGTTGCCCAGGCTGGTCTCGAGCTCCTGGCCTCAGGTAATCCGCCCTCCTTGGCCTCCCAAAGTACTGGGATTACAGGCATGAGCCACTGTGCCCAATTTTTATTTTTTAGAGACAGGGTCTTGCCATGTTGCCCAGGCTGGTCCTGAACTCCTGGCTTCAAGTGATCCTCCTGCCTTGGCCTCCCAGAGCACCGAGATTACAGGTATGAGTTGTGACACCCGGCCCTTTGAAAAAAAAAGTGCATTTATTGAGCACTGACTGTATGCACAGTCCTGGATATGAACGTTCTCAATGGAGAGTCTGCCAGAGAAGGTTTTGGGCTCCTAAGTGGCAGTTGTTCCAAGAGAACATTTGGAACCCAGTGGGTCCCCTCCAGCTCTGCCTCCAAACCACCTCTGGTTGCGACAGAACCTTTGCTGTCTGTTCATCGCAAACCGGTGCCGGGTAGGAAGAAAATGCTCACATGGAAGTCGCTTTAACCTTGGCTTTGACCGTGGAGGATTTCCTGCTGACTAAGAGCCCCTCTCTCAGACCCCATGGTGATCTGGAACAGTAGAGGTTGGGGAGAGGAAGACTGAGGGTCGGAGCTCCATGCAGACCCCGCCAGGAGGAGCAAAGCCCAGACCAGCGGCCTCCCTCTGCTGCCTCTACCCTGCCTCCTCCCTATGGAGCTTCCTCCCCCGTCACTGCCTGCTAATTCCATTTGTTCTGGAATGTGCCAGGCCTCGCCCCAAACAGTACATAAGCACCGAGGAATCTGAAGTGCGTTTCCAGGTTCCCTCCTTCAGGAAAGAGTGGGCCAGGCAGGGCTAGGAGCTAAGACTGGGGTGGACAATGGCAGGCACAGAGAGGTCCCCCAGGAGGGTCCCCAGGCTCCAGTTTCCAGCCAGTACATGGGGCCAGGGACCCTGGGCCAGCCTGACCTGCCCTCTACTCACTGACACTCTGGCTGGCGATTCCCGAGCATGGCACAGAGTTATCAAGAAGGGGCTGCCCTTCTTTTCCACTGAGTGAGGGATGGAGTAACTGCTCCTTGTGTTGCCAAGGGATACGCTGGATGCCCTTTGGATGCGCAGATGGCCGGGGCCAAGTCCCTCTGCCGAGCCTTTGCTGAAGCCATTTCCTCTGCAGGGCCTGACCTTCCCCAGCCTCCTGCCCGCTCCCCTTCACCCCACACTCAGCTGTCAGTGTGGAGCCGAATCCTCCTCCGGGAAGAACGCGCTCGCCCAGCCCGCAGTGCTTCCCCACCACACATGGTCACTCCAGAGCTGAGAACTGGCTTCCTCACAGCCAGTTCCCCCGGGGCCTGCAAACTCAGTGAGAGCAGGAGCCCCTCCCTGGCTGCCACCATGTCTGACTCAGAGTTCGTCCACTGGTGGGCCACAAATGTGCTTAGCTGCTCTTGCACAGAGATTCATTATTTTTAAAAACATTAACTGGCATCATTTAAAAGTTAGGATATTTCACATTAAAAATCTGGGCTCTGTTAAAAAATCAGATCTGGGCTGGGCATGGTGGCTCACGCCTGTAATCCCAGCTCTTTGGGAGGCTGAGGCAGGAGGATCACCTGAACCCAGGAGTTTGAGACCAGCCTGGGCAACATAGCGAGACCTCTACTCTACAAAAAACAAAACAAAACAAAAATTAACCAGGTGTGGTGTCATGCGCCTGAGGTCCCAGCTACTCAGTAGGCTGAGGTAGGAGGATTGCTTGAGGCTGGGAGGTTGAGGCTGCAGTGAGATGTGATCATGCCACTGCATTCCAGCCTGGGTGACAGAATGAGTAAGACCTTGTCTAAAAATAAATAAATAAAACAAGTAAGTAACCAGATCTGGTGACCCCGGGCCCTACATTCTTATGTGACAATTGTTGGAACTGGCCTTTAGATGTGGCAGGCACTCCCTTCGTCACGGTCACTGCGCTCCACTCCCTTCCGGTCCCTATTGCCATGCCCTGGCCACTCTGCTTGTTGACACTGCCTGTCTTGCCTCTGTAGGTTTTGAGCCTCCAACCCCCTGTCTAGTCCTTTGTGTCCCTGCCCCCTAGCCATGCCTGGCACACAGGAGGCCCTTTACATTCAGCCAGCCTTGCAACAACCTTGCAGGACACAGCTCCGCATATTCAAGATGAGGAAACTGAGGTTCAGAGATGCTAAGCACACTTCCAAGGTCAACGAGTGGGAGAGCCAGGATTTGGACTGCTGACTACCTGGTTTCCTAACCTGGTCTCCCTTCACCCCTCCTCCCCCACCACACCTGCAGTCACCAGGCTGGAGAAAGTCCTTTTCACTTAACGTTCCACTCATGTCCTCATCGGAACTCTTACTTGCGGCCGGGTGCGGCGGCTCATGCCTGTAATCCCAGCACTTTGGGAGGCCGAGATCGGCAGATTACTTGAGGTCAGGAGATTGAGACCAGCCTGGCCAACATGGCGAAACCCCGTCTCCACTAAAAATACAAAAATTAGCTGTGACACTGGCCTGATGGGCATGGTGGTGGGCTCCTGTGGCCCCAGCTACTCGGGAGGCTGAGGCAGAAGAATCGCTTGAACCCGGGAGGCGGAGGTTGCAGTGAGCTGAGATTGCACCACTGCACTCTGCTCTGGGCGACAGAGTGAGACTCCATCTCAAAATAAAAAAATAAAAAATAAATAAATAAAAATTCCCGACTTGCTTCATTTAAACCAGGGGTTGAAAATGTGGCCACATTGCGCATACACAAGGGGTGTGGATGGTGGAACAGAGGCCACATCCACTTGGCCCTAGCCCAGCAGTGCCAGGCAGGAGTGCCACCCAGTGTGGCAGAATTTCTGATGCTTCAGGGGAAGCGAGACACCTGGGCTTGTGTATGGAACATCTCAGTTTGTAAGCGTTTTCCACACACTCCGATGTGCACGAAATCCCTTTGGGATTGAATGGAGAATCTGCTCCATGTCGCTAAGCTCTGCCCTCACTGTAAAGCCTGGTTTTTGTCACTGATTGCAGAGTTCAGGCTCTACCTGGGGCGGCTTGGCCTCTATGTTCACTGTTCTCAGGAAGGGTGGTCAGGGAGGTCTCAGATGGGCCCAGGGTGCTACATGGGGGCCCCAGTATTACCAGTGCCCAGGAGGTATAGGACAGCAACCTCCAGCACCCAGAATCCCACCCTCCCCTAAGTACATGCTATCTCCAAGCCCTTTCCTCATGGTGTGGGTTATTCACCATTCATTAAAGAGAAAAAAATCAACAACCTATTACATACCAGGCACCATAAAAAGCCCAATGCCACTTCCAAAACAAAATCAGAAACGATTCCTAGCTTTCGAAAGACATGAGTTTTTCCACCTTCCGGAACGTTAGCGCCAGGCAGGCAGGGATGCTGCTTGTCTAGTTCCCTGCTGTCTCCCAAGTGCCTAAAACAGAATCCAGCACACAGTAGGTGCTCAGCAAATGTTTGTTGAATGACTACACGACAGTATAGTAGTAGCATCTTCGCAGGCTTTCGCTGTTGGGAATTCCGCAGTAGGGGCTCCTATGCGCATTCCTCCTTTAGGGATAAGGCAACTAAGATGCTGAGAGGCAAAGACACGGGCCAGCATTAGCCCAGCTGCTCTGAGTGGGGCCAAGAGTACAGCTTAGGCTTCTTCTGACGCCAGCCAAGGAACAAAACCCTCTCTGTCTTCTCAATCTCCTTGCCAGCGTACAACTTGAGATTGTTCACATGGTGGATTTCCAGAGCCTACGGTCGGCATCTAATGAACAAATACATGGGTGGGGACTGACTGCCTGTTGTAAGAATCTCAGCTGAGCCCTTCAAGGCCACTCTGGGAAGGTTACTTCTTGGAAGGGGACTTATCTCTTCCTTCCCAAAAGAGCTGCATTCTAAAATCCAAGCAGCCATGGAGTAGCTGCTCCTGGAAGGATACATCAACATCCATGAAATGTAATGATGTCCTCAAGTGAAATATTTCAACAGAGTGCTGAGGAACCCAACAAAAGAACATGAGTTTAGGGGAAATACACACACACGCGCGCGCGCGCACATACACACACACCCCAAATTCTTTCCTTAAAACATAAGCTGGAAGGATTTTATCTGCTCTCAGAGGGAAAACTCAAGAGGTTTAATTTAAAACTTGGGCGGGCTTGTGGTTTTTCAATGGGCTGATTGTTCCGTAGTCAGGGAATGAGATAATAAGAAAACATTTTTGAGCCAGTGTTTGGTTTGGCTTCAGAAATTCAAACCAGCCTTCTTCTGAGAGCTGTCAGGCCTCGTGCATGGTTCAGGCTGGTATCTACCCCCGTCAGGAACCCAGGTTTGTGATAACATTTATGCAGCCAAAGACTTCCAAGGGAATGAAGGCCGAGGGGTGCCTTGTGCACTTGGGCACAACAGAACTTGGTTGAAAGAGGCAGGTCTCTAACCTGGCTGCATGTCACCCCATCTCCAGACACCCAGCCCTTAGCAATCATGTAAAATATGGCTTAAGGCAGGCTGGATGCTGTGGCTCACGCCTGTAATCCCAACACTTCGGGAGGCTGAGGCGGGCGGATCACTTGAGGCCAGGAGTTTGAGACCAGCCTGGCCAACATGGTGAAACCCCGTCTCTATTAAAAACACAAAAATTGGCCGGGTGCCATGGCTCACGCCTGTAATCCCAGCACTTTGGGAGGCCGAGGCGGGCAAATCATGAGGTCAGGAGTTCAAGACAAGCCTGGCCAACATGGTGAAACCCCATCTCTACTAAAAATACAAAAAATTAGCTGGGTGTAGTGGTGGGCTCCTGTAATCCCAGCTACTCGGGAGGCTGAGGCAGGAGAATTGCTTGAACCCAGGAGACAGAGGTTGCAGTGAGCTGAGATCACCAGTGCACTCCAGCCCGGGCAACAGAGTGAGACTGTCTAAATAAATAAATAACTAAACAAACAAAAATTAGCTGGACATGTGGGCTCATGCTTGTAATCTCAGCTACTCAGGAGGCTAAAATATGAGAATCACTTGAACCCAGGAGGTGGAGGTTGCAGTGAGCCAAGACCACGCCATTGCACTCCAGACTGGGTGACAGAGTGAGATTCCGTCTATATATATATATGGGTTAAGGCAGACATAAGGGTAATCTGCCATGATCTGGAAGCCCCATAATGAGACAGCATCTTTTGATCTGTCCTCAGCAGGGTTCATCATCCTCCTGCGATCTGCATCAACCTACTGGAGGGGAAGCCTGAACTGCTGTTCCCCACAAGGCAGCCCACATCTCCCCAGTGTCCCTTGGGGGCTTTTGATATTGATTTTACCTGATGGAAATGAGCAGAATGACATTGCAAACGCAGTGGGCTTGTTTTTTCCCCTTTGCTTTGCCTCTTTCGGTCTGCTTTGGGCTCTCTGGGGAAAATGACTGTTGCTGATGGAAACAGGAATTCCTAGAGCCCCAGTTCGGGGTTAAGGTGATGCATGCAGGGCAGACCAGCCCCAGAATCAGGGCTTAGCCTGGGAGGGTTCTTGCTTCACCCAGGAAAGAATTCAAGGGCAAGCTGGTGGTGTTAACAACTTTGATTGCAGCCACAGTGCAGGGCAGCAGCAGAAGCACCAGGAGGTCAGGCGGTGTGCCCAGAGCAGCAGCTCAGAGGCTGCCCTGCAGTCTCCTTTACACCCACTCCTAATTATATGCAATTAAGGGGTGGGTTATACAGACAATTCTAGAAAAAGGGTGATAACTTCTGAGTCATCAGGTCATGGCCATGGAAAGGGGTGATAACTTCCAGGTGTTGCCATGGCAATAGTAAACTGATATGGCACACTGGTGGGTGTGTCTTACAGAAAGTTGCTTCTGCCCTGCCCCTATTTTAGCTAGTCTTCAATTTGGTCCAGTGACTGAGCTCTGCCTTGAGCGGAGTCCTGCCTTCTACCTCAGAGGGAGATCAGGTAGAAGTTTTAGTGGCATTTGCTCCTGGAGTACCAAGCATTTCAGGGGAGAGCCTCTCATTCATGGGTGGCTGGGCTGTAAGGGGGTTTTGAGTGGAATCGCTTGCTGCATGGTCTTCCCCAGGGGAGTCTCTAATTTCAGGTGACCCATGCCCCTCTTAAGAATAATGTTGATTGACATGTTGGTGTTCTGCCCCAGGAGCCTCCACCTGTATCTAAAGAGGCCAGCTAATGGCTTCCAGCAGGGACAGGTGACACCTGTGCTCAGCTCCTCTAAAAAACAACTCACCTCTCCTTCTGCACCTGGCATTTCAGTCTAGAGGTCTGAAGACCCGCAAATGATATTCTCTCATCACCCCAGCCCTACACCTCAACTTAGCCTATGACTGGCCCTTATTCGATGCCCACTTCTGACCCTAACCCCAACTCACCAAAGCTGGTCCTTAACTGAGACCTGAGCCCTCTGTGAGGCCTGAGAAGCTGAAGGGGAGGTTTGGTCCTGCGATGCCCCTGGGACGCCTCGCCCAGCACGTCCTGGCCAGCACAACATTTGCCACTCACGCTTACACCTTGGACAGCTCCCAGGGATCCGCTCCCAGGTCTCCCATCTGCCAGACTGTCACATACTTCTTCCTCTGTTGGTTTGCCCTCCAACCACGCCTCAAGCACTCTCCCTCTTACCACCATTCCTTAAAGATTATGCTTCCAACCAGGTGCAGTGGCTCACACATGTAATCCTAGCAATTTGGGAGGCTGAGGTGAGAGGATCACTTGACCAGGAGTTCAGAACCAGCCTGGGCAACAAACATAGTGAGACCCCATCTCTACAAAAAATATACAAAAATTAGCTGAGCGTGGTGGCACATGCCTACAGTCCCAGCTACTCGGGAGGCTGAGGCAGGAGGATCGCTTGAGCCCAGGAGGTCAAGGCTGCAGTGAGCTATGAATGCACCACTGCACTCCAGCCTGGGTGATAGAGTGAGACTCCATCTCTAAATAAAAATAAAAATGAAAAAAGAGAGAAGAGAAGGGGTGTATAATCAAAAGCAATGAGCCTGAGGCTGCAAGGTGCGTGTTTTCCAGACAATGGAAACTGCCGTGGGCCATGACAGCCCCCAGCTGATCCTGTACCTGAGGGGAACGGTTTGGGGTATGAGAATACGGGGTGCACCCTGGGAGCCGGCTGTGGAGCTGACACTTGGAGAGTGGGGGGCTGCCCTGTGAGCCTGCCAGGGCTTTCTCCCCAGCCACTCAGCCTCCTTGGGTCCCCTGCCCCAGCCTGCCTTCCCGGCCAGTCAGGGCACTGAATACCTCCGGTAGCCATGAGACCATCTCCCACTTGTGGAAGCCTCCCTTTATTTGTTGGCTAGGGCTGGCGGAACTAATTAAGCCACAAGCTGGGTGGCTTAAAACAACAGAAATGCATTCTCTCAGTGTTCTGGACGCCACAAGTCAGAAATCAAGGTGTCCACAGGGCGGTGCTTTCCTCCCCTTCCAGCTCCTAGCAGCTGCCTGCAACCCCGGACCTTCCTTCCTTGACGCAGCTGCGTCACTGTCTGGCTGTCCTTTGTGCGTCATCTGTTTTTACAAGGACACCAGTCACTTCATTTAGGGCTCGCCTACTCCACTGTGACCTCATCTTAACTTGGTTCCATCTGCAAAACCCTGTTTCCAGATAAGATCACCTACACAGGTTCAGGGTGGACATGGATTTGGAGAACAGGGATGATATTCACCCTGGTAAACTCCCCAAGGGCCTGCACTGGGTGAAACACCTCCCCTGTTTCCCTACATAATCTTCACAGCAGCCTGTGAGGCAGGTGCAGTCAATTCCCACTGCATGGATGAGGAAACTGAGGCTCACAGAGGCTGAGCATCAAGCGTCCAAAGCTGCACAGGCTGGGGGAGGAAAATGGCTTGGAACTAGATAAAAGTGGCAGGTGGACAACATCGTGAATGGACTAAATAACACTGAACTCTACATGCTAAAAGGGTTAATTCTATGTTGTGTGAATATTACCTGGTAAAAACTATTCTATCTTGATACCTTTCCACTATCTAAAAGCCACGCTGCTAGAGGGAATCTGTGGTCTTGAGATGTGAATCCCATCCCTGAGCCACCTCCTTCGATGGGAGTCTGTGTCCAGGAGGCCTCGGTTATAGTGCAGATGAGATTCCTGGAAGGTGGGGACTGTGTGCTGAGTGCCTCCCTTTAATACCCAGCATGGACTGAGTTCCCTCACTGGCCACCTGTCATTTTAGGAAGCAGAGGATATGGGTAAGTTTTGCTTAATTAACTTTGGGGGAAGGGATACAGGGAAAGTGAGGGCAATTGGGAGCTAGTTTTTTGTTTGTTTGGTTTTGGTTTTTTATTATTTATTTATCTTTTTGAGACAGAGTCACTCTGTTGCCCAGGCTGGAGTGCAGTGGCATGATGTTGGCTCACTGCAACCTCCACACCCTGGGTTCAAGCGATTCTCCTGCTTCAGCCTCCCAAGTAGCTGGGATTACAGGCACCTGCTGCCACACCCAGTTAATTTTTGTAGTTTTAGTAGAGACGGGTTTTCACCATGTTGGTCAGACTGGTCTCAAACTCCTGGCCTCAAGTGATCCACCTGCCTCTGCCTTCCAAAATACTAGGATTATAGACGTGAGCCACTGTGCCCGGTCTGTTTTTGTTTTTTTAGAGACAGGGTATTGCCCTGTCGCATAGGCTAGAGTGTAGTGGCATGATCATAGCTCACTGCAACCTTGACCTCTGGGGCTCAAGGGATCCTCCTGCCTCAGCCTCCCTAGTAGCCAGGACTACAGGTGTGCACCACCACACCCAGCTAAATTTTTAAAAGTTATGTAGACAGGGTCTCACTATGTTGCCCAGGCTAGTCTTGAACTTCTGGGCTTAAGCAATCCTCCTGCCTCGGCCTCCCAAAATGCTGACATTACAAGTGTGAGACGCCCACCCAGCCATAGCCAGGATCTTGGGGTTTGTGTGTTTTTCCTGTACTGGCCCGTCCAGCCCATCCCTGACCTCACTCCATGCACGCCCCCAAGCCCCTCGCCCGCCTGCTGGGAGAGCTGGGGTCACTGTCGAACAGTCAGCCCCAGGAGCCCAGCTTCCTATGTATTTGCTGAAAGGCCTGATACAGCCATAGCTCAATTTTATTGATCTTGTCAAAAGCAGTAATTCAAGAAAGCTATTTAAATTCACAAGAGGAAGCCAGAGCAATTATCCACGTCTGCATCAGATTCTTCATCATTTTTGTTATTGGCTGTGGAGCCTGGAGACATTTTGTGTGTGGCTGACGCGGCAGCGAGGGGGCCGCTGAGGGTTGAGGTTTTGTTTGCAGCCCAGGAAAACAAATATCATAATCGACAGTTCGCCAATAGAAGTCTATATGCATAAAGGTTTACAGGGTCTTACCAGGGGGACACGTGGGCACCCAGTGGTTTAGATTCACTTTGTCCCTAATCCCAGCCAAATCCCGTCAACTTGTTCCCACAGCCCCTGTTTTAGTACATAATAACATTTTGATTTGTGATGGAGCGGGTGACTTTTTTTACAGTCTTTTCCCCACAGTTAAACTTTAATGACAGATTAAATCACAGTGGAATTCGAGTGACAAGCAGATGAGATCTGTGGCAGGCACCGTGAGTCTGGCTGGGTGGGCTATGGCAGGGGTTGGGGAAGATGATCCCACCTACCCACCACCACAGTGCCTTGGACCTCAGCAGATGGCAGCTCTCTGAACTGGGGTCATGATTAATTCATCTCTTAATCCCTGGCACCCAGTAAGTGCGTGGTACGTAGCAGGTGCTCCAGTGAATAATTGAATGAATGAACGAATGAGCTGGCTGAGTTGCCTGCTTTAAATTGTTGTTTGCCGAACAGTTGCTCAGGGATATCCTGGTGTCATGATATTTTCTGTCTGTGCTGGACATCTTCAGTGTGTCTCCCCAGGCCCAATAATCACTCTGTTCATCTAGGATGGCCTGTTGGCTTCCAGCCCTTGGGTGTCCAGCTAGAGGCTGGTGGCAGGAAGAGAAAGAGGCCTGGAAGTGTTTACAGCCCCAGTTCCTCTCTGCAACGTCTAAGGTTGGCTGCACCCCTCTTACAAAGGATAGGGCTCCTATGGGGTGGTGTTCTCTTACAGCCACCCTCTTCATGTTCTGGTAATTTACCTTCAGGTGTGGTGACAGCTCCTCACTATTGCTACCTGGAGGGGAGGAGCTTCTCTACCCCCTGCTCACACCTTTGCAGATAGTTAGTTGATTAGTTAGTGCTTCTCCATGTCCTGTGTCAGTGTACCCTCCTCTGTTTTCTATTGGGATCCTAACTGATAATGCATCTAAACTACTGTATTCTTCTCCTTCTAAATTCAACTCACATGGTTTTACTCAAGTACCAACTTGAGCCATGCCGAGAGCCAACAGTTCTCAAAGTGTGGTGCCACACCAGCAGCCTCAGCCTCACCTGGGAGCTTGTCGGAGATGTAAACTCAGGCCCAGCCTGGACTCACTGAGTCGGGCATTCCGGGCTTGGGGGGCAGCTACCTGTGTTCTCTAGGAGATTTGGACACATTCTCAAGTGTGAGAACCACTGGTCTAAGTAAGAATTCCAGCAAAATCATAGGTTTGGGTTATGTGTGGTCCATGCTACTGGATGCCTTCTCAACATCCACTCTCCCCCCACCTTCCTTACTAATGAAATCCTAATTTTGTTCAAGACAGTAGTGCACCTGGTTTGAATCCCACCTTTTCTAGCTTCCTCTACAAGTAAGGGTTGCTGTGTGACACAGCTCTTGCCAATAAGATGTAAATGGATGTCCTTGGGTGGGGCTTCCGTAAAAGCTCTTTAAAAGGTGAAGGGTGGGTGGGCAGCAGTGCAGGAAGCTAGTGCAGGTCTTTTGCCCTTTTCTCTTTTTTCTCTTCCTGCCTGGAATCTAGATGCAATGCTGGAGGTACAGCAGCCACTTTGTGACCATAGGTGACTATGAGGATTAAAGGGGTAGAAAAGGGCCTGGGTATTCATGGCATGGTGGGGCTGCCTTCCCAGCCTTGAACAGGCCACCTCCAGATGTCTTGTTAAGAGGGAAACAGAAACCTCTTATTTGAGTAAGCCACTGTTATTTGGGTTTTCTGATATATGCGGCCAAATGCAATTTCTCGTTAAAATAAATACGAAACTATGACAAGAAGTGGTCATCGGTGTGTCCCACTGCCAACAGCCTCACAGGCCATGAAACCCTTGAAGCCTCATCATTGAAGGTAAGATTCCACTTGAGACTGGCACACAGGAGCTTGCCTGGCAGAGCTGGCTCTGAGCAGATGCAGGATTTATAACTTTGTTTATACTTGCATCCTCGCAAAAGAGAATCTGAAGACAACTTCGAGTCAAGTTAAACTAACATTAAAGCGGGAGAAAGATTAAGGAGACCCAGGAGGTCTCAAATGACATTTTAAAAATCGTCATTATCATTGTCATCAATCTCAAAATCTCCAGAATACTATTTACAGGGAATGTGCCAGGTCCTGGAGACCCTAAAGGTACCAGCAGCCTGATCTGAGCTTCCAAGGAGCTCACCATGCAGACAAGAGGCTAGGCCAAGAGTTCACTGCAGCTGGGCAATCAGGGAAGACTGCTCAGAGAAGGTGGCATTTGTGCCGGTAGCCAGGGGAAAAGAGAATGCCCATTGATGGAATATCTGCCTGTCTCAGGCACTGCGTCAGAGGCTCCTGCCAGCTTCAAAGCTGCTCTATGAGGAAGGGATTACCATGGGGAAACTGAGGCTCAGAGAGGGAAAGTGACTTACTCAGTGCCACACAGCCGATTGGGGGAGACCTTGGGCCCACTCTGAATCTTGAGTACTCCAATCTGAGTCTTTCGGCATCATAGACACGGTTTCCCCAAGGCACTGAGAGATGCCAGGGAGGGGACCCCAGCTCCAGAGAAACCACAGCCTCTCGGTGTTGCTCGGGGTGCACTAGTACCCGCCCAGATGCTTTTAATTATCCACATTTTCCAGAAGAGAAAGTTGGCTCAGAGAGGTGAAGCCACCTTCTCAGGGTGGAGGAGCAGAGCCAGGGCTCACATCCAGGGCTGTGGGGCTCTAGGGGTCTGGCCAGAGTGCACTGGGAATTCCAGGAAGGCTTCACGGAGGAGGACCAAATGTGGCTGAGAAGGTGGCAGAGGAAGAGGCTTAGGCAGAAGTACAGCAGTGGGATCATGGCAGTTCTGTGTGGTCGGGTTGGCAAAGAATTAGATGTCCATTGCGTGTTTCCTATGTCACCGTCCTGAGCGCTTTATAGCTATCTACCCCTTTCCTCTTCACAGCCCTGTGAGCTTGGTGCTGTTTTTGAACCCATCTTACAGAAAGGGAAGCTGAGGCAGGTTACTATTCAGCCTCTCTGTTCTCTGCTTTCTAGGCATCTCTCTTCTTGCCCATTCTGCAGATAGCCCAGTGCCCTGGGCAGGATTTCTGTTCCAGGTGAGCATGGACAGCTGGGGCAGTGCAGCTTCATCCTTTGAGGTGTTGAGCTCTGGCTCAGAACCTCCCAGCCTCACTGGTGGACTCTGTCCTACAACTGTGCTTTCCTCCCTTCTCCTCACCTCATGGCCCCAGACAGGGAACTCAGCCCTGCAGCAGATGTCTGAGGCCCTCCTTGTCCAGGCTCTTTCCTTCTGGGAGGAAAGTCCCCCTTGCATGTCCCTTTGGGGAAGAATCCTTTCCTTCTCTTCACCCATGTAGTTTGGGTGGGGCAGACTCTGCTCCATCACCATGGCAATTGGTTCAGGGATAGTCATGTGACCAGGCCAGGCCAATGAGAACCTTCCCTGAGACTTTTGCTGGAACCACTTGGGAAAGAAGGTCTCTTTTGGCAGATTTGCTGTGCTGGTGGGATGTGCCCAGACCTGCCTGAGAGACAATCCAGCCTAGAGGAAAGCAGCACCAAGATACAGAAGGACTGATGGTGGTGTGCATTGAGCCCCTGAATCAAGCCATGCTTGAAGTCCCCCCAGACTTTTTAGTTATACAAAATGACAAATTTCTTCCTTTTTTTTTTTTTTTTTTTTTTAGATGTGGTCTTGCTCTGTCGTCCAGGCTGCAATGAAGTGGTGTGATCTCGGCTCACTGCAGCCTCTGCCTACTCCCGGGTTCAAGCGATCCTCATGCCTCAGCCTCTCAAGTAGCTGGAATTACAGGTGCGTGCCACCAGCCTGGCTAATTTTTGTATTTTTAGTAGAGATGGGGTTTCACCACATTGGCCAGGCTGGTATTGAACTCCTGACCTCAGGTGATCCACCTGCCTGGCCTCCCAAAGTGCTGGGATTACACACATGAACCACCATGCCCGGCCCAAAATGATAAAATTCTAAAAGCTGGGTTTTCATCTCTGGCTACCCACCGCTCTGTCATTCCTCTTCCCCCTCCCCTAGCCTGGATCATTTCTGGGTGCATCAGACTTTGTTAAAATTTGGGGAGAATGGAGTGGTTTCACAGCACCACACTGCTCCGCCTTTTTTTTTTTTTTTTTTTTTAGATTCTCCAACTTTCCTGTTTTCCAGTTCCTTCCTCTCAGCCTCTCCAGGAAACTCTACTTCCCAAACTTTCCTATCCAGGCCCCTCCCAAGCTTGGGCTCCCCTCACATTTCCAAAGCCTTATTATGGTGTCCTGCTGAGGAGATGGCCCCTGTTCCTTCCGCATGCCCTGGCCTCACAGAGGAACTGGCTTTGGGCCTTGTCCACTTTTCCCTTCCCCTTTGTGAGCAGGCTCAGGGAGCCAGAAGGTCTGAGTTCCAATGGCAGCCCCTCCCTTCACTGGCTGTGTGACCTCAAGCACATTACTCACCCTCTCTGTGCTTCTGTAACCTGGTCTGTAAAATGGGAATGCGGCTAATGCATTTTTCTTAGGGTTACCCTGAGGCTTACTTGAGTGCATTTGTGGAAAACACTCAGCACCATACCTGTCTTGTTATATTTGTTGTTACTAGAGGGGGATGATGTAGGAATTCATGTTCCCATTGGAATGAGTTATGTCACTTCCCTTAGGAAGCAGACGCAGTTATCAATGCGTTTGAAAGTAACCATTCCCCTACCTCCAGCACATCAGGAGGACTTTCGAAAAAAAATCCTCTTCCTCAAATAGAAAGGAGAGCTCTGGGAGGAAACGGGGGGGTGGGGTCCTGTTGAGGGAACCCTTCGGCACATAGAGGGAGGAGGAGGGGCTCTGGATGGATGCCTGGGGTGGGAATACAAAGCTATTGCTGGCTTTGAGCTGGGAGAGGGGGTACTTCAAGAGTTTGGCCTCTGGAGGGTGTGCAATGGGGCCACATTCTTGCTGTTTCTTAATGACTCCTCCAAGCCCCACGCCAGCACTGGGCAGTCGAGAGGCAGTTTCCCCTGCATGAGCTGAGCTGCTTAACAGCTGATGTGGAGATGAAAAAGAACCCAATCAAGCTAACAGCCCTTCCTGGCTGCCCTGCAATGACGGTGCTTTGTGCTGAGCCAGGGGAAATATTGGCCGTTTAAGCATCCACACTCTCTGGGGAGGAACTGCAGAGGAGGGCGGCTGCCCGGCAAACTCGAGAGAACTGAAGTCGCTGTGGGCTTCCGGGGAATGGGAGGTGCGGGGATTGTCACAGGCAGCCCCGGCATCCCTCTATCCCTAAAGTAACCCCATGTTCACGGTCAGGGAGGTGATGCGCTCTTTAGGCTGAGTGGTCTCACTGCGCTATTGTACAGATGAGGAAACTGGGGCTCAGAACAGGGAGGTGACTTCCCTGAGGTCATATGACTGGGAAGTCCTCAACACGGGCCAGATCTGCCTGACTCCCAATCCCTTGTCATTTTTGTTCTGCAGGTGACCTCCCAGAGCTGGCAGGCACAGGATGGAGGAGGTGGGGGTAGGGCTGGAGAAGCCAGTCTGGAAATAAAGCAGAGAAGGTTGAATCTGGGGGCTTTGAAAGTGAGACTTAGGGAGGGGACCTGGATGCAGGCAGCTGGAGGAAGAGGGTGTGTGTGCTGCAGCAGGAAGGCTGATGGCAGGGGGTGTCAGGGAGGGACAGAAAGAGACAGAGGAGATAGAGAGATGGGGTAGAGAGGAAGAGGCGAGAGAAAGACAGATACACACACACACACACACACACACACACACACACACACACACACACACAGTGTCAGAGTTATTAACCTCTTCCTTGGTTCTTCAGGGTTGCCTGATGTCCTAGACCACTTCTACAGCTGCCGAATATCCACTCATTCATTTATTCATTCATGCATTCATTCAATATAGACATATCTTTAATTGAGCACCTACTACATACAGGCTCTATGCTAAACTCTGGGAAATCTAGCAGACGACAAGACAGGCAATGTCGGGACTGTCACGGAGTGTACATTTCAGTGAGAGGGTAGGGAGACCAACAGAGACGTAAATTATAAAAGGAGGGGAAAAAAGGCAAACAGTAGAGAGAGAACCTCAGGCCCGGAGGCAGTAAGGCGGGTGGGGACGGGGTGCAGACTCACTGGCAGGACAGGGAGGGGGCCACTTTTTATAAGATGATCTCGGAAGGCTTCTCAGAGGCGGTGATGTTTGAGCTGGAACTCGTGTGTCAGGAAAACCCAAGGTTCTGTGCCCCGCAGGCTGGGACTGGGCGAGCCGACCTCGGAAGCCTTTCAGATGGAGGGAGAAAGGCTGAACAGGAACCTTCAGATGACGGGAACCCGAGCTGACCTTTCCACTGCTGGAGACTTCGTGGGAGACCCTGTGCTAGAACTTCCCAGGAAGTGCCTCCCTGAGATTCCAGACCCACAGAAGCTGAGAAAATACATCATCGTTCCCAGAGGCTAAGTGTGGGGCATTTTGTTAGGCAGCAATAGCTAACTCACACAAGGGCCTTCTTGGAAGGAGAGCTGCTTTTCGAGGGTGAGAAAAAGCATTCCTAGATTTTTGCCAGCAGTTGGTCAAACTGTGTCACATGACCATGACTAGACCAATCTCTGGTTAGGGGTGTGATCATCTTGGACCAATCAGGACCCTGCCCTGGGGCTGGGCCATGGCTCCTGGGAATCACTGAGGGTGCTGGATGCTGGATCCCAGCCAGGAAGGAGCGGCCGAGATACTGCCTCCTGGACTCCATAATGTCCAAGCTGCCATTTATTGAACACTGACTGTATGCTTGGGTTTTCACCCACACCAAGCTCTGGCCCCACAGTTTTCTCACCAGCAGCCCCTTTCCCTCCTCCCAGCCTCCGTACCCGCCCATCCTGCCACACTGAATGCTGTTTCTGCCCCAGTTGCTAGTTAGAATCCCACGCTTCCTTCAAGGAAAACCTCACCTTGGAGTCTGTCTCCACTTCCTGTAAGAAGCCTTCCAAGATCCCCCACGGGGACTCATCAGACGAGGATAGGGAGTGATGTCATCCTGACTATCACGACTGCAATCATTTCACTGCCACGGAGCTGGGGTGCCCTAGGCGGGCAATTTTCTAGCTGTGTGACCTTGGGCAAGTTACTTAACCTTTCTGTGCCTCGCCTCCCCTGTCTGTAAAATGGAGATCATATCAGTACTTCCCTTGTTGGGTCATCATCCGAGTTAAATGTTATACACGCAAAGTGCTCGGGACCTCGTCCAGCCCACAGGAAGCATTAGATAAATGTTAGCTGCTGTCATTCCTCTCCCTGTTCTCTCAGTCCCCATCAGCGCTAAAGACTGACCCAGGTCCAATTGTCCTGCTTTGCCTGTGGCTCACTGTGGATTCACATATGCACCCAAAGCGTACCCAGGAGCACCACGGAGCCCTGGCAAACTGCACAAGACGACCTGTCACGCTCCAGGATCACCTGGCAAATTTTCTCATGAATAAAACTGGGAGCTAAAAATGTCTCACCCTTTTCTCCACCTACAAACCCGTCAGTCTCCCCTCTCTACAGAGGGCACAAGGTTGCACAGATTGTTCCTTAAAAGAATGGAAAAGGCATTCCGGAATCCAGGGCTAATACAATTACTCTAAAAGCATTTCTCCCCTGTTCCAAGTTAACTCGCTCCTAACGATGATAAACTCTGCCGTGCCTGGCCCTCCAGCGCGAGGTGGGGTGATGATTCTCCTAAGCAGCGTTTTTTCTGCCTCCCACCAGGGTCCTGGTGTTCTCCACGCTCTGTGGCAGCCAGCATGCCAGCAGCATAGGTTTGGGGATCGCAGAAGGCAAGCACTGGGAGGCATTTCAAAGCCGTCCCAGTGCTGTCCTGGAGAAGAAGCGGCTAGGCTGCTGTCTGCTGACCTCCTGGGTGCCTCTTCAGAGCTTTCCAAAACAAGGGCTAAAGGGAAAAGACAATACGCCCTTCACCAGGAACCCCAGGAAGATGCAGGAATGTTTTGGCTCATTTAAGCTGGATAAGACCCAGATCCTGGAGGCTGTTCTGCAGATTTTGACACTCGGAACAATATTCCGGTTTTCACCGGGTGAGTCACTCTTGGGAGACGGAGCTGTGTTGTTAGCAGTTTCATTTTGACTTTGTGACAACTCATGCCCTCCCTACTCCCTTTATGCCAGCCCCCCAAAAGCATCTACTGCCTGAAGTGGAGAGAGGCCTGGCTTCTCTTCCTCTGCTCTGGGGAGACCCTGAGTAGGACTTGCTTCGGAGACCGGAGCAAACTTGTGCAGAGGGTTGCTTTGTGAATTACCTGGCACCATCGTTCAGGGAATGAGCCACAGTGCTTTGAAGGTTTGATACTCTGGAGTCCTTGGATATGCAGACGCCCAAAGAAAGAAGTGCTTTACCTTCATGGCCTCAGAGCTGGGAACATTCTGGACCTCGGTGCTGGAGCCTGCTTTCACTTTCTCTACCACCACAATCTCAGACTTGGCCAGACAGGGCACTTCAGACCTTCTCCTGACCAACCAGCCCAGGTCTGACTGGTTTTCCCAAAAGTGCTCACTGCATCACATATAGACTGTAGTGCACATTAAAATGAATTATGTCCGGAGAATGCAAGATGATCAGGCATGAACCGTTTTGACTCCAACAATTATAATGGCTCTGTGCTGTGTGTCAGAGGCTATGAAACAGGTGTTAAAAAGAATGAGGTGACTGGCCACGCCTGTCATCCCAGCACTGTGGAAGGCTAAGGCGGGTGGATCACTTGAGGTCAAAAGTTCGAGACCAGCCTGGCCAATACGGGGAACCCTGTCTCTACCAAAAATACGAAAATTAGCCAGGCATGGTGGCGTGTGCCTGTAATCCCAGCTACTCAGGAGGCTAAGGCAGGAGAATTGCTTGAACCCAGGAAACAGAGGTTGCAGTGAGCTGAGATCCTGTCATTGCACTCCAGCCTGGGTGACAGAGCACAACTCCATCTCAAAAGAAAAAAAAAAGAATGAGGTGACCTCTGTGTGTCCAGCATGAATTGACGTCTCAGACATGTTAAATGAAAAAATCAAGTCACAGAACAATACACAGAAAATGGTCCAAAACAGAAATAGCAACACAAAAATTTAAAAATGAAATCAAGACCTCTTCTACAAAGAGGTGGGATATGGCATAGTAGTCCTGTGACCACTTTGATCAAAGCCACAGCGGCTTGACCTCCCTCCAACATGTGCTGGCTGCTGGCCCTGTCCCTCTCTGAGCCTCAGTTTCCCTGTCTGTGGAATGAGGATGATAAAAGTAAAAGCCTTAGAGGGTTGCTGTGGACCCCGCAAAGTTTGTGAAGTACAGGCGCCCAGCCTCGTTGACTGTGCTTATCATCTGTGCCATGGGGACAGCCTCAGGGGGCGAGGATCTCTTTCCAAAAGATGTTACGGAATTTCTCACAGCTAGTGCATGTGGATTACATGAGTACATTTTTAACAAGTAAAAAAAAAGAAAGTTAAGGATGCTATTTCTAAAGGGAAAATATGCAGGAAGTTTTTAAGACCCTGACCCCTCACACACCCCCTCAGGGGCTGGCTTGCAGGTTCGGAGTGAGCACACGTGGGTAGCTCAGCTCTGCGGCGGAGGCTGTGGTCAGAGGCAGCTGCCTGGCGGAGGCTAGAAGGGCCCCTGGACATTTATCAAGGCCGGGGTGGGGAGACATGCTGCCCCCCACCCGAGGCCCCACTCACGTTACCTGGTGGCTGAGACAGAAGTTCCTCAGTGAAGCACGCTCCTTCCTGCCCGGCATGATGAGCAGAGATTAAGCACTCTGTTGACACACAAAGAAACAGCCCCATCTGGAAAATTCCGCAGCAGGGCGAGGCTGGCCAGGCCTTTAATACAGGGGCCTGGAGGCTCCTGAGTGTTTACTAAGAGCTCAGCGGATTGGGGGTGAGAAGGGAACTCTCTCAGTTCAGTAGCATGTTTTCACTGCACACCTACTGTGTGCCCGGCACCATTCCACACACTCAGGACGTGGCAGGTAGATAAATAAATGAACGTGAGGATTGGAGGCAGTTGTGAGTGTTTTACACAGATGTTAAAATTGATTGGATAGAAAGTGAGGGGGTGAGGGGGTGGGGTTTACCTCTGAAGAGGTAACATCACCTGCACAGGAACCTAAATCAAGTAAGAGAACCAGCCATGGGCATGTCTGTGGGGAGGAGCCTTCCAGCAGAGGGCACGGCAGGTGCAAAGGCCCTGTAGTAGGCTTGACATGGAACTGGAAGCTAGAGGTTTAGGAGGAAAACAGCGGGAATGAGGTTGGTAAGGAGGGCAGGCTAGATCACGCTGGGCCTTGTCAGTCGCTATGAGGAATCTGGATTCCGGCATTTACTTCCTCGTATATTGAGCACGTGAGTTTTAAGCACCAGGTACGTGCAAAGCAAAGAGGTTTGCTCAGGGTGCACTTGCTGGGCATTTTCAATTTCACTGAGAAGGCGGTGCTTCTGGTCATGCAGTCAGTGCAGGGGCTGGGCCCACCTGTCACTCGGCCACAGCTGGGGAGCAGAAGCCCGGAGCAGGGTTTGGAGATGAGAAGTGGGCTGAGTCCCAGTGCTTGGCTCAGGGTACCGAATGTTAGAAGGCGAGCCCTCTCAGGGTGCCAGTGCAGAGGGGCACGCCTCACCCAGTGCCAGACCTGCTGAGGACACTCACGGTTCAACCCGGGAGTCCCCAGGAGCAGCTCAGGCCTGGTGGGAGATGAGGGGTAGAGATGACCTCCTGAGCCAGCCTTGGGCCAGCTGTGTTCACGAAGCTTCCAGCGTGCTGTTTCCCAGGAGGGCCGCTCTGGGAGCCTGAGAAGGCAGGGAAGCTGGAGCTGCCCCTCCGCCAGCCCTGTCCTCCCCAAAAGCACAAGCACGTGTGTCCCATTTCACCCATGTGTGGTGTGCGGTGGGACTACTCACATGTCACAGGTGGGGTCATGTTTCCCCAAAACACATGTTCGGGTCCTAACCCCTGGCAGCTGTGGATATGACTTTATTTGGAAATAGGATCTTTGCAGATGTGATCAAGCTGAGATGAGGTCATTAGGGTGGACTCCAAGATGACTGAAGCCCGCATAGGAAACAGGGAGACACGCAGAGACTACATGGAGGCAGAGGCGAGGCTGGAGTGACCCATCTGTAAAGCCAGGAAGGCCAAGGGTCGCAAGAACCACTAGGAGCTGTAAGGGGCAGGGAAGAATCCTGCCCCAGAGTCTTTGGAGGCAGCGGGGCCCTACTGGCACCTGGAATGCAGCCTGCTGGCCTCCAGACCTGTGGTTTTAAGCCACCCGGTTCGTGGTACCTGGTTACAACAACCCGAGAAGCTAACGCGCTGCACTAACCGGGTAACGTTCCCTGGGGGTCTGGTTAGGATGCAGGTTCTGATTTCATAGGGCTGGGGTGGGAACCAAGACCCGGCGGCCATGTGGGGCAGATGCTGCTGGCCTGGGGGCCACGCTTTGAGTAGTAAAACTTTGAAGGATGACTGGTAGCGGCCAGGCCAGCCCCCGCCCCCACTTCTACAGGGCTCAGAGACTGTCATAGTGTTCATTCATCCCTCGGGGGGAAATGACTCAATCCAGGTCAGGGGTAGATCCCAGTTAGTCTAGCCAGGGGTCAGCAAACTTTTTCTCTGTAAAGGGTCAAGTCATTCTTCTAGGCTTTTTGGGCAGTCTCTGCGGTCACTCCTCAGCTCTGCTTCTGTCACACAAAAGCAACCACAGACAATATGGTTGGGAGGCTGAGGCAGGAGGATCGCTTGGGCCCGGAGTTCAAGACCAGCCTTGGCAACACAGCAAGATCCTCATCTCTACAAAAAATTTAAAAATTAGCTGGGCATGGTGGTTTGTGCCTACAATCCCAGCCACTCAGGAGGCTGAGGCAGGAGAATCGCTTGAACATAGGAGGCAGAGGTTGCAGTGAGCCAAGATCGTGCCACTGCATGCCAGCCTGGGTGACAGAGCAAGACTCAGTCTCAAAAAAAAAAAAAAAAAAAAGGATGTGGCTGGGCACCAATAAATCTTTATTTACGAAAACAGGCTTGGGGCCCGTGAGCCACCATTTGCTGACCCTGGGCTAAGCCAGTCATGGCCACCCCATGCCCCTTCCTAGGTATTCATGTGGCCTAACCCTAGCCAGTGCAGTGTGGAGGGGACTGCGCTGGGGGAGTTAGAGGGAATGCTTACCTGCTGTTACCTATTTATTTTTTTCTAGATCGGGTCTCCTGAGTAGCTGGGACTACAGGTATGTGTCACCATTCTTGGCTAATTTTTATATTGCTTTTGGTAGAGACGGTTTTTGCCACGTTGCCCAGGTTGATCTTGAACTTCCAGGTTCAAGCACTCCATCCTTCTTGGCCTCCCAAAGTGCTGGGATTACAGGTCTGAGCCACCATGCCCAGCCTACCTGCTTTTCAAAAAGAGAGAACCAGGTCAGATGCGGGGGCTCACGCCTGTAATCCCAGCACTTTGGGAGGTTGAGGTGGGCAGATTGCCTGAGGTCAGAAGTTCGAGACCAGTCTGGGCAACATGGTGAAACCCCATCTCTACTAAAAATATAAAAATTAGCTGGGCATGGTGGTGAACGTCTGTAATCCTAGCTACTCAGGAGGCTGAGGCAGGAGAAGGCAGGGAGGCTGAGGAGGCAGAGGTTGCCATGAGCCGAGATTGAGTCACTGCCCTCCAGCTGGGTGACAGAGTAAGACTGTCTCAAAAACAAAACTAACAGACAAACAAACAAAAAACAAAAAGTGGGGAAGAGATGGCTGCCTTATCTTTGGCTGCACTCTGTCCTGTTGGGATGTGATGACCGGATCTGCTGCAGCCATCTTGGGGCCATGAAGGGAGTCCCAACACTGAGGGGTGGCAGGAGAGAGAGGAAGAAGCACCTGGTGCAGAGGCCACTAATGAGCTGCTGAGTCACCCAGCTATGTAGCTCCTTTGCTCCGGGACCTCCTCTCATGGGGGAGAATCCACATTCATCATGAAAGCTGTTGGAATTGGGATTTTTCTCTAACTTGCTACCCAAGGCATCCTGACTGCTACAACCTGCTCCGGGTGCTCCAGGCCCTCGAGCCACTCATGGCCTCCTGTGCAAGTCAGAACCCTCTCCTACGGGCCCTGCACGCGGCCACCACGCCCCGGCCACAGGGGCAGTGGAAAACTGACCTGGAGCCTAGAGATTTGGCTCCCTGCCCCAAGCCCTGTCGCTTTGGCCAAACACTGACCTTCCATGTGTAAAACAAGGGCAATTCCACTGGTCAGATGGGTGTGTTGCAGAGTTGAAGTTTGTAGGCAGTAAACCCTAAAATAACAACCTGGAACTCGGGCAGTGTGAGGCTTACTGTCAGGATTCCGCCCCCGCGTGCCCCGGGCCTCTCAATGACGCTTCTGTGTCCCTTCTCTCCAGTTCACTCCTAACTGCCTGTACGTTCACCTCGCTCTGGGCACTGCTCCCAGGCTGCTGGCGGTGCTTTGGCCCCATGTCCAGGCAGCTGACCCGCCTGGCGGCTATCATTCCCTGGGGCAGCCCCTGGGTGACCACTGTGAGTCTGAGCCCTTGCCTTGGGGCAGGACAAACTGGGTGTTCCTCAGACCCAGATCTGGCTGAGGCTGGGATGTTGGCTTGAGTGACACCTGGGCTTGGCTTCCTTCCCTGCCCTGTCCCATCTCCCCTGTGCAGCCTGCCCTGAAGCATGTGTCTACAAACCTCATCCCAGGACCCGTTTCTGGGAGACAGTGAGGCCAAGACCCAGCAGCTGCTCGGTGTATGTTCCTGCTGTGAGTGTTGTACATGCATTAACAGATGGAATCCTCCTGAGGACCCTAGGAAGCAGGCACTCTTATCCCATTTTGCCCAAGGGGACGCCCAAGCCCAGAGAGGCTGAGTAACTTGTCCAGGGTCACACAGCTTATCTTGCTCCTGAGGTCATGTCTTTGCCATTGCACTGTACTCTGCAATGGAGCTCTGGGGTCAGAAACCCCAGCTTGGAACCCCATCTTTGCTCTTGCCTAGTCCGGTGACCCTGGGCAAGCAATGCTGCCTCTGTGGGCCTCAGTCTTTTCACCTATTGTGAGTTAAGCCACCAATACTCATAAGGGGCTAAGTGCTCAATGCTCGTCATTATTAAGAGAGGGGCGTCTTTGAGCTGGCTTTGCCCCGCCGGGTTGCAGATGGGCGGGCAGCCCTTGGGACCCCCAGATGACCCCAGGGGAGGGAGGAGGAGGAGGGAGAGGCGGCTGGCTGAGCCCCAGTCCACTTCGTCCCGGGAGAGGCAGGATGTGGCCCACGCAGAGTGAGGGCAGCCGGCACCGTCGCCATGGCAGCAGCCTCTAGTGGGCTTCCCAGCTGTCCAGGGAGCCTGGGGGGCCTCCACCGTCCTGGCCCAGGGCAGCAGAGGTGGCTGCAGGGCCTTGTGCCCATGGGCAGTCCCCTAATTTATAGCCGGGAGCATTTTCTGGTTCAAAGCACACAGCATTCAGTTATGCTCTCTGAGGGCGGCCGTGCAGGGAAGCCTCAAGGCCACCCCCAGGGGCCTGATTAGCATCAAGAGACTCCCACAGTCTGAACTGGGGGTCCTCGAGGTCAGCCCCCTCCCACCAGGGAGCCCCCTGCCCTCTTGTCTAAGCCATTTGTCTATCCAGGAGGCAGGGGCGGGGTGACAGGCTTGAATCCAGCCCAGGCACTTTCTAGCTGGGTGGCCTTGAGCAAGTTACTTTATTTATCTGGGCCTCAGTGTCATCATCTGAACAGTAATAATAACAAAACAGCTTTGGGAGGCTGAGGCAGGAGGATTGCGTGAGGCCAGGAGTTTGAGACCAGCCTGAGCAACATAGCAAGACCCAGTCTCTACAAATTATAAAACTGTTAGCTGGGCATGGTGGTGTGTGCCTGTAGTCCCGGGTACTTGGGAGACTGAGATGGGAGGATCGCTTGAGCCCAGAAGGTCAAGACTGCAGTGCCGTGATCATGCCACCGCACTCCAGCCTGGGTGACAGAGTGAGATCCTGTCTCTTAAATAAGTACAATGGGCTCACAAGGACCTGCACGTAGGTTGCTGTGAAGATCAAGCATCTGTCAGGCGATATGCCCAGTGTTGGTCCCTGATGATAGCTTGGACTGAACAAGTACTTAACACAGGCCAGGTGCTGTTTAAAGCCCCTTGGGAATAAGCGCTAGGCTACTCCCATCTATAATGCGGTTCCATCACTTTTGCTTCTATTTTACAGATAGGGAAACGGAGGCACCACAGGTTATGTACCTGCCTAAGCAAGGCCTCTGCTTCCCCCAGTTCTTTTCTATTTCATTTTACAGGGGCCCTCAGATAACATTCAGGTCCCAGGGCGCCTATTGAATGCAGGCATGGTTCTGGCCACCGGGGTGAGTGGAGGCGAATCAGATGCAGCTGGGGCTGCAGGGCAGGAGGAAGCACGGGGACACCCCCGTGACCTCTATGTCTCCTCTTCTGCTGGGGTGTCCTGGTTCTGACTTAGACGGGGCTTGAGCGCGTCCGCCAGCCTTTTTCTCTCTGAAGAGAGGAGCAGAGACCGTGGAACCTGCAGGGACGGCAAACTCGGTGCTTCTGGCTCCAGCTGTCTATTTCCAGCCTGATGGATTTCCTTTGGGTAAATATGGAGTCAAATCAAACTTTGAACTTCCAACTCCCTGCCAGACTGTTTCTTACTCCCCCTATCCCTTGCTCCCCACCCAGATCTCTCCTCCCTGCCTCTGCCCCGAGGTGGCGGGCAGGCTGGGGGAAGCCCCAACGTGGGAATCCTCGGAGCGGTAGGAGGGAGAGAGGCTCAGCGTCCAGGGCTGACCCCAGGGTCTCTGCTGGCTGCTGCTGTGGTGTGGCCATTGTCATGCACCCTGGGGATTCCGGTGCCTGGGGAGCAGGGGCCTGGGGACATGTCCTGCCATAGGTGAGAACCTTGGCAGCTGCATTCAGACAGGGTTACCCCGACACACAGGTGTGCATGCGCACATAACACACATGCACACACAGGCCTGCACACACACACCTGCACACACACACACACACACACACAGGCCTGCACACATACTCACACATACACAAATACCCACATACACACGCACACACATGCCCGCACACACACACGCACACACACATGCCCACATATACACACAAGCGCACACACAGATTTAGTTCCCAGCTACTGTGGCCAAACTGTACAACCTCAAGCAAGGTGCTGTTCTTCTCTGAGCCTCAGTTTCCTTGTTGTGATATGGGTCTGTGCTGACAGCGCCCCCGTGTTTTGAAGACCTTGGGAAATAGCGGAGAGAAAATGCTTTTTGAGCCATAATGATGTCCTCGTGACTCAGTTCTGCTCTGCCTCCAGCTCCCCCGTGTGCAGTGGCTGGAAGATGTGCGTGAAACCTTCCTCCTTTCTTGTCTCCTTTCCTTTTCTTCCTCCCTTCCTCCCTCTCCACCGCTCCCTGCCTCCCTCCCTCCCTCTTTCCTTCACTATCTTCCCTCCTTTTACAGAAGAGAAATTTCTAAGTTCAGAGCCTTTTTCCCCTGCCTCCTGGCACAGCGGGTTGGTGGGGGTTCCGCCCCCATCGTGGGACCCTGGGGGTTGATGGCTCTGCCATCCGGAGCCGCGGGCGTAGCGAGGAGGAAACATTATTCTCTGTAATGTCAGGCCCTCCTCAGCACTTTCATGTTCAAAGTGCTTCCTCGGTGCTAAATAATTAATTCTCTCCACGCTCCCGTGTGAGGGAATAAATAAATGTCACTTGTATGGGGTGACTAAGCCCGCCGGGAATCAAGGCTGACAGCTTCAGGCGCCAGCAGAGGGTCGGCCGGGGACATTGCCTTCAGAGGCCACCGCTCAGTTGGAGCTAACAGGGAGCCCAGCTGTCCGTGGCCTGGTGGGGACACGGCAGTGGTGCCCGCGTGGGCTGAGAGAACCTGTCTCCCTGGCCTGCCCTTGGATGGATCAGGAGCACCCAACCAGAGGCAGGCCCCAGTTCTTGCTTTCTCATCCGAGCTGACCTCCATGTCCTGTCTTCCTGCCTGTGAAATGGGCATCATTACGGGGTTGGCATCCCAGGGTCAGTGGGTCAAATGCTGATACCCCCTTCGGCAGAGGTTGGGCCCAGGGAAAGCTTCCTGCACCCAAGGTCATTGTCATAATTACATGCTCATGGTACCCCCCACACTCCACTGGCAACCCTTGGGGCCTCCTCCCAGGCCTCAGTTTCCCCAGACTACTCACCAGGGTCCTACCCCACCCCTCATCTCCCACCAGTTTCCTCCCCTTCCCCTGGCAGGGGCCTCTGGGCCGTTTAGGGCACACCAAGCACTTTCTCCCTTTGGAAACTTCACCCTGGCTGTTCCCGCTGCCAGGAACATCCTTCCTCCCCAGTATCCTCAGGGTGGCCTCCTCATTTCACCCAGGTCTCTGCTCCAAGACACCTCCTCAGAGGGGCCTTCCCTGACTGCACCCGTCTAAAATAATGAAGCCAGTAAGAATGCCACTATCCTTTCCCCCCGCCAGCCTTAGTTCTGCCTGAGGCATCAGGTAGTCACTGCTGCTCACCCAGGAGACTGAGAGAGGATGGGGACAGTGACTTTCTTGGTCACCACCCAGGGCCTGGCATACAGTAGGTACTCAACAAATAATTATTTTGCTCACTGTTCTATCCCCAGTGCCTACAAATGTGTCTGGCGTACAGTAGGTGCTCAATAAATTCACTGCTCTATCCCCAGTGCCCAGAAAGCATACAGCCTGGTGCATAGTAGGTGTGCAATAAATAATGCTATTGCTTGCTCTTCTAGCCTCTGGACCTAGAAATGTGTGTGGCACACAGTAGGTGCTCAACAAATAATTTGTTCACTGCTGTATTCCCAGTGCCCAGACCAGCTCCTGGCATTCAGTAGGTGCTCACTAAGCATTTATCCTGTCACTGCTGTCATCAGCCTAGTGCCTGACACAGGGCAGGCATCTAATGTATATTCCTTTAGCTCACAGCTGTATCAATTGTTCTCGAAAATGTGTCTGGCCCATAGTAGGTGCTCAACAAATATTTGTTTTGTTCATTCCTGTATCTCCAGTACCTAGCACTTAGTAAGCACTTAGTGTTTGTTGAATGAATGACTGTTGGGATGAAGGACTGTTCTGTTCCTGAAGCCCCAGAATATCCCGGAACAGAGGTGCACACAGTATGGGGAGAGGGGTGGGGCAGCGCAGAAGGCCGTGCCTGCCTGTGTGTTTGGATGCCTTTCTCGGAGCAGCAGCCTCCCAGCCTGCCTGACTGCCTGCCCGCCTGCCTGCCCGCCAGGCAGCACATGGCTCCAACACGCTCTGCCAGCCTCGAGCAGCCTCGCCCCAGCACCAGGCCTGGCCACGCTGGGAGGAGGGAGGGAGAGAGGAGGAGGAGGGGGCCTGCAGATGGCTGGCCATCTGCTGCGTAGGAGGCTGGACGGGCAGGCGTCCCCCCACCAGCCTACACTGTGCTGTCATCTTCCTGTCTGCTCAGCATGGCCAGACGGGGGGCTTCAGGGTGAAGCAAAGGATCCATACTCTTCCCCAGCTTCTGGGTCTCCTCTGCATACCTTGGAGTGTGTTGGGTCTGCATCTGGCCCCAGCACCCAGCATGGTGGGCAGGCGTTAGGAAGAGTGTGATCAGGGTGTCCAGGGTCAGGCCAGGTGGGGTCGAGCCCAGGGCTGGGGTTGGAATCCGCTGTCCTCCCAGAACTCCCACTGTGCTGCCCGCTGTCCCCCTTCCCAGCAGGCGAGGCCAGGCAGCTGCTCCGTTCCTCTTCCTTGAGGTCATCCAGGACCAGAGGGCGTTGCTCTCTGCCCCTAGGCCTCACCAATACACTGAGTGCATAGAGGAGAGGGTGGGGAGGGAGGGCATAGGGGACAGGCAGTGGGAGCAGAAGGATCTGGGCATGTCTTGTGTGTGCACATGCATATCTGGGCATGCAGAGAGGAAAAGAGAATGAGGAGATTTCCTGGTTCACATATTGCAGTTCCATGGTTTTCTGTTTGTGACTGAGTGCATAGTACATGTGAATATTTGGACACACACGTGTTTTATGTGCCTATGAATGCTGCTCCAGTGGTGTTTCCACAGATTTTACATTTAGGTATAGCCCCTACACAAGGTGTGTGCATGAGTGGTCTTCACACACGTCTGTGTGTGCACACCTGTGGGTGTGTGTGTGCTGGGCCAGTAGTTAATATGTGTGTGTGCAAGTGAATAAGCTTATGCTAGGAGGCCAGCATCTGGTCTAGATGTGTGTGTGCACATATATGCATACATATGTGTCACGTGGTCACATGTACAAAAGAATATGAGTGTGGAACCAGGCACAGTGTCTCACACCTGTAATTCCAGTGCTTTGGGAAGGCAAGGCAGGAAGATTGCTTGAGGCCAGGAGTTTGAGACCAACCTGGGCAACACAGTGAGACCCAGACTCTACAAAAATTAAATTAGCCAGGCATGGTGGTGTGCACCTGTAGTCCTGCCTACTCAGGAGGCTGAGGTGGGAGGATCGCTTGAGCCCAGGAGGTCGAGGCTGCAGTGAGCTGTGATTGTGCCACTGCACTCCAGCCTGGGCAACAAAGTGAGACCTTGTCTCAAGAAAAAAGTATGTTTTGTGTATATGTCATGTGTATATATATGTGTACTTATGTGCATGTGTGCATACGTGTGTGTATATGGATGTGTGGGCAAGTGTAGGATGTGTGAATGAATATGCCATGTGTCATATGCCATGCACATATGTATATGTGTGTGGGGTGAATGTATATATGCATGTGTACATGAATGTGTGAAGGAATATGCATGCACAAGTGTGTGCCCATGTGTGTATGCATGGCTGTGTGGGGTGTGGCTGTAATGGGTGTGAGGCGGAGTCTGTGTTAGTGCAGAGGTGTCTGTGTGTGCATGTACATATAGGTGCGTGTAGCTGGATATGCATGTGTGTTGTGTCTGTGGGGCAATGTGGATATGTGCATGCATGTGCATGTATATTCATGTCTTTAAGGATGTGTACCTCATGTGCATGTGCAGGTACATGTGTGTATTAGGATGAGTGTATGTGTGTAGGTATATGTGTGTATTAGGATGAATGTGTGTGTGCAGGTACATGTGTGTATTGGGATGAATGTGTGTGTGTGTAGGTATATGTGTGTATTAGGATGTGTGTGTGTGTGTGTGTGTGCAGGTACATGTATTAGAATGAGTGTGTGTGTGTGCAGGTACATGTGTGTATTAGGATGAGTGTGTGTGTGCAGATACATGCGTGTATTAGGATGAGTGTGTGTGTGTGTGCAGGTACATGTGCGTATTAGGATGAGTGTATGTGTGTAGGTACATGTGTGTATTAGGATGAGTGTATGTGTGTAGGTATATGTGTGTATTAGGATGAATGTGTGTGTGCAGGTACATGTGTGTATTGGGATGAATGTGTGTGTGTGTAGGTATATGTGTGTATTAGGATGTGTGTGTGTGTGTGCAGGTACATGTATTAGGATGAGTGTGTGTGTGCAGGTACATGTGTGTATTAGGATGAATGTGTGTGTGTGTGTGCAGGTACATGTGTGTATTAGGATGAGTGTATGTGTGCAGGTACATGTGTGTATTAGGATGAGTGTATGTGTGTAGGTATATGTGTGTATTAGGATGACTGTGTGTGCAGGTACATGCGTGTATTAGGATGAATGTGTGTGCAGGTATATGCATGTATTAGGATGAATGTGTGTGTGCAGGTACATGTGTGTATTAGGATGAATGTGTGTGTGCAGGTACATGTGTGTATTAGGATGACTGTGTGTGCAGGTATATGCATGTATTAGGATGAATGTGTGTGTGCAGGTACATGTGTGTATTAGGATGAATGTGTGTGTGCAGGTACATGTGTGTATTAGGATGAATGTGTGTGTGTGTGCAGATACATGTGTGTATTAGGATGAATGTGTGTGTGTGTGCAGATACATGTGTGTATTAGGATGAATGTGTGTGTGCAGGTACATGTGTGTATTAGGATGAATGTGTGTGTGTGTGTGTGTGCAGGTACATGTGTGTATTAGGATGAATGTGTGTGTGCAGGTACATGTGCGTATTAGGATGAGTGTATGTGTGTAGGTATATGTGTGTATTAGGATGTGTGTGTGTGTGTGTGTGTGTGTGTGTGCAGGTACATGTGTGTATTAGGATGAATGTGTGTGTGCAGGTACATGTGTGTATTAGGATGAGTGTGTGTGTGCAGGTACATGTGTGTATTAGGATGAGTGTGTGTGTGCAGGTACATGCGTGTATTAGGATGACTGTGTGTGTGCAGGTACATGTGTGTATTAGGATGAGTGTATGTGTGCAGGTACATGTGCATATTAGGATGAGTGTATGTGTGTAGGTATATGTGTGTATTAGGATGTGTGTGTGTGTGTGCAGGTACATGTATTAGGATGACTGTGTGTGTGCAGGTACATGCGTGTATTAGGATGAATGTGCGTGTGCAGGTACATGTGTGTATTAGGATGAGTGTGTGTGTGTGTGCAGGTACATGTGCATATTAGGATGAGTGTATGTGTGTAGGTATATGTGTGTATTAGGATGAATGTGTGTGTGCAGGTACATGTATTAGGATGACTGTGTGTGTGCAGGTACATGCGTGTATTAGGATGAATGTGTGTGTGCAGGTACATGTGTGTATTAGGATGAATGTGCGTGTGCAGGTACGTGTGTGTATTAGGATGAATGTGTGTGTGCAGGTACGTGTGTGTATTAGGATGAATGTGTGTGTGCAGGTACATGCGTGTATTAGGATGAATGTGTGTGTGCAGGTACATGTGTGTATTAGGATGAATGTGCGTGTGGAGGTACGTGTGTGTATTAGGATGAATGTGTGTGTGCAGGTACGTGTGTGTATTAGGATGAATGTGTGTGTGCAGGTACGTGTGTGTATTAGGATGAGTGTGTGTGTGCAGGTACGTGTGTGTATTAGGATGAATGTGTGTGTGCAGGTACGTGTGTGTATTAGGATGAGTGTGTGTGTGCAGGTACGTGTGTGTATTAGGATGAATGTGTGTGTGCAGGTACGTGTGTGTATTAGGATGAGTGTGTGTGTGCAGGTACGTGTGTGTATTAGGATGACTGTGTGTGTGCAGGTACATGTATTAGGGTGAATGTCTGTGTCTGTGTTCATGTGCAGGTCTGTGTGTGTGATGAGGGATGTGCCTGTGTTTTGTGTGTGTGCTGTGTGCATGTATGCATGTGTGCGTGTGGTGAATGTGCACACATAGCCCAGGAAGAGCACAGATGTTAGAGCCAGATCACCTGGGTTCACATCCCAGCTCTGCCACTCACTGGCCTATGTGACTTGGGGCAAGCCATTTAACATCTCTGGACTGCGATGGGGGCGGCACAGCTTCTGTGGAGGCCCGGAGACCCTGAGCTCTTCCTGTGGGTCAGAGGTGGGTTGGGGGAGTCAAGGAAGGTTTCCTTAAGAAAGGGCCATTTGAACTGGGTCTCGAAGGATGTGTAGAGTCAGAGATGGCTTGGGAGAACTATCCAGGCAGAGGCAGAGCATTGGAAGTCACTGATTCTAACCCCAGTCCAGGCCCCCAAGTTCTTTCCCCCAGATGGCTCAGAAGGTCTCCCTCCTGGTCTCCCACACCATTTTTCTGAAATATGCTTTTACTTTTGGGGTGGACTGCTCGCCTCCCTCAAGGCCTTGCCCATGGACCAGCCCCATGGCTTCTGCGTCCCAGTTTTCTCTGCCCCCACGAGGCTGTTTGCAGGTGGTTCACAGCGTCTGGCTTCCTCCCTCCTGGCTCGTTGTACAGATGGGGAAGCTGATGCCTGGAGAGGCGCAGAGGCTTGCTTAAAGTCACACAGCACAACGGAACAGAACCAGCGCCCAAGGCCCAGGCTAAAGGCAGCATGACAACTGTCTCCAATTTGCAAAATTTAGCTCAGACTCAGAATTTAAACCCAACATGTTGTTCAGCAAACATGTTGTAGAAGCAATGTTCAAATTTCATTAATTGAACACATTAATTGAGCACCTACTGTGTGCCTGACACAGGGCACAATGGCGATTAAGACAGAAGCAGTTTCCCTAGGAAATGACAGTCCAGTCTGGATCTGTCTGTTGGATACGGTAGCCCCTAGCCCCACGCAGCAGGAGATGGAACCATGGCCCACAGCATGTCCAGGTCCTAAGCCCTGGGACCTGTGAATATGTGTCCTGATACCGCAAAGGGGGCTCTACAGATGTGATTAAATTAAGAATCTGAGATGGGAGAAGATGTTCCTGGATGATCTGGGTGGGCCCAAGGTCATCACAAGGATCGTTATAAGAGGGAGGCAGGAGAGTCAGAGTCAGAGAAGGAGATGTGACCATGGAAGCAGATGTCAGAATGATGTGAGGCCACAAGCCAAGGAATGCAGAAGATTTCTAGAAGCTGGAAAAGACAAGGAAACAGAGGCTCTCCTGGAGCCTCCAGGAATAAATGCAGCCTCGCCAACACCTTGCTTTGAGGTGTGACCCACTGCAGACCTGTGACCTGAGAACTATAAGAGAATAAAATGTGTTAAGCCACTACTTTTAAAATCATTTGTTACACCAGCTACAGGAAACCAATCCATGTATCTATTTACATTTGGATTAAATAAAATTACAAATTCAGTTCCTTAGTGGTACCAGCCGCGTTTCAAGTGCCTGATAGCCATATTTCTATCATCACAGAAAGCTCCATCAGCCAACATGGGCCTAGACAGACTCTAAACAAACAAACCAATAAATAAGAGAATTTCAGATGATGATGAGACAAAAAAAAAAAAAAAAAAAAAAAAAAAAAAAAGCTTTAGATACCATATCCTTAGCCCAACTTAAAGAAAACATTTGGCAATTCCATAAAAGTTCCTGAAATCTTAATCCACGGAGATATAACAGCTGCCTCCCTGGGGCAGGTGTTCTAGGTCTATGATACGGTTAGGCTTTGCCTCCCAACCCAAAATCTCATCTTGAATTGTAATCCCCATAATCCCCACGTGTCAGGAGAGAGCCCAGGTGGAGGTCATTGAATCATGGGGGCGGTTTCCCCCATGCTGTTCTCGTGAGAGTGAGTGAGTTCTCATGAGATCTGATGGTTTCATAAGTGTTTGGTAGTTGCCACCGCGTTCATTCTCTTTCCTGCCGCCTTGTGAGGAAGGTGTCATGCTTCCCCTTTGCCTTCTGCCAGGACGCTAAGTTTCCTGAGTCCTCCCCAGCCATGCAGAACGGTGAGTCAATTAAACCTCTTTCCTTTATAAATTACCCAGTCTCAGGCATATCTTTCTAGCAGTGTGAGAACAAACTCATACCGCCTATTTGCTTGCAAAATCCACTATGGGATTCAGAGAGGTTAAGTCACTTGGCCAAAGTAACACAGCAACAGAAGCCAATGGGAAGGTAAGGCTGTCCCTGAAGATCTCTGAGCAGATGGGGAAAGGTGAAAATTCAGCTTTTCCAAGAAAAAAACAACAGATTTCCTGCAGTTCAGCTAACTCCAGACCCCTTCCCAGGGGGCACTTGTTCCTGTGGGAGACATGTCCCCCCAAACACAGGCCAAGAAGACTGTTAGTTTTCTGCCACTGCTGGGAAAAAACATCCTAAACTTTGTGGCTAAAAACAACAGGAATCGTGTTCCCTCACCATCTGGGTGGCGGCAGGGCCACGCGCTCTCTGAAGGCTGTCAGGGAGGATACTTCCCGGCCCCTTCCGGCTTCTGGTAGTTGCCAGCATTCTTGGCAGTCCTTAGCCATGGCTGCCACACTCTAATCTCTGCCTCTGTGGTCGCGTGGCTTTTCCCTGCATGTCTCTGTCCAAACTTCCTCCTCCTTATAAGGACCCACTCCAATCCAGTATGACTTCATCTTCATTTGATCACATCTGCAAGGACCCTATTTCCAGAGGTCACATTCGTAGGTACCGGGGAGTGACATAAATTGTGGGCTGAGGGCATTTTTCACTCTAGTACAGAGACTCTGGGCAGTTGTCTAGGACCTGATGGGTGTAAACCTGTGCTTCTCAGCATGCTGCATGGTTAGGAGCACAGACTCAAGCAAGAGAACTGGGTTCAAATCCCAGCTTCACCACTCACTGGCTGTGTGACCTCAGATGCGCTACTTAACTTCTTTGTGCCCCATGTGATACTGATAACCGTATCTACCATGAGGATTAAATGAGATAGTGCATATAATGCTCTCGGAGGTACCCAAGCCCTGTGCAAGCATTTCCTATCATCTTAATTTGGGGTTTCCGCCAAGTGGTTAGGAAGACCGGGAATGGATGTAGGCACAGCATTAAATAATATCAAACAGCAAGAAAACCACTCCTTTTTTTTTTTTTTCCTGTTCTTCCACCAACTCCAGGGAGAAACTCTCCACGGGTGCTGAGATGTCTTTGACACCTCACTGAGTGAGGTTGGCAGGACTTCCTTCACAACAGCCGGAAACGGTTTCCATTTAAAACCTTCCTCAGGCAGCAGGACAGAAACCAGACTTGGGTGACACCTTTTGTTTCTCTGTGTTCACTTTCGCCATCACCTTCTCTTCCAGCAAGTGATATCAGCTTTCCGATTATGGGGTGATCGAAGCTTTCCTCTTTAAGTCCATTTATTTGCCTAGAGAAAGTGAGGAGTTGTTTTTAAAGTGGGCAAATAGCAGTTCAGCAAGGAGAAGGCAGAGGCTGTTCCCATGGGTGGTTCAAGGAGGTGGGGCGGGAGCCACGCAGTGACGCCTGAATGCCCGGGGCAGGCAGCCACCTGGGTGTTTGAGGTCTGGAGTGGAATGTTTCATCGTCTGCTTCAAAGGATCCCATTATCTGAACTACCTTCTGATCTGTGTAGACACCACCTGGGTACAATCCACATTCGGTGACCTGCTGGTGTAGCTGGGCTGCCCAAGGATGGGGTGGTCCCACAGGACTGAGCTAGAAGGATGGGGCTGAGCGGGGTTGAGCAGGGCTGAGAGATAGGGACTGGTGCCATTCAGCCTCCCCTAGTCTCAGCAAAGGGAGGTGCAGGGGCCTCGCTATGCAAGCATTTAGCAAACTCACCTTCAAAGGTTTATGTTGCCCCCTTCCTCTGAAGGTGACACGTTCCATCCACAAGTCAGTGAGAACTGGGCTGGCCTGAGCTGTTGGAAGGCACCGAAGGAGGTTTGCCCCGACAGCTGTGGGGCCACCCCTTTGTCCTGGGAAATTCACAGCCAGGACCTGATGATGTGAATGAGTCCACTTCCGCCCAGGGCTGAAGTGGGCACAGGGCTGTGTGTGGTTCAGGGAGCTCGGGCACAGCCTCTTCTTTTTCTCTTTTGTACAGACTAGGATTACCTGGCATGTGAACCAGTGAGATTTGGAGACAAATCCTGTGATAAAATCAGGCCACCATAGCCTCCCACCATAGCCTCTGCATACAATCCTTCCATGTTCCCCTTTCCAGGTATCTGTTGCTGTATAAGGAGTTACCCCAAAACTTAGCAGCATAAAACAATAGCAATGATGTTATTGTTATGTCATGGTTCCGGGGTTGACTGGGCTCAGCCAGATGGTTCTGGTGTGGGGCCTCTCCTGTGGTTGCAGTCACACATGGACTGGGGCTAAGGTTATCTCAACCCACATGTCTGGCAGTTGATAGTGACTGTCAGGTGGAACCTCAGCTGGGGCCAGAGCCTCCACGTGTGGCTTGGGCTTCCTTACAACATGGTGCTCCAGAAAAAAAGTGTCCCAAGAGGGCCAGGAGGAAGCCATTACACCTCCTGTAACAGCCTCAGAAATCACCCAGTTTCCCTTCCACTGCAGTCTCAGCCCTGGGCAAGGGGAGGGACATAACTCCCAGCTCCAATAACAGGAGTGCCCACCTCACATGTAAAAAGAGCCAGTGGGATGGGAGAATTTGTAGCCATCTTGGAAAACACAGATACTTCCATCCTTCCTGCTTATCTGCTCTAATTGCAGCCCAGCTTCTGAATCTGCGAGCCATTATTAGGCTCCGATAGTGTGCCAGATGTCTTCACGACCATCATCACACAACTAGCTACAGCTCCCCTTGGGTGGGTCTGTCATTTTCCCACCTTACAAACAAGGGCTCTGAGCATCAGAATGCATAAGGTACCTGTACAAGGTCCCGCAGTTGTTCGGTAACTTTATTGGACATCAGTTGCCCCTTCTGGTCACGGCCCCTCTAGTTTACTTGGAGACAGCCCTTCTCTCATCTCAGACCATGTGGTTTGTGTTGAACTGGATCTCCCCATTGGTCCAGAGATGGGCATGTGACTAAGGCTCAGCCTATCCAAAATTTCCAAACCTCTGCCTCAGTGATTGGTTCAGGGGTCATTGGATGACCCAATTTTGTCCAGTAAGAGGTATCCCAGGACTGTTGCAGAAACAGTTGGGAAGTGAGAATCTGGACTGATTAAGTATATTTAACTGTGCCTGCTTGGATGGCATTTCCGTGGTGAAGGCAGGACATGACTGAGGAGGAAGCCAACAGGGACACAAACAGCCATGTGTTCCGAGGCCATTGCTTGGGTCCCTGGACTCAGCCATACCTGAGGCCAGCACTACCTTGGAATTTACCATTACAAGAGCTAATAACTTTTCCTTTTAGCTGAGGGCAATTTGAGTTGGGGCTTCTGTGATAGCCAAAGTCTAATCCCAGCACTTTGCAAGGCTGAGGCAGGAGGATCGCCTGAGCCAAGGAGTTCGAGAGCAGCCTAGGCAACATGAAAAAACCCCATCTCTACAAAATACAGAAACAAAAAATTAAGTGGGTGTGTGGCCTGTGCCTGTAGTTTCAGCAACCTGGGAGGCTGAAGTGGGAGACTCACTTGAGCCTAGGGAGGTTGAGGCTGCAGTGAGCTATGATTGCACCACTGCATTCTAGGCTGGGTGACAGAACAAGACCATGTCTCAAAAAAAAAAAAAAAAAAAACAAACCATGCAGAAAGGGAATTTGAGCCCAGCCTATCTGAGTCCACAAATTCTAAATTCTTTCCCCAGAACCATGCCACTTCCCTGAGTGCCATCTACCTTCAAGGCCCAGATCAATTATCCCTTTTCCAAGACAACCTCCGTGATATAAGCTCATAGCGTCTCTTCTCAGACTCCAATTGCTGGAGTCTGTGGCCTTTGGTGTAGGTGCTTTCCAGGGAAGGGGCTCCCTGATCAACATGGTGCCTTCTTCTACCAGGCATGGGTGCCTAAAATGTCACCATCAGAGCCTCGTTCCTCTGGGTTAAGCATTGCTCTTTTGGAGTGACTGTTCTAAAATCTTGATCCCCTGAGATTGGGAGTCAAATCACCATGGTCCAAGAAAAATGATAAGGGCGTTCTTGGAGAGACAGGCAGAAAAACGAGGAAAGAGATGTGTTTCATTCTCACTAGCAAGGAGGAAGTAGCATTTAAAGCTGCACCTTCAGAAGAAAAGAGACTTCTAGAGTTGAGGTTATAGAAAAGGTATCCCAGGTAGAAGGAGAAGATCAAGAGGAGAGAACTTGTGGGACACAGTGAGGAAGTAGCCAATTCACTGCTGTGGCTGGTATACCACATACGACTGAAGCCAGCTCAGAAGGTCCTGGGATTGTGAAACAACACACTGAGGAGTTTGATATTTATTTTCTGGGTAATAGGGAGCCATAGAAGGTGCTTGAGTCATGGCAGTGGGGTCAGGGGAGTCTCAATCAGAGCAGCAGTTTAGGAAGATGAATCTGTGCAGTGTGGAAGTGCAGTGTGTGAAGAGGCAATAGGCTGGGCCAGGGGAGCCAAGTAAGAAGTGAGGTCATCTGAACCAGAATTGCAACAGTGAGATAAGAAGTGATTAGGCACATTTTGGGGGACAACTGGCTTGATATAGAGACAGGCCAGGGAGGGGTGGAGCCTTGGAACAGCATCAGTGCTGGGCCCACGTGCTGGGTCCGTGCTCAGCCTCTCCCTCTTTTAAGAGCAGGACCTGTCACCAGCCCATGCAGTAGCTGTGGCTCCATGCTGGTGTGCGGATCAGGATGGGCTTTTTCATTGCTGTGTAGTTTTCCACTGTAAGGATGTACCACAATTCACTTATCCATTCACCGCTGATGGGCATACAAGTAGTTTCCAGTAACCTCCTTTTTAAATTTTGAAATGTCACCTTGCATGAAGCAATGCAACCTGGGACACCATTAATGGGATGGGCTAACTATATTTTTCTAGTATACATTAAATACGTGCATAATTATTGAAAATAAAAGAGATACTTGTCTGGGACCACCTCCTGTCACTTGCTCCTGCACAAGGCTGGCTTTGGCAAAGGCTGCGAGAATCCGTCACTGCCTCAGTTACTGGATTGTTAGGTGACGAGGTCATTCAGGCCCAATGGTGGCCCAGAGGCTAAGCTCCCCTTCCCACCCTCTCCTCATCCCTGGACAAGAGGCCCTCTGGAAGGCTGCTCCTGCCCGCTGCCTGCCCTCAGCTGGAAGGAGACATTGTCTCAATTCATCCTGCCTTCAAAGGGCTCCTGTCTGAACCAGGCTCCCGGGCAAACCCCAGCCCAATTCTCGCCTAGAAAAACACACTCAGCCCTTGTTTAGACTGAGGCCGGCCTGCAGGAGGTCAGCCCAGCTGCGAGGGCAGAAGCCTCAGCTCAGCCACAAAACGTGGCGTGGGGGCCCCCTCCACTGCCTGCCCCCTGGCCCCGGGCCCACCGCCCGAGATGGAGGCTGCTCAGGAAGGAGGAGTCCTCACACAGGGACCCCGTGTGCATCCCGGTGGTTGGCCAGGAAAGGCCAGTCACTCATTCTGGGCTGGGGCTCTCACTCTTGCCAGTCCCTCAGAAACTACACACAATGGATTTTCCTTTCTTCCTTCCCAACTAGACCTTTCTGATGGCCATAAGTGCCCTCAAGACTCCTGATCATAAAAAGAAAACTTTCCCTAACCTGATGTTATAGACCCTGTTGCATTCCCCACAATTCATGTGCTGAAGTCCTAACTTCACCCTCAGTGCCTCAGAATGCAACCTTATTTGGGAAGTAGGGTCCCTGCAGATGGAATTAGTTCAGATGAGGTCATACTGGAATAAGGGGATCCCTCATCCAATATGACTGTGCCCTTCTAAAGCGGGGAACTTTGGACACAGACACACACAGGAAGAATGCCATGGGAAAATGAAAGCAGAAATCAGGGTGACGTATCCACCAGCCAAGGGATGCCAAAGATTGCCAGCAAAGCACCAGAAGCTAGGGGAGAGGCCAGGAACAGATTCTCATGGAATGAACCAACCCTGCTGGCCCTTTGATCTCAGACTTCTGGCCTGCAGAACTGTGAGAGAATACATTTCTGTTGTGTAAGCCGCCCCATTTGTGGTACTTTGTTAACGGCAGCCAGGGGAGACTAATGTACCCAATATCTCAGTCACAAGGACATTTATTGAAAAGGCAGCCCAGACCCATATCATCCATTTCCTTCCTTCCTGTAACTCCTCATATCCGTTAGGGATGCCTGTTGCCTGCAAGTTGCAGAAAGCTTAACTATCGGTGGCCTGAACAAAATGGGAGTTTTGTTTTCCTCTTCTAAAAAGAAACCTGGCTAAAAATCATATGATCACATCAATAGATGCAGAAAAAGCATTTGGCAAACTCCAACACCTATCCCCGACAAAAACTCCCAGCAAACTAGGAGTAAAGAGGAACTTCAACTGATAAAGAACATTTACGATAATCCAATAGCTAACATCTCAATGGTGAGAGACTAGGTTCTTTCCTCCTAAGGTCAGGAACAAGGCAAGGACATTCACTCTCACCACTCCTTTTCAAGGTCATACTGGAAATCATAGCTAATGCAATAAGACAAGTAAGAAAAGGTATACAGATTGAGAAGGAAGAAATAAAACTTTCTTCACAGATAACACAACTGTTTAGAAAATCCCAAAGATTCAAAACAATGACAAAAAAACACTAGAATGAATAAGTGATTATAGCAAGGTTGCAGGATACAAGGTAAATACACAAAAGTCAATTGCTTTCCTACATATCAGCAATGAGCAAGTAGAATTGGATATTTAAAGAAGCCTGGCAAAAGCTGTTTTGGAAACCAGGCCATGTCAGGGCCTCAGCAGTTCTTATACCTTTCTCTGTAATGCCAACATGGCTGCCAAAGTTCCAGAACATTCCAGACAGGAAAGTGCAGGGAGGGAGGAGAGTAGGTGCTGTTGGTGCTCACTAAGCCTCCTCAGGAGAGACTGCTGGAGAGTTTAACACCTTCAACCGATGACACGTGGAGGTTGGGTAGATAAATACCCCAACTATCTCACTCTTCAGGCACATAACTCTCAGCTTGTCTACACTGTCTCTTGGTGTTCCTCAGAAGAATTGCTTCTGTAAAGTGGCATTGGTGATAGTCCTTTCTTCATAGGGTTGGTGTGAGAGCTACTGCATATAAACCACTTTGCAGAGAGCCAGGCATACAGTAAGTGCTAAATAAGTGCCTGTGACTGTGAGCACTCACTCAGTATGTTTGGGGAGCAGAAAAGAGGCCAGTGTAGCTGGAGCTAGACCAAGGCCTAAGGGCAGATGAGACCATGGGCATCTTGGGGGCATCTGTGGTGACCCTTGATCTAAGAAGGTCCACAGACTCATTTTACAGGAAGGCTACAGCTAGACTGAATCCCTAGGCAGAGTAGGCTAAGAGTGGGAAAACACTAGACTTGCCAAGTTTCTGTTTTCCACTGAATGGGACACAAAGCAGAAATTTAGTTGAATTATAGAAAACTCTAGAAGGTTCTGGAAAAAAACAAAAACCTGTAGCTGATGTATTTGGGGTTGGGGCAGGGCTCTTCCAGAGCTACCTTTTGGGCCATTAAGCCACAAGGGCCAAGTTTTTTGAGATGTTACAAACCAGAGATTTGGGCCTCTGGTCCTCAGGTCAAAATCTCCCCACTGCAGCCTGGCTCTCTGTAAACCCTGCCTCCAGCATGAAAATGGGAAGACGCAATGTCTTAGAGGTTAAGCCCTGGATGGCCACTAGTGGCCCTTGTTCTGGGCCCTTATCCTTGTTGTGAGATCTGGAATCTCTCACAGCCCCCGCTTGGTGTCTTTGTGGGTGGCAGCCTGTTGTCATGGAGGAAGCTGGGATGCAGTTGTGGATGAGTGAATTTATGATGGGGAAATTTAACACAGGGCTGATTCATGGCTTTTCATCCCAGGCCTGGGGGAAGCTCAGACCCCTGTGCTCTGGCTGCCTTCATTTATTTCAGACTTGTGTGTGAAGAGGCCGGGGGTGGGAGAAGGGTGAAGAAAAGGTTGAACACCGGGCATGGGGTGAGAGCGCCTTCACCCACCAGGCTCCTCAGGAACCCAGTCCCGGGAAATGGCCTTGCAGAGGGAACAGTCGCAGCTGGGTTCCATTCTCCAGTTTCTAAAAGCAGGCAGGAAAAAAAAATCATTCTGCATATTTGTAGTCATCTCCCTGCCTGGCTTTTTTTTTTTTTTTTCTTTCCTGCAAGCACAGAGGACGTGGTCCTGTGTCCTGCCACAGTGCATGGGGGCTCGTTAATTAAAGAGCTGAGCAGATGTCACCGTTCATTAAGGGCGGCCGCGTGGCTCCTTCTGCAGACACTGCCGCCCTTTGCGCTCACTACTTAATGACACCGCGTCTCCCTGGCTGCCCCAGCCCTGGAGAAGAGCAGGCAAGGCTGTGTTTCCCCTTAATTTGGCGGGGTGGGGTGCCCCCGCCCCACTGTGTCCTTGTCGGCTGGGGCGCTGCAGCCAGACACAAGGTGATGGAGACTTTTAATTTTCATCACGCCCATCCATCGGAGCTCCGTTTTAAATCACTTTAATGGCAGATTAAAAATATATAAGCTGATATTAGAGGACATTCTTAGTGCCTTTATAAATATCTTAAATCAAAAGTTTGGCTTAATTGCACTTGAGTGGATACAGGAGGCTGGGGAGGTGGGGGCTGGGTCAGGTGAGCCCCCAGTGGCAGGAGGGCGGGGAGGGGCTGGATGGAGGTGGTGCCGGCACCGGGGAGGAGGAGGAGGTTGCTGCGTGGACTCAGAGTTAGAACATCCATCTGTCCATCCATCTACCCTGCTGGTCCTGATCTGGAGAGCACATCAGGTACACCTGCACCCCGGGGCAGACCCAGTGCCTCTCTCCTCTGAGTTACCACCAGGTGGGGAAGATGTCAGTGAGCAAGGAATTCCACAGAGCAACAATTATTCACGGCACACTTTGTGTGGGGCCCACACAACCCTGTGCATGGGGATCATGATTATCCTCATTTTATGAATGAGGATGGGAGAATTCCATGATTTGGTCAAGGTCACTCTGCTTTTCAGTGAGAGCCAGGATCTGGACCCAGGCAGTCTGACTTCAATCCTTGTGTTAACCACTGCCCCCTCCTGTCTCTCTCTCCCAATGGGACAAGTATCAGGAAAGGAAAGTTTCCAGGGAGGTATGGGGGGAGCTGACTGGGAGCCTGGCTTCAGGGGGCATAGAGGAGGTTTCTGAGGCAGGGAGGTTGAAGCTGGAACCTGCTGGGTGAGTAGGGGTGGCAAAATGAAGAGGAAAGTGGGCAAGGACCAGAATGGTAAGTGCAAAGGCCCTGGGGTAGGCACTCACTCAGTATGTTTGGGGAGCAGAAGAGAGGCCAGTGTCATTGGAACCAGACCAAGACCTAAAGGCAGATGAGACCATAGGCATCTCAGGGACATGGGTGGGGACTCTTGGCCCAAGGAGGTCCACAAACTCACTGCCTAGGAGTGCCATGAGTAGCGTCAATCCCTGGGCAGAGTGGAAGAAGAGAGCAAAAGCTCAAGACTAAGCAAGGCTCTGTTTCTGCTGAATGGGACTAAAAGCAGAAATTCAGCTGAGTTCTAGCACACTCAAGAGCCTCGTGTCTCATTCATCTGAGCCTACTGAGGTGCAGTGGGAGGACAACAGTGACAAGGAGGCTGATAGCATGCACTGACTGAGATGGTCTGCCTGTCTGAGAAATGAAGGCGGGCAGATGCTGACCTGGGAGGCTTGGCAGAAGAGAAGGGAAGTTGAGCCCCTGCGAGGTTGAAATGGCAGAGATGAGGGATCAGGAGCTGAGGCCATGCTATGAAATGTCTCAAAAGAATGTCCTAGAATGCCAGAGGTGGAATGGCCTTTTGCCCATCAAGACAGGGTGGGGCAGGAGCTGAGCTGATTTCGGTCCACATTGACGCCTCTTTTTCTCATGCTCCTGGATCTGCACCATCAGCGAATCTTATTGCCCATACCTTAAAAATCCATCCTCAAGGAGTAGGAGAGATGTTTGCACACCCACGTTCACAGCAGCACTGTTCACAACGGCCAAAAGGTGGAAGCAACCAGAGTGTCTGTCAATGGATGATGGTTAAGCAAAATACGGTCTATCCATACAACGGAGTATTACTCAGCCTTGAAAAGGAAGGACATTCTGACATAGGCTACATTGTGGATGAATCTTGAAGACATTATAGTAAGTAGAATAAGCCTGTCATAAAAGGACAAATACTGTCAGTTTGCACTGATATGAGCTTCCTGGAGTAGCCAGATTCATAGAGACAGAAGGTAGAATGGTGGGTGCCAGGGCTGTGTTTCATGAAGACAGGTTTTTTTTCTTTTTTTTAGATGGAGTCTCACTCTGTTGTCCAGGCTGGAGTGCAGTGGCACGATCTTGGCTCACTGCAAGCTCCGGCTTCCGAGTTCACGCTGTTCTCCTGCCTCAGCCGCCCGAGTAACTGGGACTATAGGCGCCCGCCACCACACCCGGCTAAGTTTTTGTATTTTTAGTAGAGATGGAGTTTCACCGTGTTAGCCAGGATGGCCTTGATCTCCTGACCCTCCTGACCTCATAATCCGCCCGCCTCAGCCTCCCAAAGTGCTGGGATTACAGGTGTGAGCCACCGCACCCAGCCATGGAGACAGTTTTAATTGGGGGAGATGAAAAAGTTCTGTAGACAGGTGGTGATGATGGCTGCAGAACAGTGGGAAGGCCCTTCATGCCACTGAACTGTATGCTTGAAAAGAGTTATGATGATATATTTTATGTTCTGTGTATTTTACTACAATTTTAAAAAATCTGTCATGGCTCTGACCACTTCTCTCCAGTCCACTGCCTCCCCTGGTTCCAGCTAGCATCATCTCTGGCTTGGATGGGTGCAGTGGTCTCCTCGATGGCCTCTCAGCCATCATTCCCACAGCTGATTCTCCAGTTGGCAGCCAAAGGGATCCTGCTAGACCTAAGTCAAGACGTGCCACTCCTCTGCTCAAACACCTGTAACAATTTCCCTTGTCCCTGGAGGAAAAGCCAGGCTTACCACAACCCACGATGCCCTGCGGGGCCTACTCCCTCACCCTGTGCTGTGTCCCGGAGCTCAGTGCCTCCTCCTCTCCCTCATCTGCTCTGGCCTCCTTACACATACCAAGCACACACCTTCCCCAGGGCCTTTGCGCACCAGCTGCTCCCTCTTTCTGGAAGGCCCTTCCTTCCAGAAAGAATGGAATATTGCTCAGCCTTCAAAAGGAAGGACATTCTGACACAGGCTACAATGTGGATGAAGCTTGAGGACATACTGAGTAGAATAAGTCAGTTATAAAAGGACAAATATGTCAGATTCCACTGATGTGAAGCCCCTGGAATAGCCAGATTCATAAAGAATTTCTGTCTCTGTGAATCTGGCTGCTCCAGGGACCTCATATCAGTCCCTTCCTTCCTTCCGTCATTCCAGCCTGCCTCACTTCCTCATCGCCTTCAGGTCTTTCCTCCATTGTTTTCTGCTTTTTCAGGAGCCCTTCCCTGACCTTCCTATTTAAGGTCACACCTGAATCCCCCTGATTTCTCCCACCCTCCTTGCTTTATTTTCCTCCATAGCTGGTAAATAAAATTTATACGAGGCCCTTGTTTTGGACTGAGCTCCTTTGCTAGGCCCCAGCGGACCAAGAACGGAGCCATTCCTGCAGGTGCTGCGTAATTAAACAGCCTGGAAATGGGGGCAGTTTGGGCTGGGCGCAGTGGCTTACGTGTCTGTAATCTCAGCACTTTGGGAGGCCAAGGCAGGAGGATTGCTTGAGGTTAGGAGTTTGAGACCAGCCTGGGCAACATAATGAGACCTTATCTCTACAAGACAAAGCAAAAAATAAATAAATAAAAATTACCCAGGCACGGCATTGCACACCTGTAGTCCCAGATACTCAGGAGGCTGAGACGGGAGGATCACTTGAGCCTAGGAGGTTGAGGCTGCAGTGAGCTATGATTGTGCCACTGCAGCCCAGCCTGGGTGACAGAGACCCTGTCACTAAAAACAAAAAAGAAAGGAAAAAGAAAACAGGAATAGAAGAAATGGGGGCAACTTTTCTAATAGACTGGAGATTCACAGCAACCCATCGAGGAGGGCCCAGTCAACCTGAGCCAGCATGAAGAAGTCCCCTCTGCTTTAACCCTTACAAAGAAAGCCAGTTGAAATAACCTGATGTTGACCAACCTGCTGTTTTGGTATCATGCTGATGCTCGCCCTCTAGTCGTGGGTGCATTTGGTGTTCAATGACGTTGGTGAAGGGGCTTTACAATCTCAGCTCTGTATACACCCCATCATGGCTTCCAGGGCCATGCTTCCCCTCCTTGGACACAAGCTCGTCCATACCCCAGGGCCGTTGCACTGGCTTTCTCTCTGTTTTGAGATGTAGACACAGTTTGTTCCAACTCTGCCTTCAAGGCTCGACATTTGAGCGTGCCTCCTCGGAGAAGCCGTCTCTGATCTTCTCCAGAGGTCCCTGACTACCCCGTTCCCTAGTTTATTCTCTTTCTAGTCCTTTCCGTTTCTGAACGTATTCCTTTGTAGTTGTGTCCGTCTCCTCTCACAAACCTGTGCAAACCTATGCAGTCTGTGAACACGGACTTTGTCAGTCCTGTCCTCTGCCGTGGCTGTGTTCCCACCAGGCACAGAGTGAGAGCTCAAAGGATCTTTGTGGACTGTGTGACCTAAGGCAAGTCATCTAACCTCAGAGGTCACCTCTTTTTCTCGTCTGTAATTTGGGGTCTTCATTCAGCTTGGCAGACTCATGGGATCTATTGAAATGCTGGTGGCTCTGTAAGCCTTCAGATCATGTTGAAATTACATTAAAATGGGAGGCTCCTGGCCGGGCGCGGTGACTCACACCTGTAATCACAACACTTTGGGAGGCCAAGGCGGGCGGATCACGAGATCAGGAGATCGAGACCATCCTGTTCAACATGGTGAAACCCTGTCTCTATAAAAGTACAAAAATTAGCTGGGCTTGGTGGTGCATGCCTGTTATCCCAGCTACTCAGTAGACTGAGGCAGGAGAATTGCTTGAACCAGGGAGTCGGGGATTGCAGTGAGCCGAGATCACGCCACTGCACTCTAGCCTGGCGACAGAGTGAGACTCTGTCCCCCCCCCAAAAAAAGTGAGGCTCCTTATTAAATTGTGGAGAGGTCTTCCACCCTCCCCACAAATCCCCTACTCTCCACATCCCTAAATTCAACCCTGTAGGAGGAATTCTCCCTGCCTCGCAGGCTTCAATCCCAGAGGGCTTCCTGAAGGGGGGGCCATTCTCCAGCCAGCTTTATCAGCCCTTGGGGCTCCAGGGTTGGTTCCCACATTTCAAAGCCTCCTCCTACTCCCCTGTTCCCTTCTCAAAGCCCTGAAACTTCCCCTCTGCAAGCCCTTGCCATCGTCACTGCTCCCCGCCCCGCCTCCCAGGCCAGGCTAAACATTTTCTTCAAGAATGCAAGCGGTCAAGGTCACGGCCTTCTCCTCTAGCGTCCCCGCCCCCTAGCCTGGGGAATTAGACTCTGAGCCACACCATCTGTCTGAAAACAATTAGCAATAAACGCCAGCGCATTGGGGCTCAGGGTCATGGGGGCTGGCAGGGGATGGAGCGTGGTGGGCGGGGGATGGAGGAGGATGGAGTAGGATGGAGCTGTGAGGGTTCTGAATGCAGAAGAAGGTTCCCGGCTGAATCAGCCTTCCTGTCTGTGGGCCAAGAAAAATCCTCCCGGCCACCCCGGGGAAAGAGCTTCCCAGCATCCTATTGCAGGATGGAGAGGAGCCTCTACGCAGAATGCAACCTCACAAAGCCCCGGCCTCAGCTGGGGAGGCGGCCGGGGACCATCTGGCGGAGCGTGGAGACGTGTCCCAGCCAGACGGAGGAGCAGCCTTATTTGCGATGTATTGTGTGTTCCGTTTCTCAAAAACACTCCACGCATATGCTTCAAGTGTATGGCTTGCAGCCAGCTGGGCCTGGGGTCGGTGGGGAGGTGGGGAGACTTCCGAAGCCAAGGGGAAGGGTGACAGGCCTGTCTTCGGAGTGCGGACCTCTCAAATGCTCCCCACAACCCAGCCCCAGCTGGCCTGGCACAACCCTGTTCTCCTCCTCCCCTGCTTGGCCTGTGCCTAGCTCTGAAGGCTTTCCAGTCTTGTTCAAATGTCACCTCCCCTTAGAAGGCAAGGCAAGTCTGATTAGCCAAACTTAGTTTATCTACATAAGGTTTGGCTCACCAAGCTGTTTTTTTTTTCTTTTTGTTAATTTGAATAAGTTGCTAGTGAAAAAAAAAAAAACGAGGAGATTTTACATAAAAATCTGGATGTTCAGCTTCTTTTGAAAAATCGAAAGATCTGGCAAGTCTAGGCAGCAGGCCAACACGGTGCCGGTCAGCCAGGCTGGAGGAGGTGGGTGGGCGTCCCTGTAGCCAGACATGACTCTCCTGTCCCCGTCTCCTGCCCATCCACTCACTGAGGCCACCATGTTGGGACCTGTTGCTGTGCCTGGGCTTTTACCAGGTTTAGATTCCCACAGGGAGACAGACGCTAAGCCCCTGAACAAGTGCATCCATGACACAATGTCCCATGGTGCTGAGTGTCACACAGGAAATATAGAGCAGCGAAAGGGTGGAAGGGAAGAAGGGTGGGAGAGGGTGCTGCTGTTTTACATGAGGCCAGGGATGATGACGGGCCCCACGTGAATGAAAGGCATTCCGGCGGGAGGGAACAGCAGGTGCACAAACCCCGAGGCTGGCACAGTTTGGGTGTCCAAAGAGCAGCACGGAAAAGCCGGAGGTCCAGTGTGGCTGGAGGTGGGTGAGTGAGCGGTAGCCAGGCTTCCTTCAGAGCAAGTGACTAGACATGCCAGGGTTTGGGGTTCCCCAAGGTAGTCTGGACCAGTGAGCCTCAGGGGATTTTCCACGGTGCAGGCCAACTTGGAGGATTCCAGGTGGTTTGTCCTAGATTCTCAGCCACCCTGGAACCAGACTTTGAGGGTCCCAGTGGGGGGCTTCCCCAGAGGCAGTGGCCCCTGGTGGGCAAGGGGTGTCCCGTCTTGGAGCCTGAGTTCCCCATATATAAAATGGGGTAATTAAAACCCACCTCAGAGGGTTCTTGTGCTGTTAAATTAATATCTATGTGCATGTCTATGTACAACTATCTATGCACAAGGTTCAGACAAACGCCAGGTGCATAGAAAGTGCAAAGTAACTCGTCGCTAATTTTTTTTTTTTTTTGGAGACGAATTCTCACTGTGTCACCCAGGCTGGAGTGCAGAGGCACGATCTCGGCTCACTGCAACCTCCGCCTCCTGGGTTCAAGCGATTCTCCTGCCTCAGCCTCCCAGGTAGCTGGGATTACAGGTGTGTATCACCACGCCCAACTAATTTCTGTATTTTTAGTAGAGACGGGGTTTCACCATGTTGGCCAGGCTGGTCTCCAACTCCTGATCTCAGGTGATCCGCCCGCCTTGGCCTCCCAAAGTACTGGAATTCCAGGCGTGAGCCACTGTGCCCAGCTGCTGTTAGCTGTTTTAATTTAAGGATCAAAGTAAGATTGATGTTTAAGGGAGCAGTTCCCAGACTTTTTGGCCCCTAGACCCTACGACACCCTTAAAAATTATTGAGGACCGGGAGGCTGAGGCAGGAGAATGGCATAAACCCGGGAGGCGGAGCTTGCAGTGAGCTGAGATCCGGCCACTGCACTCCAGCCCGGGTGACAGAGCGAGACTCCGTCTCAAAAAAAAAAAAAAGAAAAAAAATTATTGAGGACTCCAAAGGGCTTTTGTTTATGTGGGTTCTATTTATCAGTATTTACTGCATTAGAGATTAACACTGATAAAATTTCAAAACATGCATTTATTTTAAAAGAACAATTATATACTCCTTAATATGTTAATATAAGTAATATATTTTAAGAAAGATAACATTTTTTCCCAAACATAAAGAAATCGTGAGAAGAGTGGCATTGTATGTTTCACATTTTTACAAACCTCTTTCATGTCCAGTCTCTTAGAAGAGAGCTGGATTCCCAAATCTGCTTCTGCATCCGGTCTGGTGTGACTTGGCGTTTTGGTTGAAGGACATGAAGAAAACTCACAGAGACGTAGGGAAGGAAAAGGGGGACTCCGTGGATCCCTCCAGGAGTCTTGGACCTCACTTTGAGAATCCCTGGTCTAGGGAGTCATCCAGGACATGGTGTGAGAGGGGGCACCTGCTCTGTCCCCACTGCTCCAGGGTGGGAACAGGGCTCCAGGAGGTGAAGGCCTGGACTCCAACTCCTGGATAAGCACCTGCCTGCAGCAACCCAGCAGGGAGGGAGACAGGCGTGTAGCAAGGAGTAAGCAGGGAGTTACAGCTCAGAACAATGTGGCCCATGATTTGGGGAGCACAGAGAGACGCCCCACCCAGCTGGGAGTTTGTGGGGGATCTGCAGTCCCCTGCAGGTGTCCTTAGGTCCCCAGGATCATCAGGATTCCAACCCTGGCCACTGCCCAGCCTGGGTGGCTCGGCGCTGGCCACGGGTGGTCATTGAAACTTCCCTTCGACTGCTTCAGTGGCCTCATTCCCATTTTATAGAGGAGGAAACAAGCTCCCACCTCCAAGATGGAGTCACTGGTGTGGGTGGCAGAGTCGGGGAGGGCATCCTGGCTCTGGGGCCCCGCAGGCACCTCTGGGTCTCTGGGTGAGGACAGGGCAACAGACAGGAAAAACGGGTCCCTTCTCTCCCCTGCGCTGCAGGCTCCTGTCTGCAAAGACAGCTGCTGCGAGGTGGGGGCAGGGGTTTGCCCCTTGCTGGCTGCCCCCAGAGCCTCGGTTTCTTTATCCATAAAATGGGGATAATGACATTCATGAACTACACGGGTCCCCTCCTAGGTAGTTCTGAGGGTGAACCGAGAGCACAGCCCATGTGGGCCTGGCACACTCTGGGCACACAACCAGCACCCGCCCCTGCCCGTGGCCACCTCTGCTTGCAGAATGTCCCCAGCACTCACTCTGCTTTGCCCGACGTCTCCCCTGTGTGCCGTTCCTTATAAAAGCTCTCCCTTGCTGGCCACTTACAATCTCTCCCTCCTTTAAGCCTCTCAGCAGCTCTGCCAGGAGGGTAGCATCCTTATCCCCATTCTCCAGAAGACAAAACTGAGGTTGGGGTGTCAGTGTTGGCACAAGGCTACACAGACGAGCAGACACATACGCTTTTCCCCACTCCACCCTTCGCAGAAACACCAGCGGGTTGCAAGGGTGTAAGGCTGGTGGACAGGCCTTTTCGCAGCAGGAATAGAAGAGAAACTCCACAACCCCGTATGGGTGGGTCCACAGCTGCCTCCGTGAGCCCCAGACTAGGGTGTTCCTGGGACACAGGACTCATGGTGCTAAGACTGGGATAGTCCCAGGCAAACCTGGATGGAGTTGGTCACTCTGCCCTCATGGCACCCCTAGTCTCTCCCCCAGGTCTGGGATGGGAGAGGAAAAGGGATGGTTTGACTAAAGCTCCCAAGTCTCCCATCCTAGGAGCTGGTTTTAGCCTTTTCTCCCCAAAACCCAACAGGGTCAGAATGGATCCCTCTGTGGGGTGGGCCAGGCAGCTGCAGGGGCGGGTGGGGGAGGCACGGGCTGGCTCGAGCCTGCCAGGATGACCTCATGTGCCCACCCCAGGGCTCTAAGGATGTGACTTCCCCAGCAGACGTGGGAGGCAGCTCAGGCCACGGGCAAACGTGGGGCTAAGAGGAAGGGGACATTTCACATCTTGTCTAGACAGGCATGACCCTGGTGACCTTGGATGGGTGGGACACTCTGCCTCCCAGCTGGAGATCAATCTGGAGGTAGCCAAATGGGGGTCCAACCCTGAGCCCAGGACCCTCTGCTGATAGCAGAAGAATGACAGAGGTCACTAGTTCACATCTGGACTTCCCTAGGATCTAGTTTAATCTCTGGTCCTCACCAGAGAGCTCTCTGATAGGGAACTGAGGCAGTGTATCTGAAACCAGATCTGCAACTTCCTGGCTGTGTGCCCTTGAGCAAGTTGCCTAACCTCTCTGAACCTCTTTCAATTTGCCTCTCTGAACCTCCATTTTGATGTATAAAATAACCCATCTGTTAGACAGGGGCCTGGAAGGTCAAGAGAGAACAAACTAAGTAACAAGAATATAAACTAAACAGGCCTGGTGCATGGGCAGGGGGACCCTGGAGGAGCAAAGCATAACCTGTGCATGCAGCATGAGGACAAGTGTGGAAATGTGAGTGTAAAGGCTAAGGAAGCTATTAAGTTTTAAGCAGGTCCCTTTGGATACCCACTGGTCTGTACATGGCTATCACCTCAAAATAAGGATGCTTTTTCGCAGTGCATTCTGGCCTCCACGTTTAGGCCGCCTTTGTCCCCAGGTCCCAGCTTTGGTGTCAATTCACACGTTGCACCAGCCATCTCTGACTTGGGGAACCTGGGAAACTTGGAAGTGCCTCTAGGGGAGGTTTTGGCCATAGGATGGCTCACTCCTTTCCAGAGCTCTTTCTCAGTGTCTCCTGGCCTGCAGGGACCAGCCAGCTCCTTCCTCTCAGCTCCCAGGGGAGGGAGTCAGAACTCTGACCCGTTTCCCTGTCAACACAGCTGACCCTGCCTTTAACAGGCAGCTGCTGTGTAAGGGCTCATCCAGTGGAAAGGACGAGGCAGGTCCGCTCACGCTGGCACAGAGAAGCTGACGAAGGGGGTGGGTGGGAAAGGCAAGGGGGGGGCTGCAGACAGAGTATGGGGTGGGCAGAATCCTGTCCCCAAAGACATCCATGTCCTGATCCCCGAAACCTTACATGGCACAAGAAACTTCACAGACAGGATTCAGTTACAGATCTTGGGAGGGGGAGATGATCCTGGGCCCTAAACATAGTCACAAGTGTCCTTATAAGAGGGAGATTTGACTACAGAAGACAAAGCAGAAGCTGTGACCTCTGCAAGCAAGAGTTTGTAGGGATGTGAGGACGGGCTCACGAGAGCAGGAATGCAGGCACCTCCAAAGCCAGAAAACACAAAGAAACGCTTCCCCTCCAGAAGGAACCAGTCCTGCTGATGTCTTGCGTAGTTCAACGAAAGCGATCTCGGACTTCTGACTTCCAGACAGTAAGAGAATAAATTGGTGTTGTTTCAGCTGCTACGTTTATGATCACTTGTTACATCAGTAATAGGAAGTAATATGGTGCTTTACCTCAGGTACATGTTTGCATGTAGAGAAAGGTACTGAAGGACACACTCCAGGCTGTTGGTGTCTTTGGAATTCAAATTAAGAGAGGGGTCCATTTTGTGCCAAACACAACTTCTTTATTGCTTGTTTTTTTTTTTTTTTCCAATAAAGAATACCTATTTTACCTATGATTAGGAAAAAAAGTGTAACTATTGATTTTTAGGGTCCTCTTCAAATTAATCCTCCCACACCTACCAAGTGACTCCCAATGCCTCAGGCAGCCTGGACCCTCCTTTTTTCTGACCACAGTCTGTTAGCACCCAGTGGTACGGCAAGGCCAGATTGCAAGCCTGGCTGCCTGAATTCAAACCCCATCTCTGCTGCTTCCTATGTGACCATGGGGCCATAATTTAAACCATTTGGCTTTGATTTCCCAGATTGTTTTTGTTTGTTTGTTTTTGTTTTTGTTTGTTTTTGAGCTGGAGTCTCACTCTGTCACTCAGGCTGGAGTATAGTGGCACAGTCTCAGCTCACTGCAACCTCCACCTCCTGGGTTCAAGTGATTCTCCTGCCTCAGCCTCCCAAGTAGCTGGGACTACAGGTGCCTGCCACCATGCCCAGCTGATTTTTGTATTTTTAGTAAAGATAGGGTTTAACTGTGCTGGCCAGGCTGATCTCGAACTCCTGACCTCATGATCCACCCACCTCAGCCTCCCAAAGTGCTGGGATTATAAGCGTAAGCCACTGCTCCCAGCCCTGATTTCCCTGATTATAAAATAGGGGTCTCATAGTGGACCAGGCATGGTGGCTCATGCCTGTAATCCTAGCACTTTGGGAGGCCAAGGTGGGTGGATTGCTTTAGCCCAGGAGTTTGAGACCAGCTTGGGCAACATGGTGAAACCCTGTTTCTACAAAAATAATACAAAAATTAGTCAGCTGTGGGGCATGCACCTGTTGTCCCAGCTACTTGGGAGGCTGAGGTGGGAGAATCACCTAAGCCCAGGAGGCTAAGGTTTCAGTGAGTCATGATTGTATTGCAGCACTCCAGCCTGGGTGACAGAGTGAGACCTTGTCTCAAAAACTATATATAGGGGCCATATAGGGTTGTGTCAGGGGTCCCCCAGGCCACCCTCAGGTTCAGGGACTTGCTGGAAGGACTCACAGAACTCAGAAAGCTATCATACTTGTAGCTATGGTTTATTACAGCAAAAGGACACAGACAGGAATTAGCAGAGGGAAAAGGTGTGCAAGGCAGTGGCTAGGAGAAGCCAGGCACAAGCTCCCAGCTATCTTCTCCCAGTAGAGTTGTGTGAACAGCACTTATCTCTTCCAGAAACTGTGTGACGACACACACAACATATTGCCAACCAGAGAAGCTTGCCTGAGCCTCAGTGTCCAGGGTTTTTATTGGGGTTCAGGCACATAGGCATGGAGCATCCACATAGCTGACCTCAGTTACTCACTCTCCAGCCCCTGCAGTGGTCAAATATTCTGTGTGGCTTAGGGACCCAGGCAAATGAAAACAGGCATTCAATATAATCAGGTCGTTAGCATCAACCATGTGGTGTGGCCCTGGCTCAGATACAAATACTCTCATATCAGGCATGATATTCCAAGGGTGTAGAGGTTATGTCCAGAGCTGTTCAAGGTCCATTCTTTTCTTTGGAATGTGCAGGGTTTGGACACCCAGCCTGCTGAGTTCACTCTGCACTGCCTAGGCTTAAATGAGGCTTGCCTGAGCGAACCCGTGGACACTGCACAGTGCTGGCTACTATTGTCCTTGTTGCATAGCACTTATTGTTTCCTTATGGGATTGTTTCACCAGTCACAAATTGTTTCCTTATGGGATTATCAACATCTTGAGGGCAGGGATTATACCTCCCTCACTTCTGTACTCCTGATAAGCCCAGTGCCATGGCTGGTCCAGAGGAGGCCCTCCATGAGAATCTGGGAGGAGATGTGATCTTGTAATTGTGTGTTTGTATGATGACTGATATAAATGTCGTCTCCCTCACTAGATTTGAAGCTTCCTGAGGGCAGGTTTGCTGTTGGCGTCAGATCATCTCATTTCTGTCTTCCAGAGTCTAGCTGGGGCTCAGTAAATGTTTGTTGAATGAATAATTGATTAGAAATTCTTTGTCAGCAGCTAGGCCAAAGGCTAGTAAAAATGATAGAACAGTACATAGTTCCCACTTACAAGGGGGCCTGCATCTAGTGAGAGAAAGAAAACACTATGATTGTAAAGGTGGCTGAGCATTTACCATGTGCCAGGCACCAGCGTGAGGGGCTGGCAGGTATGTGTGATGTGTCCTTTATTCCTCAGCTGGAAAAGGCAAGTATCTCACTATCTGCACTAATTAGGTCCCTGCAGGTGACAGCTCAAATGGGGGCCATTGAGGTGATGAAATGAAGGGATGATTATGGGGGGGTGGGCAGGATTTATGGAAACAGTAGGGGGGTGTGTGGCACCCAGAGGGTGGCACCATGGGACCCCCTTAGTATTCCTAATCCTGAAGGAGCAGGAGAGTGGATAGAGCCTAGAACCAGTGAGGGTCAGGTGGGAAGCAGGATAATGGTCTGCAAAGATGTCCACATCCTGATTTCTGGAACCTGCGACTATGCCAGGTTACACTGCGAGGAGAACTAGGGAGGCGGCTGGAATTGAGAGTGCGAATCAGCTGGCCCGGAGATGAGATTATCCTGGGTTACCTGGGTAGGCTCAATTTCATCACTGGGGTCCTCAATAGTGGAAGGAGGAGGTCAGAGTCAGAGAGATTTGAAGATGCTGCACTGCCAGCCTTGAAGTCAGAGGAAGGGACCATAATCCAAGGAGGGCAGGTGTCCCCCACAAGCCGGAAAAGGCAAGGAATGGGTTCTTCCCTAGAGCCTCCAGAGGGAGCACACCTGCTGATGCCTTGATTTTAACCCAGTGAGACACATGTAGGACTTCTGCCCTCCAGAGCTGGGAAATGATAAATGTGTGCCCTGAAGTCACTGTGTCTGCAGCCATTTGTTACAGCAGCAACAGGCAGTTGCAAGAACAGGCTAGGCCAGGCGCAGTGGCTCACACCTGTAATCCCAGCACTTTGGGAGGCCAAAGTGGAGGATCACTTGAGCCCAGGAGTTTGAGACAAGCCTGGGCAACATATTGAGATACTGTTTCTACAAAAAAAAATTTAAAAAAATAAAAAAAATAGCCAAGTGTGGCGGTGTGCACCTGTGGTCCCAGCTACTGGGGAGGCTGAGGTGAGACGGCTGCTTGAACCTGGGAGGTTGAAGCTGCAGTGAGCTACGATGGCACCACGGCTCTCCAGCCTGGGCTACAGAGTGACACCCTGCCTCAAAAAGAAAAATAAAAAGAGGCTGCCCAAAGGAGCTGTGATGTCAGGAGAGGGACACAGACACTCCTAAAACTCAGCCCTGGAGGGCAAGAGCTGGGGGATGAGTGCCCCTACTTCCTCCTGTCTGCCCTCCATCTGCTGCAGGTACCTCCCATTGGTCAGCCTCAGCCAGAGGCGGGCAGGTCGGAGTCTGTTGACCAGCCTATGTGGGTCAGCCCCAGGGGACACAGAGCCAGGTAGAAGAGTTGGGGGGGGGGGCATTCTAAATAGTCTTCCTTACTTTACAGTTGGGGAACTGCAGGCTGAGAGTGGCTGAGTCCACTTGCATGAGCCAGGATTTGAATCCGGGATGTCTGGTTCCTGAGCCCCGGCACTCCGCCCAGGCAGGGGAGCGGTGTGTGTCTGCGTGGGGAGCCCAGCCACGTGAGCACGCGGCGTGTGTGTGTGTGTGTGTGTGTGTGTGTGTGTGTGTACTCGCTGCTTCGCGCCCACCCTGCCCCCGCGCTCAGGTTTCTGTGGGCGTTCTCTTTTTTCCGATCTGTGTTACCAGCAGCGAGTTTCAAAAGCAGGGAGAGAAATGAAATGACACTTTCACTAAACAGGAACCTCACCCACCATCTCCGCTCGCGAGGTGCCTGTGTCTAATTAGGGGTTGTGGAGTTTGGGGTGTGAACGTGAAGCTGCTGCTCCCTCCACAGGCAGGAGGCTGGGGTGGGCGAGGTAGACACCCCGATTCTGGTAGGCGGGGCCCCTCGGGGGCCCTGGAGACTAGGGAAGCGCCCAAGGCACGTTGCAGGAAGGGCTCTGTGTGCACCCACAGATGTTCCGTGAAGCAGGAGGTTTTGGGGCCTCTTAGGCCAGTACAATTGCAATTAGGTTTTTCACGACGTCGTGTTTGAAGCCTGTTCCTTAGGACTTAAAGGAGAAGGGGAAAGAATTCCATGCAGGTGAGAATCAACTACATATGACTCCATTTCATGCGGGCAGCGGCCAGGGAACTTTCATGGCACCTGACTTGCAGCGGGGCTGGGATCAAGGGCAGCTTCAAAGATCCGCATTTGGCCCCCTGGGGCTGAGTGGGGACCCCTGTCTGCCCCCCACCCCCCGCCTCCCGCACTGTGCTCAGTCTTTAGCCCCTCCCCCACCCTGGCTGCTTGCAGCTTGGGCCTTAGCACATGCTGGTCCCTCCAGGGCAATGCTATTCCCTGCTAGTCCCTGCTTTCCCGGCTGTCTTAGCTTGGGCTGCTGTGGTAAAATACCATCAGCTGGGAGGCTCAAACAACAGTTGTTTATTTCTCACCGTTCTGGAGGCTGGAAGTGTGAGATCAGGGTACCAAAAGCGCTGGATTCTGGTGAGGTCTCGCATCCTGGCTTGCAGATGGCATCTTTCCCTGTGTGCTCCCCCTACCTTTCACCAGTGCGTGCCCCTAAAGAGAGTGGAGGTGCTGGATCTTATAAGGACATTAAGCCCATCCTGGGGGCTCCGCCCTCATGACTTTTATCCAATCACCTCACCAAAACCTCCATCCTAGTAACACTCACGTGGGGGCTGGGATCTCAACTAGACGTCTTGGGGGTCACGTCCAGTCCATGACACTGGCCTCGTGCATCCTACTCATTTCAGCCTCCCCAGGCCACTCCCTCTGGGGCAGATGAGAGTCAGGCTTAGGGCTTTTGGAGCTGGACCACCTGGGTTCAAATCCCAGCTCTGCCACTTGAACTGGGTAACTTTGGACAAGCAACGTGAGCTTTCTCTGCTTCAGTTCCATCTGTAAAATGGGAATAGGGACAATATCTTCTTCACAGAGCTGCTGATAAGAATGGAATTAAGGAAAGTATATAGAATATACAATCGTGGGGGAGGAGAGAGAAGTGTTGGCCACTATTTCTCTTTGACCCATTCAAACAGATCTCCCTGTAAGGAGGATGTGCAGCCCGTCCCAAAGCTCCCTCATTGACTTGGAGCAGCTGTCATGAAGCTGCAATCACGTGTGTTTATCTGTTTAATGTCCATCTCTCCTGCTTGTCCATGAGCCCCTTGAGGATGGAGGTCACATCTTTTTTGCTCTCCCTGTGTCCCTAATACCTTAGCCTCAGCACCTGCACATAGTAAGGACTAAATTAAAAAGTTCCATAGCTGGACGCAGTGGCTCACACCTATAATTCCAGCACTTTGGGAGGCTGAGGCAGGTGGCTTGCTTGAGGCCAGGAGTTTGAGACTAGCCTGGCCAACATGGTGAAACCCCATCTCTACCAAAAATACAAAAATTAGCCAGGTGTGGTGACAGGTGCCTGTAATCTCTGCTACTTGAAAGGCTGAGGCAGGAGAATTCTTGAACCCAGGAGAGGGAGGTTGCAGTGAGCTGAGACTGTGCCACTGCACTCCATCCTGGGTGACAGAGTGAGACCCTCTCCCCCCTCCCAAAAAAAGCCAATTGCCTAATGAATGCCAAGGGCCAAAGTCCCTGGGTTTCTGCTTCTAAAATAGACCACAGAGAGCAAAGTGCACCGGTGTCAGTGGAAAACACGCTCGGGTAGCTAACCCCCGTTCCCAGCGCCCAGGGCAAGAAGCAGAACATGGCCCCCTTGAGACTCTCCCTGTACCCCCACTGTGTGCCCCTTCCCACTACCCTCCCCCTCCTCCCCAGGGGCCAACCATGCCCCTGCCCCTTGTGGTAGCCCCTTCCCTGTCTCTCCCTAGAGGTTTTCCACCCAGGTGTGCACCCTTAACACTACAGATTAGTTTTGCCTCTTCTAGGAATAAAAAAAGGAATCAGGCCGGGCACAATGGCTCACACCTGTAATCCCAGCACTTTGGGAGGCTGATGCAGGTGGATCACCTGAGGTCAGGAGTTCGAGACCAGCCTGACCAACATTCTACTACTATTTTTAGTAGAAACTCCGCCTCTACTAAAAATACAAAAATTAGCTGGATGTGGTGACACATGCCTGTAATCCCAGCTACTCAGGAGGCTGAGGCAGGAGAATCATTTGAAGGAGGTGGCACGGCGGAGGTTGCAGTAAGCTGAGATCACGCCACTGCACTGCAGGCTGGGCAACAAAGTGAGACTCTGTCTCAAAAATAAATAAATAAATAAATAAAAGGAATCATATAGTGCATTCTTGTTTTTGTTATTTTATTTTGTTTTAGATACAGGGTCTCACTCTGTTGCCCAGGCTGGAGTGCAGTGGCACAATCACAGCTTACTGCAGTCTCGAACTCCTGGGCTCAAGCCATCCTCCTGCCTCGGCCTCCCAAATAGCTGGGACCACGGGCATGTGCCATGATGCCTGGCTAACTTTTGTATTTTTTGTAGAGATGGGATCTTGCTGTGTTGTCCAGGCTGGTCTCAAACTCCTGCGCTTAAGCGATCCTCCTACCTCAGCCTCCCAAAGTGCTGGGCTTACAGGCATGAGCCACTGCACCATGTCTGGCTTTCCGTTCACATGAGATCCACATTCGTGTGTGTATCAGTCTTGTATTTCCTTTAGTTGCTGAGGCTCCGTCTTACGGCTGTCCTGCGATTTGCTCATCTTTTCACCTGCGGATGGACATCCGTGGATTGTTGGGCTTTTTATTCTTTTTCCAGTTCCTGGCTGCTACAGATAAAGCGGCCATGAGCATTCATCTTGGTGTGGGCATATGATTTCATTTCTCTGGGGAATATATGGCAAGGAGTGGGATTGCTGGCTCATGGGATAGGACGATCTTCAGTACGTAATATTGCACTGATGTCCAAAATGGCAGAGCAGGTTCAGTAAGAACCCCTGGTTCTCTGCAGTGCCGCCAGCTCTTGATGGTGCTGGCCTCTAATTTTTGCCCATCCGTCGGGCATGGGTCTCCTCCTCTTGTGGTTCCCCACCTCGCTGGAATCACCGTGGCAGCAGCAGATCGTGCTGGTGAGCACAGGTCGGAAACCCAGGTCCTGGGTTGGAACCCTGGCACTGCCATTGCTTGGCAATATGGCCGTGAGCAGGTTACTTATCCTCTCTGTGCCTCAGTCTCTTCATCTGTAAAGTGGGTGTCTTGGTCCATTCTGGCTTTGATCACAAAGTATCTTAGACTGGGTAATTTAGAAATAATAGAAATGTATTCCTCATAGTTCTGGAGGCTGGCGAGGCCAAGTTCCGGGTGCCAGCAGGGAGGCCAAGTTCCGGGTGCCAGCAGGTTCTGTGTCTGGTGAAGACCACTCTTTGCTTCATAGATGGCACTTTCTGTGTCCTCACATGGTGGAAAGCAGAAGGGCAAGGGGACTGGGGCTCTCTTTTCAACCTTTTTTTTTTTTTGAGATAGAATTTCACTCTTTTGCCCAGGCTGGAGTACAGTGGCATGATCTTGGCTCACTGCAACTCTGCCTCACCAGATTCAAACATTTCTCCTGCCTTAGCCTCCCAAGTAGCTGGGCTTATAGGTGCCTGCCACCATGCCTGGCTAATTTTTGTATTTTTAGTAGAGATGGGGTTTCGCCATGTTGGCCAGACTGGTCTCAAAATCCTGACCTCAGGTGATCCACCTGCCTTGGCCTCCCAAAGTGTTGGGATTATAGGTGTAAGCCACCATGCCCACCCCTTCAACCTCTTTTATAAGAGCCCCGATCCCATTAGTGAGGGCAGGGCACTGAAGATTTAACCATTCCCCCAAAGACCCCTCTTGATACTATTAATATTAATATCATGTTGGGTGCTAGGCTCCAACACGTGCATTTTTGCTGCACCCCAAACACCCAGACCAGAGCAGTGGGCGTGACAACTGTACGATCCCCAGAATGAAGGGGGCTGGCACAGGTAAGCAGCCTGGTGTGCAGCAGGCACTCAGGGAGCCTCAGCTTGAACTATTATTTTTTATTTTTATTGTTAGAGATAGGGTCTTGCTCTATCGCCCAGGCTGGAGTGCAGTGGCACGATCTCGGCTCATTGCAGCCTTGACCTCCTGGGCTCAAGTGATCCTCCTGCCTCAGCCTCCCGAGTAGCTGGGACCACAGGCATGCACCACCATGCCCAGCTGAGCTTGTCTGTTTGTTCGTTCATTTGTTTTAGTAGAGACAGGGTTTTGCTATGTTGCCCAGGCTGGTCTCAAACTTCTGGCCTCACACTGTCCTGCCTTGGCCTCCCAAAGTGCTGAGATTATAATTGTGAGCCACCATGTGCAACCAATGCTAATTATTTATTTTTAAATATTGTTGCTCTGCCTGGGATGGGGTGTTTGCTTCTCTGTCCTCCTTGCAGAACTGGGAGCTCCTCAAAGGCTGGAACCTCCCTTCTGCCCAACACCCCTACATCTTGGGCACTTTGCAATGTGAAGGTTTGTTGAATGAATTACTGACTGACTTGTGCTGGATCCTGAGTGAAGAGCCTTAAGACCCAAAAGTTGGTAAGATGAGGTTTAACTGCGATGGGCTGGAGCCTCCCTAGGGGGAACAGGCAGTGCTGGGACCCTCCCCTACACAGCCGGAAGCCAAGACAAGGACTGTAGAGGCTGGCAGTGGGTGTGGTGCTGAGAATGGAGCTGGCATGGCACACACGCTTAAGAAATTCCTGTTGGCATCTGGCAGGGTGGGGCTGGCTCAGCACTTTGCAGGAAGCCTCTCTCTGGGCAAGGAGGGAGCTAGGGGCTAAGGAAACAGCCACTTAGCCAGAGGCAAGCAAATCAAACACCAGAAGAGGTCGCTTCTCTTCTTGGCCTGTTATTTCTAGGGTAATATGGTGGTTCCCCTGTAAGCTTGCTTGTCCAAGCCACTCTCCAATCTTGTCCGCCAGATCTGTGACACCCAGGGACTGACCCTGGTCCCCTTGTGCTCTGGCTCATTGTTGGGTTTGGCCAATGGGAGGCTCATCAGGAGACTGGAGAGTGGGAGGAGAGAAACCAAGGCCAGGGAGAGAAAGTGACCTTTTCAAAGACAAAATCATTTAGCGACAGAGCTGGGACATGATCCCCAGTGTGTGTGTGCGCACGCATGCATGTGTGTGTGCGTGTGTGTGTGAGCGTGTGTGCATGTGTGTCTATGTGCGTGTGTGTGTGCGTGTGTGTGTGCATGTGTGCGTGTGAAAATATACATGATATAAAATTCTCCATCTTAACCACCTGAAAGTCTACAACTCAGTGACATTAAGTGCCTCCACCATGTACTTGGGGACTTCCAGATCGTCACGAGCTAGCTCCAGAACACATTCATGGCCCCAGAAGGAAAAACCAAACCTGCTAACCCTTGATCTTGGAGTTTTCAGCCCCCAGAACTGTGAGAAAATAAAGGTCTGTTGCTGAAGCCACACAGCCTGTGGTGTTTTGTGACGACGGTCCGAGCTGATGAGTACACCTGCCGGCAGCCACGTGTGTGCGCCATCTTGGAAATGGGTCTCTCTGCCTCAATGAGGCGTTGAGACGATTGCAGCCCCAGCTGATACCCTGATCGTACCCTCATGAGAGACCCTGAAGCAGAGCCGCCCAGCTAGACTGCTCTCCAATCCCTGACCCACAGTTTCTGACCCACAGAAACCGTGTGAGATCATGCACGTTTATGGTTGGTTTCAGGATATTTTGTTACGTGGCAGTGGATAACTAATACACCCACCAAGAAGGAGCCATGCAGTCATTTAGTTCCCAGGCTTGGTTTGACCCAGCCCATGGAGGCACTGTTTCCCTCGCCCTTCTGGAGCAGATGAAGCTCTGGGCTGTGGAATGTTGGCTCTGGCTTTCCCAGAGCTCTGACCCATGAGACGTAGGAGGTGGGTGGAAGCTAGCACAGTCTCATGTGACCCACTGCCCAGCTGTGCTTGATGTGATACCATGGCCATCTCAGTAGCTCGTCGCCTCGTTTGTCCCTTTGCTCTCACTCTTGCCATCCTAAGCTTGCACCCCATCAGAATAGCATTAGCCAGGAAGCCCTGCCTCAGCCTCTGTGCTCCAGGTAACCTGGGCTAAAACAAAGAGCTGCCAATCAAGGAAACCCACCTTCTCCTGATCAAGAGTTGACCCAAGTGAGGCCAGCAGCTTCTCTTACCCAGTTTTTGAATCTGGGAGAATATGAAGAAATAGCAGGGAGATGATTCATGCCACAGGCAGTGAGTGCCCAGGCGAGCCGAGTTGAGCTGTTCTGTCATTTTTGTGAGTCATCCTCTTTCCTTCCCCAAACCCTCTTTGTGCTTGAGTTTTGGACTTGGTTTCTGTTGCTTGCAGCCAAAGATCTCTAACTCAGAGAGATACAGATTCTAGCTGTTATTTTTGCTTTTTAATTCAATGACTGATTTATGCTCAGCATATAGTTGATGTTCAACAAACACTTGTCAACTATGAGTGAATAACACACCCAGCATTCCGCAGGAGGCTCCCAGGCAGACGGGCACTTAATCAGGACTACTTTTTTTTTTCAGGACTATTTTTAAAGTTCTGCAAGGAAAGACACTCTAAAAATTTCCCTTAGCAACTTTTCTAAACGTCTAGCAACACGATATCATGGATTTCTTTCTCACACCCAAACCAGTTTTTACCTATTGCAGCTAAAACGCTCTTCTTTCTTTCCTTGTTTTTGGTTTGTTTCATTCTTGTTATTCATTGAACAAGTATCTTTTGTACACTACCTCTTCACCACATCCTGCAGGGGGAACATAAATGATAGATGTCCCTTTGCCCTTGAGGAAGCAGACTGTTGGCTGGAAGTCAAGGAGCCTGAATCTTAGTCCCTTCCTGTTACTGGGCGTCAGTTTCCCCACTTATGAAATGAGGGCTTTGTGCCAGACTGGGCACAGCCAGGAGCTTTAATCCTGCGCCAATTCCTAGATTGCATGAAAGTCTAGGCTGAGGATTCTCAGGCAATGCTCAAGCTCAGTGGGAGAGAGAGCTGGGATTGATTTCTGATGTCTGCCTGGGTGTAGGCAGGGAAAGTGCTATGCATTCGCCAACCCTGAGCTTGGCCATCTCAGCGTTTCCTGCAAGTTTCAGCAGTCTCTGACCTGGGGAAACTCAATGGGGGCCACATGGAATATTCACTCGCAGACGTCAAGTAGGGGGCAGTTGCAGCCAAGATTCACTGAGAGTTCCGAGCAGGATACAGTAGCTGGGGCCAAGGATCCTTTCCAGTTGGTAAATGGGTTGGGAGTTGCCTGGCTGAGGAGATGCAGAGATTTTGGCAGACAGATGGGTAGCTTTTCTAGGCGTCGAAAGGCCTGGGGTGAACTGGGGATGTCAACTCAGCTAGTCCTTCTGGGCCTGAGGTGCATTTCAAGGTATGGGAAGGAGTGTTAGAGTGGGGTGGTCCCAGCTGACCCCCTCCTCCCCTGAGGTCCCAGAGTCTTCTTTGGGTCTCAGACCTGGGCCCCCTTACTTGGAGGAATTAAAGTGTCTTACTCTTCCCAGATTCTGAGCTTTGGGGGATGAGATTTGGGATGAGCCTCCACTGGCATGTGGAAAGGGCCTGCTGGCAACAATGATATCACAGCAATATCCACCATCGTGAGCTGAGCACTCACCACAGGCCCACTGTGGTGACAGCGACCTCCAGGACGCCCCTAGGAGTTGGTGCCATCCTTGCCTCCTGCAGTCAGATCCCCAGAGGACAGCCCAAGTGACACTGGCCATCATCTATGAGACAATGCGCAGCCTTGCCTTCAATTTCCAGAGGCTCTCGTTGCTTCTAGAAGCAATCTGCATGAATTACCATGACTTTCTAGGCCCCACCCACCCCTCCCTCTTCTCAGTGACCTCTCTTCTATCCCTTCTGCTCCGTTCCCAGCAGCTTTCCCTCTGTGCTTCGGACACACTGACTTGTTTCGGCCGCAGGGCTTTGCCCTTGCTGTCCCCCGGCCTGGCACGCCTTTCCCCCAGATGTCTGCTTGGCTGGCTCTTCCCCATCCTTCACTTTTGTCTTAATTCTTTTTAACACCAGTTGGCAGCACCAACTCCTAGGGACGTCCTGGAGGTCACTACAACAAAATACCATAGACTGGGTGGCTCATGAACAGTAGAAACTTATTTGTCGCAGTTTTGGAGGCTGGGAAGTCTGAGATCAAAGCAGATTGAGTGTCCGGGAAGGGTTCGTTTTCTGGCTTATGGATGGCCGTCTTCCCATGTGTCCTCACGCGGTGGAAGGGACGGGGGGCTCATGAGGTCCTCTGTTATAAGGGCACTAATCCCACTCATGAAGGCTCATCCTCATGACTGAATCACCCCCACAAAGGCGCCATCTCCTTAACCCATCAACTTAGGAGTTGGGATTTCAACATATGTTGGGGACACAAACATTCAGACCATAACAGGACAAAACATGGTGCAGCTGACATCAGTGGTGGCTTTGTTGTGATGAAATGTGGCTTCTTTACACCCACTGTCCAGACAAGGACACGGAGGCCCCGGGATGCTGACCTGGGAGTGAAGGAACGTGGGCGCTGGGCGGGGCAGGTCTCCTGTAGACGCACCAGAGACTCCCCCGTGGTTTCCGGGAGGCCAGCTCTTAGAGCACAAGAGTGAGCCTACCACAGCCTACCTCAGGTGCCAGCGTGCCCCTGGGGTGGCTGGGAAGTGCCACAGATGCAGGGTCAGCATGCAAGGAAGACGCAGCCCCGGGGCTGGGACTGTCTTTCTATTTATTACCCTATGAATCATGGCTTGGCTTTTCCCAGCAATCCTCTTGGCAGCTAATAGATTTTTATCTTCAGCGGCTGAGCTGGAAGGCACCTGGCTGTGGACAGGTAAATGCCCAACCTGGCTCCTTTCTGCTGGGGCACTGGGACAGGGGTGGGGGTGGCGAGGAGGTCAGGTGGTTCCCCATGATCAGTGTCCTGGGGCTAGGCCCCCCAGAGTCAGACACGTGAACAGAGAGCAGGAGGCACCCTTGGAGCCTGAGCCTGGGGATCTGGGAAGTTGGGCACCTCCAAGGCTCTAAAGCTGTGACTCCTAAACCCATGATCAATGCTGTTCTCCATCTTCCTGATTCCAGGTGAGTAAGAACAAGACTGGAGGGACGTACCGTGCAGTTGTTAAAAGCAAAATCGTTGCTCTAGAGCTGTGTGACCTTAGGCAAGTCACCACCTCTCTGAGCCTCTTTTTCCTCATCTGTAAAGTGAGAATAACAATAGTAGTCATTTGGGCCAGGCACGGTGGCTCACATCTCTAATCACAGCACTTTGGGAGGCCAAGGTGGGCATATCACTTGAGGTCAGGAGTTTGAGACCAATCTGGCCAACAAAGTGAAACTTCGTCTCTAGTAAAAATAAAAAATTAGCCAGGCATGGCGGTGGGCACACGTAATCCCAGCTACTAAAGAGGCTGAGGCACAAGATTTGCTTGAACCTAGGAGGCGGAGGTTGCAGTGAGCCGAGATCACACCACTGCACTCCAGCCTGGGTAACAGCAAGACCCTGTCTCAAAAAAAATTCATAATAATAATAATAGTAGTAGTCATTTGAATGGAGTGTTATGAAAAAATAAATAAGTTGATATAAATTAAATGGGTTAAAAAAAGTAGTGCCTAGGCCGGGCGCGGTGGCTCAAGCCTGTAATCCCAGCACTTTGGGAGGCCGAGACGGGCGGATCACGAGGTCAGGAGATCGAGACCATCCTGGCTAACACGGCGAAACCCCATCTCTACTCAAAAAATAAAAAAAAAAAAACTAGCCGGGCGAGGTGGCGGGCGCCTGTAGTCCCAGCTACTCGGGAGGCTGAGGCAGGAGAATGGCGTGAACCCGGGAGGCGGAGCTTGCAGTGAGCCGAGATCTAGCCACTGCACTCCAGCCTGGGCGACAGAGCCAGACTCCGTCTCAAAAAAAAAAAAAGTAGTGCCTGGAACATAATATGTTATAAAAGTTAGCTGCAATCGTGTGTCTATATGTGAGGAGAAAAAAGATGGGAAGGAAATGCACTAAAATGTCAGTGTGAAACCGCCTTTGTGGAATTATGACTGAGACAGTGAAAGAGATCTAACTGAACCAACTCCATCTTGCTTCTAACCTCCAACCTGTCCTTGTTCGTTCTTGGGCTTAGGCTGAGCTAACTTTGGGAGAAACTTAGTTTAGAGTTTAAACAAAGACGGTAACAGCCCTTTCCCAAAACAGACCTCCTCCTTGCCTGGGAACTAGATTGCCTTTATAGGACTAACATTAGCCACAGGATTAAAAAAAATTATGGTTTAGGAGTCACGCAGCTGAAGACTACAAGATTCTGACCCTCCATAAACTGCTCCTAAGATCAGTGCTTGAGATATTCTGCAGATCCTGCACTTGATGGCTCAGCTGGCACCACCCAGATTGATAAATTGGCTGGTCTGATCTTGTGGCCCCCACCCAGGGACTGACTCAGCTCAAGAAGATAGCTTCAGCTCCCCACAATTTCATCCCTGACCAATCAGCACTCCTGGCTCACTGTGATTTCATCTCTGACCAACCAGCACTCCTGGCTTACTGGCTTCTCCCCACCCACCAAGTTATCCTGAAAAGCTCTGCTCACTGAATGCTCGGGGAGACTGATTTGAGTAATGGTAAAACTCCAGTCTCCTGCACAGCCAGCTCTACATGGATTACTCTTTCTCTATTGCAATTCCCCTGTCTTGATGAATTGGCTCTGTCTAGGCAGCGGGCAAGGTGAACACCACGGGTGGTTACATGTGGAGGTTGTTAGACCAGAATGAGGGGACAGATCTTTATTTTTATTTCCTTCTTTAAACTTGTAAGTTTTGCCAATATTTTGCAATAAGCACATTTTTATGGTCCTAAAAGCTAACCCCCTTTTAAAACCTGCAAGTTAGAAATTCTGTTGTTGAGATGATGTCATTGACAGCCCTGTTGTCTTGGGAGGTGACAAGGTTTGGTATTGACAGCTCATCTTGGAAGTACCATCTCAGGGCCACAGAAGGCAGAAAGCAACAGGTGGGAGTGGTTCTGACCCTGGGGCAGGAGACTGTGCACAGTGTGAGTGTCCCAGTATGGGGGGCTGGGTTTCCAAGCTTGGAGCCAGGGACATTGTCAGCCACTTTGGAAACAGGAAGTTCCTACTACATCTGAACTTTGTCTACTCTTTGACCCCGCAATTTCATTCCTTGTGATACAGCCAGTGCGTCTATACATCTAAAACAAGACACACACGAGGAGGACATTAACTGCAGCCTTCATCATAATTGCCAAACAACCCAGATGTCTATCAACAGGAGAATGGATAAATAAATCAGCTGTCTCACAGTGAAACGTTATGTGGCAATGAAAAAGAGCTACCTGCAGCTGTACTCAACTGCGTAGTGTTTGTATGAGGAAGTTCATAATGTAGTGAGGGCAAGAAAAGCAGGTAGGCACATCAGCAAGAAAAGCTAGGCACACAAGCACACGTGTGTAGGGTTCCATTTCTATCGAAAGCACAGACAGCCAAGATTCGGCCATCGTGGCAAAGGTAGTGGCTGAGGGGGAGCAGAGGGGTTTCTGGGTGCTTCTTTTCTGGTCATGTTCATCTGGGAGTTGGCTACACGGACGTGCTTACCTTTGGAAATGCATTGCTCTGTGCACTTATGATCTATGCACTTTTTTTTTTTTTTTTTTTTTTGAGATGGAGTCTCACTCTGTCACCCAGGCTGTAGTGCAGTGGCTCGATCTCATCTCATTGCAACCTCTGCCTCCCTGGTTCAAGTGATTCTCCTGCCTCAGCCTGCCGAGTAGCCATGACTACAGGCGTGTGCCGCCACATCCGGCTAATTTTTGTATTTTTAGTAGAGATGGGGTTTCACCATGTTGGCCAGGCTGGTCTTGAACTCCTGAACTCCAGTGATCCGTCTGCCTTGGCCTCCCAAAGTGCTGGGATTACAGGTGTGAGCCACCGCACCCAGGCTGTATTTTGTATTTCAGTAAAAATACTGGAGACAAATGAGACATCATGGCAGTTCTCTCTTCTTCCACTGGACATTGCTGTGTCTGCCTAAAATGTCGAATCTGCAACAGCCATTTTGTAACCACGGGGCACAGAGCAAAGTCAGCAGAGCAGAAAGGTGAAAGGGTCCTGGATTCTTGGTGAGGTTGAAGAACTCAACAGGTGGGTCTTGGTCTCCTCCTCTTGAACCTGGATGGACTTTTGTGATAACCTCAACCACTGGGTGTGGTGGAAGTGTCTGCACGAGTTCTGAGGCTTGGTCATTAAAAGTGATATGGCCAGGCACGGTGGCTCACGCCTGTAATCCCAGCACTTTGGGAGACTGAGGCAAGCAGATCACTTGAGGTCAGGAGTTTGAGACCAGCCTGGCCAACAGAGTGAAACTTTGTCTCTACTAAAAATACAAAAATTAGCCAGGTGTGTGGTGGCATGCACCTGTTATCCCAGCTACCCGAGAGGCTGAAGCAAGATAATTGCTTGAGCCTGGGAGGCGCAGGTTGCAGTGAGCTGAGGTGGCACCACTGCTCTCCAGCCTGGGTGACAGAGTGAGTGACACTCCGTCTCAAAAAAAAAAAGTGATATGGCCTCGCCTTGGATCTATCTTGGGACACGCTCAAGGGACCCCCATGAACTGCAGTAAAGACGTCTGGCTTTCCTGAAGCCACCATGCTGAAATGAACACACAAGCAGGAGAGCGACGCCCAGGGAGGACCAGCTGTTTGAGTCTGCCCAGCCCAGGTGTCAGACTATAAATGAAGACGGCAGCTAGATTGACACTGCCAGCCACCAGCCCCTCTGACTGCACCCTCCAAGAGATCCAGAGCTCAAACCACCCTGTGAAACCACTCCCGAGATCTTACCCCCAGAAACCGTGAGGTAGGGAATGATTCTTGTTGCTTTAATCCTCCAAGTTTGGGGGTGATTTGTTGTGTAGTCAGAGATAACTAATATGCCACCTTCATTCTGAGCATTCATCATATGAAGTAATATGTCTTCCTTATTGCTAAGCCAGAGGTTGATGAAAATTTTCTGTAAAGGGCAGACATTAAATATTTTAGGCTTTCCAGATCACATGGTCTCTATTGCAATGACTTAACTTGCCGTTGTAGTGTGAAAGCAGCCATCAGCAATAGAAATGGATGGGTTCTATAGAAACTGTGTTCCTATAAACCCTCATTAACAAAAAAAAGGAGCCAGACCATAAGCAGCAGTTTGTTGACCCCTGGTTAAAGCCATTTTTGAGTTAAGTTTTCTGTTACTTGCAGCCCAAAGCATACTAACAGTTATAACTATCCAATCAGAGAGCTCCAGGCAAAGGGCGGCCACAAGAGGTTCTGGGGTGTGTGCATGGGCTCTGGGGTGTGTGTGTGTGTGAGATCTGGGGTGTGTGCTTGGGCTCTGGTGTGTGTGTGTGGGCTCTGGGGTGTGTTTGTGGACTCTGGAGTGTGTGTGTGGGCTCTGGGCTGTGTGTGTGAGATCTGGGGTGTGTGCTTGGGCTCTGGGGGTATGTACAGGTCTGGGTGGGTGAGTATGAGCTCTGGGGGTGTGTGCACAGGTATGGGTGTGTGCATAAGCACACAGGTCTGGGTGTGGGTGTTTGTGTGTGAGAGCTCTAGAAGTGTGTGCATAAGCACACAGGTCTGGGTGTGGGTGTGTGAGCTCTCGGGGTATGGGCAGGGGTTCTGGGGATGAATGCATGAGCCCTGAGCTGGCCCCACTCACCCACCATCTTATCAACTGAGACAAGAAGGGGTGGGCTGTTCGTTTATGAAGTCTCTTGGGCATCTTTTATCATGTGATCCCCAGCCTCTGTGTCCTCCTCCTCTTCCTCCTCCTCGCAGGCTCCGGGATCTCTGGAATCCAACTCACTGGTTGCTCAGCCAGCCAGCCAGGCAGGAGTGTGGGAGCTTCCTCTCAAATAAGGGCCTAACGGCTAAAGCTGGGCATGGGACAGGCCTGTGCAAAGAGAGGAGGGGGAGGAAGGACCAGGGTGTGCTGGAAGGGTGTCCTCCCTCTCCCCAGCCTCTCCTCTCACCTCAGATGGGCCTGGAGGAGATTTGCTTCACTCACAGCAGTAATTGTTTGCTGAGTGCTTGCTGTGGGTTAAGCTCAGCATTTACAAGCAGATGACGTGGAGAACTCTAGGTGCTGGACACGCTGTTAGCCCCATTTCATGGATGAGGGAATGGGCGAACAGAGAGGGAAATCACTGTCCTGGGGACCCACAATAAGAGGCAGGATTCCCACCCAGGCTGGCTGTCCCCATGCCAAGATCTAGGATGAGTCTTCAGTCAAAGCCAGAGCAGACCCAACTGAACCGCTCAGCCCCCTGGCAAGGCCATGAGTCTTGCCTGCGGTGGCGGGGGGGCCCTGCCCCTCCCACCCAGGTGTGTTCCCTGCCCCCAGGCCAGCAAGGTGGTGGGGTGCTGATGCCAGCGCCCCTGCTGCTTGCTGCCTGCCTGCTCATCTTGTTTGTTCCAATTATGTCAAGAAAGTCATTATAATTTTATGTTTTTTAGATTAACATTTTTGCTCAAGGGCACAGTAATTAGCGAGCGGCTGGGAGTTTAATGTTTCTGAGCAATAGCAAGGGAAAGTTTTTCCCAGTAAATCTCTGGAAAGGCCTAGAGGCTTCTGGGCTGCCCAGCAGAGCCCCTTAGCTCCAGGAGAGGGAGGTTTGCATAGTACAGAGAGACTGGGTGAGAACAAAAGGGCCCCGCAGCCCTGTCCACCAACCCAGGGCGGTGTGGGGGTTCGCATGGCAGAGGGGCGCCCCACGGCCGAGACTGCCCATCACCTCCATCCCTGGGAGTCCCTGCTGGGGAATTCCTCTTCCCCCACCCTCTTTCCAGGTGCCTTATCTGTTTTGTCCAGGGCCTAGAATTGTGCGTGGCACATAGTAAGCACCCAGTAAATGCTTACTAACTAAATAAATGGAGAGAGGTTACAAACTGGGGACTCAGAGGCAAATCCAGCCCTTGATGTGTTGAATTGAGCCAGCACAATCCATTTTATACCTTTTTTTTTTTTTTTGAGACAGAGTCTTACTCTGTCACCTAGGCTGGAGTGCAGTGGTGCAGTCTCGGCTCACTACAACTTCCGCATCCCCGGTTCAAGTGATTCTCCTGCCTCAGCCTCCCAAGTAGCCGGGATTACAGTTATGCGCCACCACACCCAGCTAATTTTTGTAATTTTAGTAGAGATGGGGTTTCACCATGTTGGCCATGCTGGTCTCGAACTCCTGACCTCAAGTGATCCTCCCACCTTGGCCTCCCAAAGTGCTGGGATTACAGGCATGAGCCACCATGCCTGGCCTATTTTATACCATTTGAATGAGTTGTCACCATTTAACAAGGAGGATGTTTTGCATCTAAACTTCCAGCTTTTCTGGGAAACTCAGGGTTTCTGGCCACATTGGTCCATATTCCTGTTACAGGAAAGGGGTCCCAATTCAGACCCCAAGAGAGGGTTCTTGGATCTCGTGCAAGAAAGCATTCAGGGTGAGTCCACAGTTCAAAGCAAATGCAAGTTTATTAGGCAAGTAGAGGAATAAAAGGATGACTACTCCATAGACGGAGCACCCTGAGGGCTGCTGGTTGCCCATTTTTATGGTTATTTCTTGATGATATGCTAAACAAGGGGTGGATTATTCATGTCTCCCCTTTTTAGACCATACAGGGTGACTTCCTGATGTTGCCATGGCGTTTGTAAACTGTCAGGGCACTGATGGGAGTGTAGCAGTGAGGACGACCAGAGGTCACTCTCGTGGTCATCTTGGTTTTGGTGGGTTTCTGCGGACTTCTTTTTTCTTTCCTTTTTTTTTTTTTTTTTTTTTTGAGACGGAGTCTCGCTCTGCCGCCCAGGCTGGAGTGCAGTGGCCGGATCTCAACTCACTGCAAGCTCTGCCTCCCGGGTTCCCGCCATTCTCCTGCCTCAGCCTCCCCAGTAGCTGGGACTACAGGCGCCCGCCACCTCGCCCGGCTAGTTTTCTGTATTTTTTAGTAGAGACGGGGTTTCACCGTGTCAGCCAGGATGGTCTCGATCTCCTGACCTCGTGATCTCTGCGGACTTCTTTACTGCAAACTGTTTTAGCAGCAAGGTCTTTATGACCTGTATCTTGTCCTGACCTCCTATCTCATCCTGTGACTTAGAATGCCTTCACTGTCTGGGAATGCAGCCTAGTAGGTCTCGGCCTCATTTTACCCAGCCCCTGTTCAAGATGGAGCTGCTCTGGTTCACACGCCTCTCACATTCCCACAGAGCTATAATTGCTGGAAGCGAAACGTGGCTACACCCTCTCAACGTTTCCCATCTGACCCAGTGAGATTTAGGTTCAGTACCTTGATGTACAGAGGCTCACTCTGGTGGCTTAACACAGCAGAGTCTCTTCCCTGTGTAACAGTTGATGGTCAGCGTGGGCGTTTGGGTAGAGGAGGGTTCCTGCCATCCTGGGGTCCCACCACGCCCCAGAGCTTCAATGCTGTAACAGCTTCCACTTGGTGGAAAAGGAAGGGACCCAGGAACACACAGGGGAGGCTTGGAGGGTCAGGCCTGCAAGGGGCCCACGTCACTTCACTCAATTTCCATTGCCCAGAGCTTGGCCCCATGGCCACTGCTAACGGCGCAGGAGGCTGGGAAACTCTGTCTTGCTGTTTTCCCAAAGGAGAGGAGAGCAGATTCTGATGGAGGCGAGTGGTCTCTGCCCACAGCCTGCTTCTCTCACCCAGCCCAGGAAAGCCATCCTCTCCGCCTGCAGTCTGGCTCTTTCATCGTTACACATATCCCTTCCCCCCCACCCCCAAATCTATTGTTTTTGCCATAAAATTGATATCTGGAACTCTTCCTGGCTGAGGTTTTGCAGCTCAAAAGCCCAGATTCTTGGAATTCGAAAGCGCTGGCTTCTGAAACTGAGTAACATTTGTTATGCTTTTCTCGCCTACTTTTCCTCCCCTGGGCAATGGATGGCACACAGTCTAGTTTGGCAGAAGGCATGGGGAAGGGGGCAAATAATTCCTGGGATAAAAGGGCACTGGTTAGAAATAGTATCCTCGAGACATGATAATATGACACGAAGTGCAACGTGGCGCGTCCTGACCTAGCAATTCCACTCCTAGGTATTCACCCAAGAGAAGCAAAGGCACGTGCCCTACATATTCCAGCAGACAAACGCTCCTAGCAGCTTTATTCATAATAGCTAAAAACTGGGAACAGCCCAAATGTCCATCAGCTGAACAGATACATGGTTGTGTAGCCATGCCATGGAGTCCCACTCAGCACTAGAAAGGGATAACCCATTGATACACACAGCGCCGTGGATGACTCCCAGAACCACCATGCTGAGGCAGGGGCTGGCACAGCTCTTCTATCCAAAGGGCTGGGTCAGCCCGGGGCGCAGTGGCTCATACCTGTAATCCCAACACTTTCAGAGGTCGAGGCGGGTGGATCACTGGAGTTCAGGAGTTCAAGACCAGCCTGGCTAACATGGTGAAACCCTGTCTCTACTAAAAATACAAAACTTAGCCAGGCGTAGTGGCAGGTACCTGTAATACCAGCTACTTGGGAGGCTGAGGCAACAGAATTACTTGAACCTGGGAGGTGGAGGTTATAGTGAGCCAAAATCGTGCCACTGCACCCCAGCCTGGGTGACAGAGTGAGACTCTGTCACAAACAAACAAACACAGCCCCCCAAAAACAAAGGGCTGAGTCAAACATCTTTGGCTTTGCAGGCCTCCAGTCTCTTTTTTAAGCCTCTCAACTCTACCTGTGTAGCATGAAAGCAGCCATACCCAATACACAGATGAATGAGCATGGCTGTGTCCTAATAAAACTTTATTTATGGCCGGGGGCGGCAACTTACGCCTATAATCCCAGCACTTTGGGAAGCCAAGGTGGGAAGGTTGCTTGAGCCCAGGAGTTTGAGACCAGCCTGGGTAACATAGAGACCCTGTCTCTACAAAAAAATACAAAATTAGCCAGGTATGTTGGCACATGCCTATAGTCCCAGCTATTCAGGAGGCTGAGGTAGGATTGCTTGAGCCCAGGAGGTCGAGGCTGCAGTGAGCCAATGTTCACACCACTGCACTCCAGCTTGGGTGCCAAAGTGAGATTCTGTCTCAAAACAAACAAATAAAACTCTATTTATGGCCACTAAAAGTTAAATCTCATATCATTTGTATGTGTCATGAAATATTCTTCTTTTGTTTTTTTCAACCACTATAAAATGCAAAAGCCCAGGAACGCTCCTTCACTGCTGGTGGGAATGTAGAATGGTTAAACAACTGTGGAAGACAGTTTGCTGGTTTCTTAGAAAGCTAGCCATGGTCTTAGTGTACTATCCAGCAATCACGCTTCCAGGTATTTACCAAAGTGATTTGAAAACACACGGCCATGCAGAAACCTGCACATGGATGTTCATAGCAGCTATGGTCATGATCGCCGGAAACTGGAAGCCACAAGGTGCTCTTCAACAGCTGAATAGGGTTGGAGCCCAGTGGCTCATGCCTGTAATCCCAGCACTTTGGGAGGCCGAGGCAGGTGGATCCCTTCAGGCCAGGAGTTTGAGACCAGCCTGGGCAACATGGTGAAACTCCGCCTCTACTAAAAATACAAAAATTAACTGGGAGTGGTGGTACGCACTTGTAATCCCAGCTACTTGGAGGCTGAGGCAGGAGAATCGCTTGAACCCAGGAGGCGGAGGTTGAAGTGAGCCGAGATCATGCCACTGCACTCCAGCCTGGGTGACAGAGCGAGACTCCATCTGAAAAAGAAATACATAAATAAAATTTTTTTTAAAAAAAAGATGACTGAATGAACAAACTGTGGCACATCCAGACAGTGGACTATTACTCAGTGATAAAAAGATGTGAGCTCGCAAGCCCCCAAAAGACATGGAAGAAACTTAAATGCATATTACTAAGTGAAAGAGGCCATTCTGAAAGGCTGCATGCTATGATTCCAACTGTATGACATTCTGGAAAAGGCAAAACTATAGAGACAGGAGAAAGATCAGTGGCTGCCAGGGGACTGGGGAGAGGGAGAGAGGGATGAAAAGATGGAGCCCAGAGGGCTTTTAGGGCAGTGAATCTCTGCATGATACTTAAATGGTGACTATGTCATGGTACATTTATTTTTATTTTTATTTTTTTTTTCGAGACAGACTCTCGCTCTGTCACCCAGGCTAGAGTACAGTGGCGAGGTCTCAGCTCATTGCAACCTCTGCTTCCCGGGTTCAAGCGATTCTCTTGCCTCAGCCTCCCGAGTAGCTGGAATTACAGGCGCCCGCACCACACCCAGCTAAGTTTTGTATTTTTAGTAGAGAAGGGGTTTCACTATGTTGGTCAGGCTGGTCTCGAACTCCTGACCTCGTGATCTGCCCGCCTCGGCCTCCCAAAGTGCTGGGATTACAGGCATGAGCCACTGCGCCCGGACGGTACATTTCTTAAAACCTATACAACTCTACAACTCCAAGAGTGACCCCCAGTGTAAACTAGGGACTATAGTTCATAGTACTGTATCAATATTGATTCATTAATTGTAACAAGTGTACCACACAAATGCAAGATATGAATAACAGGGGAAACTGTGTACCAGGGTGGGAAACTGAGTGTGCGTGCATGTGGAATTCTCTACACTGTCTACTCAATTTTTCTGTAAACAAAAAACTGTATTTTAAAAAGTCTATTCATTATTTTTTAAAACATAACAAACAAAAGTAAAAACCATTCTTGGCCTGCAGGTCCTACAAACCAGGCAGCAGGCCAGATCTGGCCCTGGGGACCTGTATTTTGCTGGGCCCTGTGCAAAGGGAAGGAAGCCAGGCCTGGAGAGTTCTCGGCGCAGGATTCCATCAAGAGCAAACTCCTGAAAGGATAAAGCTCCCCTCACATTTCAGGCCGATCGAGGGTGGGGGTGGGAGCGACTGGCTGGGAAGGGAGCTTGGGGATGCGGGAAAAGGCCTCCGTGTTGATGGGTGTGATGGCTGCATGGCACAGGTTCATCAGAAGTCCCACGGCTGGGGGCAGTGGCTCATGCCTGTGATTTCAATGCCTTGGGAGCCTGAGGTGGGAGGATTGTGTTAGCCCAAAAGTTTGAGACCAGCCAAGGCAACACAGCAAGACTCCATCTCTAAAAAAATTTTTTTAAATTAGCTGAGTATGATGGTGCACATCTGCAGTGCCAGCTGCTTGGGAGGCTGGGAGGCTGAGGCGGGAGGATTGCTTTAGCTCAGGCGTTCGAGGCTGCAGTGAGTTACGAAGGTGTCACTGCACTCCAACCTGGGCCACAGCGTGAGACCCTGTCTCTAAAAACATATGTACATAAGATTTTTTTAAAAGTCTTGAATTGTATATTTAAAATGTCTACACTTCATTAAAACATGTCATAGGCTCCCCGCCGCAATCCCCTACCCCGCTCCCACCGACCAATTGTCAGCTTCCAGAGGTCCTGAGGTGAGGACTATGCCTGTGCCTTTCAGAGGAGAACAGAGGAGAGCCGGTGCCTGTCTACTGAGTGCATGAAATGAAATGAAGCCGGCAGGGCGGGGTGAATGGAACGGGGCTGGACCAGGCTCCCCCAGGAGATTTCTGAGCTGGAACTGGCTGGATGAGTCAGGCGCACCAGGAGCAGAAGAGGAAAGGGCCAGGGCAAAGGCTGGGCTGGAGGAAGGGACTGTGGCTTTGAGGAAGCAGCTGGGTGTGACCCGGGGTGGGAAGGTCAGCAGGGCCTGGGCCCCCGGGGTGGGGCCATGTGTGGTCACAGACCTATTGTATTTAGGATCCACCCTGCAGGCTGGCTCTTCCCCACTGCAGGGAAGAGGTGGTGGCCTCTGGCCCTCGAGGTGCTGAGGTTGAAGGGAAAAGCCTGCAAGTCCAGGAGACAGGCTCTGGGGCAACCTGACCCCAGTGAAGGAGTTGTCCCCACCCAGCACAGAGGAGGAGGAGTGTGGAGGGCAGAAGTTTGCCAACCAAGGCAAGAGTGGGTTCGGAAGCTTTCTGTAAAGGCAGGCATTTGGATGTGTCAGTTTCCTATTGCTGCTGGAACAAATCGCCACAAACATAGAGGCGTAAAGCAACACAAAATTGTTATCTCCCCGTTCTGGAGGGCAGAAGTTCCCAGTGGATCTTATGGAGCTGAGGTCAGGGCACTGGCAGGGCTGGTTCCTTCTGGAGGGTCCAGAGCAGGCTCCATTCCCTTTCCTCTTGCAACTTCTTGAGGCTGCCACACTCCTTGGCTGGTGGCCGAATCGCCCTGACTTCTGTTTCCACTATCTGTTCTTCTCTTCCACCTTCTCCTATTCTGACCCTCCTGCCTCCCTCCTATAAGGATCTTTGCGATGATATTGGGCCCCTCGATCATCCAAGATAATCTCCCCATGGCAAAATCCATAACTTCATCCCATCTGCAGGAGCCCCTTCACCGTGAGCCCCTTCACCGTGAGCCCCTTTACCGTGTGTTGAATCGTGTCTCCCACTCCAAACTCACATCCTAAAGCTCTCACGCCCCAGTATCTCACAACGGAACTGTATTCGAGGACCAAGTCTCTAAAGAGGTGATGACGTTAACATGGGTTCGTTAAGTTGAGCCCTACTCCAATAGTCCTGGTGTCCTTTTTTTTGAGTCAGGGTCTCACTCCATGGCCCAGCCTGGAGTGCAGTGGCACCACCACAGCACACTGCAGCCTTGAACCCCTGGATTCAAGCAATCCTCCTACCTCAGCATCCTGAATAGCTGGGGACTATAAGCACACACTACCACATCTAATTTTTTAAAAAACATTTTAAAGAGATGGGATCTTGCTATGTTATCCAGGCTAGTCTTGAACTTTTGGACTCAAGTGATCTTCCCACTTCAGCCTCCCAAAGTGCTGGGATTACAGGCATGTGCCATCATGCCCTGCTTTGGTGTCCTTATGAGAAGAGGAGATGAGGGCATAGGCATACCCAGAAAAGTCCGTGTGAAGACACGGAGAAGACGGCCATCTGCAAGCCAAGGAGAGAGGCCTTGGAGTGAACCAACCCTGCTGACACCTTGATCTTAGACTTCTAGACTCAGAAGGCATTTCGGTTGTTTAGCATTCCCCACCTGCTCTAACCCCAACCCGTCTGTGGTGCTTTGTCACGGTGGCCCTGGCAATGCACTCAGGTTCTGGGGAGTGGGATATGGACATTTTTGGGGGGCTGTTAGTCTGCCTACCACAGATGGGTTCTGTGAAGGCGAGTGCCCCTCCTTCCTAGTGCACCAGGGGGAGATGGCAGAGCTGGGCGGGGTGTGGGGGTGGGGAGGGAGGAACAGCTGGTTGAGGCCTTGGGGATGCCGGAGCCAGGAAGCAGCCACTGTGCCTTGGCAGACCATCACGGGGCTGTTCATCAGTGTTCCAGTTCTTTTCCGGGCACTTCCCCACCCTTGGTGGGTAGGGGGGACTGCATGAGTGTGAGTGGAAGTGATGGATCCAGGCTGGGCACACACTGGCCAGTGCAAGACTTTCCAGAGCTCTCTTTCCTTCTGTCACAGTGGCCAGTGATGTTCCAGCAGGTGGCTGGGTCCTGCTGTGAGGACAACATGGAGCAGAGCCCAGGCCCGCCTACAATGGACATACAGTGTGAGTGACAAGAAACCTCTGCATGTTGAGCTGTTGAAATCACGGGGTTGTTTGTTACCACAGTATAACCTGGCCTTTCCTGACTATTGCAGACTCCCTTGCCTACACTTGGTAAGGGATTGCCTCCAAGACCCACATCAGTGTGGACCATGAGCGTAGGCAGATGAGGCGCATGAGAAGTGCATATCTAGCGGCTGCCACGGCGGGACGTCTATGTCATTGCTGCTGCTGTGTGCTCATGTGGCTGTGATTGTCATCTGCAATGACCAGCAACAATGAAAGGCCACAGAAGCCTGTACCATACAAGGCTTAAGTCTACTCTGGTCATTTCAACCTTGGGCAGAAAAGGTGGCCTCTTGGAACCTCTCTGAGATTTAATTCTCTCACCGGGTGGGTGAGAGGGCGGCAAAGAGCCTTGTTATGAAATTTGATGAAAGGCTCATTTCCTGCCCCTAGGGAAAGCAGCAAAGCCAGGCTGACACTGAGGAGTTCTAAACAGAGGAGGGCCTGACCTGCTGGCTGGGTGGGTGGAGGAAGGCAGGGAGCCCAGTGAGAACGCCCGGCCAGAGGCGGAGCCAGAGTTGCCAGGGTACTTGTGCTGTGTAAGGAAACCCCCCAAAACGTTAGGGTGCCCAGCAGCCATCGTGTAATGCTCACAGATCCTATGGCTCAGAATCACACAAGGCACAGCACAGATGTCTTGTCTCTGTTCCAGGATGCCAGGGCCTTCTGGAAGTGCCTGTTTGGCAGTTGGAGCTGGCTGGGGGCTGGGACCTATCTGGACTGTCTGCCACACCAACCCACAGCCTCCTTTCAGGCTCCTTGGACTTCCTCGTAACATGGCGGCCCTGGACAGTCAGATGCTTACACAGCATCTCAGGGCTATAGCACAAATGCACCTGCATCACCTTCTGTGACCTAGCCTTGGATGTCACGCAGCATCTCTTCTGCCACATTCTGTTAGTTATGAGTGAGTCATGAACATGCTCAGATTCAGGAGGGAGAGAACATAAGCCCCGCCCTCCAGCAGTGGGAGGGAAAGGTCGTATGGGAAGAATATCTTGTGGGATGGGAGAGATTGCAGAGGCTGTCTCTGGAAAATGCCATCTGTTACAAGGACTTAGACCACCCCGTCCCACTTCTCCTGCAGGCCTGGGTCCTTCCTATGGCCAGCTGCTGACCACTGGGGACTTCTGTGTCATCCCTCCAGCTCTGAAGGTTCCTCTCAGTGCGTTTCCTAGCTAAGCCTGCCAGCCTGCAGGCTTCTCTCCTGTCCTGGCTGGCGAGGGGTCTGACTGGTGTTGCAGGCAGCCCCAGGGCCTCACCTCACAGTGCACAATGACCCATGGTGCCCTGGTGCCTCTGACGAGGGGCTGCTCTTGGCATTCCAGGCAAAAAGTCGCTTCCCTGAAATGTTCTCCAGTGGGAAGCTAAGAGCATGCCTGCCTCCCATCCTGACCTCCTGCCCCTTTAGAAGGGTCCTTGCAGCTCCTGCCTGCTCCTGGCAGGGAGCACCACAACAGGGTTTGCTCAGAAACGGGAGTTCCCGGCACAGGGCCATCAGCGAACCGCCCAGCTGGAGTGTGGGCAGAAGCAGACACTGGGGCCTCAGGGGAGTGGCCCCCAGGGTGTGAATAGGCAGGGACTTTGGGGGAGGGGAGGGCATCCTGCAGGCTCCAGACATTGCCGTGCATGTTGCTATGATTAACCCCCAAACCCAGCTCCATCATTCATTCACTCCGTCATTTGTTCATCCTATTGTCCTACGAGCTGGGTTATAACAGAAAGGAGATAGGGCAGAGACAGACAGGCAAGGCCATCCCAGGCAGTGAGAGACGACACGAACTCAGTGAAATGAGATGATGAGGAAGAGCGGAGAAGGGTAGGGCCACTTTGGAAAGGCTGCTGGGGATGCCTTGTTTGAGGAGGTGATCCTGTCAGACTGGAGCCAAGCCAAGAGCTGGGGAAGAGCATAGAACTCACAAGAACTGCGAGTACAAAGACCGTGAGGCAGGACCCGAGCAGGTGCAGGCGCGAAGGCCCTGAGGCAAGGCCTGAGCAGGCACATCTGAGAGTTGTAGGAAGCCTGTGTCCCTAGAGCAGAGGGTGAAGCTTGTGTGTGGCTCACCACTGCCTCCCAACTCAATCCAGGGGCTTCTGCTCGGCATTCAATACCCTCCACTATGGGGGTCCTGCCACACCTCTCCGTTCTCTGGGGGCCCCAGGATTTCCCACATCCTTGTTTTTCCCCATATTGCATTAGGATTTGACTTCATTATTTAAAGAAGAAGCAGAGGCCCCCACTCCTTAGGGTGGAAACGTTGCTCAGAATCACATCCTAGAGGATGGAGTGAAAGGGACGTTGGTCTTAGAAGTCCTAAGAGAGGACGGCACAGAGTGGCTGGGCTGGGGGTGGGAGTGGAAGAGACTGAAGAAGGCCAGGTGGACAAGGCAGGGTGGGGCCCACAGTCCTCATTGCCACAGGGCTTTGCCATCTTGCCAAGGAGCCAACTTGCCCTGATTTCACGGAGCAGGCCACCGGAACTTCCCACTTCTGTGGGGGCATTGCGACTGCCTCCAAGATCCTCCCCGAATCTCTCTGGGCCTCTGGGAGGTGCCTGGGGAATGGATTTAAGGTTGGTGGCCCAGTTTCTGGACAGCTGGGAGAAGAGCTCAGCCTTGCTAGTGAAATCGAAGTTGCCACCGCCTGCCCTGCACTCCCTCAGGGGACCCTAGGCTAGTGGCCACCGGCAAGGTTGTCTTGTCTGTTTGCTCTTAGATTCCCGAGGGCAGTGGGCACCTCGGTAGGCGATCCTGCCCAAATCCCGCCTCTGCCTGTCCTCCTGGCAGGCAGCCTCCCTCCCGCGTACCACGACCTTCCTGCAACGCTGGGACTCAGGTTCACTCCAGGGGATCCGGAGCGCTGGCGACGCGGAGGGGCCGACCTTGAACTCAGCAGAGGAACGCTTGACTCCTCTCCGGCTGGGAGGTCGCGCCTGGGCTGAGAACTGGTGAGCCTGCTTGAAGGAAACACTCTGCGCTTCTGTTAAGAGGAAAGGGAAGGTAAAATCCCAAATCAACCTTGGATCAATGTCTCTTCCCCAGACGGCAGCCCAAGGCCTCTGCAGCCTCCGTGTCAGTCAGCCGGAAAAGTGGCACAGCCCCTGGGACTGTGGCGGGGCCAGCCAGCCTCCACCCAGACAGAGCCCCGCAGCAGGCCATGATTCACTGTTCCCCAGCAGAAGGGTCATCCTGAGTCCCATGAAAGAGACTGGTTAATCTCTTACTGTGTCCCAGGCACATGCCTACATCCCATAATGCATTTAGCCTCACACCATCTACTTTACAAAGCACAGAGCACTACTGTCTTCATCCGGCAGTTAGCAAGCCTGCGGCCAGAGGCCATAGCCACGCAGCTGTCAGGAGCTGAGATACAAACCCAGGCATGGTGGATCCAAAGCCTGTTGTCAATGGCTCACACCTGTAATCTCAGCACTTTGAGAGCCTGAGGCAGGAGGGTTGCTTAAGGCCTGGAATGTAATATCAGCCTGGGCAGCATAGTGAGACCCTGTCTTTACAGAAAAATTTTTAAAAATTGGCCAGGCATGGTTGTGTGCCTGTGGTCCTGGCTACTTGAGAGGCTGAGGCAGGAGGACTGCTGGAGTCCAGGAGTCTGAGGCTGCAGGGAGCTGTGACTGTGCCAGTGCACTCCAGCCAGGGTGAAAGAGTGATGCCCTATGTCAAAGAAGAAAAAAAAAAGCTCTTGTCCCAAACCCTATATCACTTGGTCTGTTGGTGATCCTGTCAGACTGGAGCCAAGCCAAGAGCTGGGGAAGAGCATATCAGGCAAGAACTGCGAGTGCAAAGACCATGGGGCAGGACCTGAGCAGGTGCAGGTGCAAAGACCGTGAGGCAGGACCTGAGCAGGTGCAGGTGCAAAGACCATGAGGCAGGACCTGAGCAGGTGCAGGTGCAAAGACCGTGAGGCAGGACCTGAGCAGGTGCAGGTGCAAAGGCCCTGAGGCAAGGCCTGAGCAGGTGCAGGTGCAAAGGCCCTGAGGCAAGGCCTGAGCAGGCACGTCTGAGGGTCATAGGAAGCCTGTGTTCCTGAAGCAGGAGTGTATTGAATCCATTAGGGAGCCACTTGGTTACAAGTAACAAAAACCTTGGCTAACAGTGGCATAAAGCATAAGGTCATTCACTGTTTATTTCAGAGGACACTGAGAAGCAGACAGTGCCCAGAGGGGTTCGCTAGTTCCTCAGTGTCAGGATATAGGGCCAGCATCTCTGCAATTCTCTTGGCCCTCTCCTCATGGTGGCATGATGGCTGCCACAGCTGCAGACATCACTTCATCCCACAATGACATCCAAAGGCAGGCAGGAAGGTGAGGTGGGAAGGAGGCAAAAGGGACCAAACCTCTCTCCCTGTAACCTTCTCATTTTCTAGTGAAACCTTTTCCCCAGGAGCTGCCAGCATACTTCCCTCATGTTTCTGGCCAGAGGTGGATCACAGGCCTTCCCTGGATTACTAGGCCCAGAGGGGGGAATGTGGTTCCCACTACGTGGTAGACTGGGGGTTTGAACTAAACAACAGTTCACTGGAGTGGAAAATAAGGATGCCGCATTTTCTTATTGTGATAATATATATATATAATAAAATTTACCATTTTAACAATTTTAAGTATACAGTTTGGCGGCATTAAGTACAGTCACATTGTTGTGCATCCGCTACCATCCATTTCCAGAATTTTTTCATCTTCCCAAACTGAAGATGTCTCCATTAAACACCAACTCCCCACCTGGCTCCCGCCAGCCCCGTGGCTCTCACCATTCTACTTTCTGTCTCTATGGATTTGACTAGTCTAAGGTTGGACTAGTCCAACCTGTATATAAATTGAATTGTACAGTATTTGTCCCTTTGCGGCTGGCTTATTTCAGTCAGCACAGTGTCCTCAAGGCTGATCCATGTTGTAGCCTGTGTCAGAATTTCCTTCCTTTTTCATGGCTGCATCGTATTCCACAGTATGGCTACACCACCTTTTGTTTACCCATAGTCTATCACTGGATACTTGAGTTGCATCCATCTGTGGGCTGCTGTGAATCGTGTATGGGATCTTTTATGACTTTCAGCATCTTCAAAAGCACCTTCTCTGATGGAACGACGGTGGTGTGCTGGGCATTATATTGGTAAAAATATTGAGTTACTGGAACTCTCACCCCCTGTCTTGGGGATGCAAGATTTGGAAAACAGTTCAGCAGTTTCTTTCTTTTCTTTGTTTTTGAGACAGGATCTCGCTCTGTTACCGAGGCTGGAGTGCAGTGGCACAATCTCGGCTCACCAAAACCTCTGCCTCCCAGGCTCAAGTGATTCTCCTGCCTCAGCCTCCCGAGTAGCTGTGATTACAGGTGTGCCCCACTACCGCCCAGCTAATTTTTGTATTTTTAGTAGAGACGGGGTTTCACCATGTTGGCCAGGTTGGTCTTGAACTCCTGACCCCAAATGATCCACCCACTTCGGCCTCCCAAAGTGCTGGGATTATAGGTGTGAGCCACCGTGCCAGGCCAGTTCAGCGGTTTCTTAAAAAGTTTAACCTAGACCTACTGTATGATCCAGTCATTTCACTCCAGAGAGTCTACCTAAGAGAAATGGGAACATATGTCCACACGGAAACTCACAACTTGCATGTTCACAGCAGCATTGTTCGCAAGAGCCAACAACTCACAAACGCATGTTCACAGCAGCGTTGTTCGCAAGAGCCAACAACTCACAAACACATGTTCACAGCAGCATTGTTCGCAGGAGCCACAGGTCAAAGCAACCCAGGCGCCCATGAGCTGATGATGGGTGAATACCATGTGGTCTGTCCACGGGGTGGAGTGTGATCCAGCCGGAAGGTGGAACGCAGCCCTGGCTCACGCTGTGGCATGGAGGAACCTCAAGCACGATGAAGGCGAAAGAAGTCAGACACAAAAGGTCTCGTGTACGATTCTATTTATATGAAATGTTCAGAATACGCAAATTCATAGAGATAGAATGTGGGCTGGTGGTTGCCAGGGGCTGGGGGAGGTGGGAACGGGGTGACTGTGAATGCGTGTGGCGTTTCCTTTGGGGGTGATGGAGATGATCTGGAAGTAGGTAGTGATGACAGTTGCGCAATATCCCAACGAATCGTATTTTTCTGAATATCTTGAAAACACCTGGATGGCATACTTAACAATAACAACAAAAAAAAAGGTGAGCAACAGCTCTGGAAACTGCCGTTGTCCCTGTTTTACAGACGAGAACACTGAGGCTCAGAGGCGACAGTGACTTGCCCAAGGACACAGAGCTGATGAGTGGGAAGGCACGGATTCCAACCCCAGCCAGCCCTGCCTCTGGAGCCACACCGGTGACCCTGCACCTGACGGAGCCTGCAGGTCTTGGGCAAGTCTCCTCGGGCCTCTCATTGCCTCAGTCTCCCCATTTGTGCAATGGGTGTGAATCGAAGGGGCGTGAACGCGACCAGAACTGCACAGGCACAGAGCAGATGCCTCCAGCGATGCGCCCTCTTCCTTCTCCATTGCAGGGGAGGAGAGAAAACAGCCATAGCTCTTTGGAAGGCAAGCAAGAGGGCTGCGAAGGGCCCTGGCTGCCCAGGGAGGCTCGGTCACCTCCCAGCAGCCGTCCCCAGACGGGGAGCGACGCCATGCACTGTGTTTCTGCCGCCAGAATGTGGGTGTTTCCCCGACACCCCCTTTTGTGCACGGGCAAACACATCCCTGGTGACATCCCCGTTGCCATGGCAAGAGGCATCCTCTTCTATGGAGAGTGACAGTCACCACCTCGCTGGGATCGGAGCCAGCGCAGCCCAAGGGCAGGCTATTTCTGCCACCACAATTGGGCTCTGTGGGCTCTGCGCCTCCCAGGAAAGGCCAGCTGCAGGGTCTTCTGAGGAGGCAAAATGGGGGCACGCCGGGGTTGGGGGGCTCCTCCTGAGCTTCACCCTGTTCCCCAAGAGAGCACTGGGCTGGGAGAGGGCAGGTGACCCGGGTTTCAACGCCGGAGCCTCTGTTTACCTGCTGTGACCCTGAGCCTCAGTGTCTCTATGTGAAACATGCAGATCTTAATACCTCCCTTGCAACCTCGCATTAGGGGATCACTTATTCATTCAACCAAGTCACTGACCTCCAACTAAAGGCCAGGTACTGGGGTGAGAGCAGGGGACAAGAGGTAAGGCCCCTGTGCTCCCTGTCATCGAGGAGAGGGACATGAGAATTGCATTTGTGAGCAGTGCTATGCAGTCATGAAACCCAGGCGAGGGCTAAGGAGTGACTGCAAGAGGTGACTGTGACTTTAGCGCCAGGGGCAGGGGGTGCTGGGAAGCACTTTCTGAGAAGGCAGCCATGAGCAAACCAGGGGGATGAGCGAGGCAGGCAGAGGAACTACATGTGCAAAGGCTCCAGGGCTGGAATGGGCTTGGCGTGTTCAAGGAACAAGAAGGCAGGTGTGGAGGGGTAGAAGAAGTGTGAGTAGGGGTGAGGCGGGAGGGGAGGGCGGAGGTCGAGATGCAGGGCTACGTAGGCTGCCAGGGGAGTCTAGATTTTGTTCTAAGAGCAAAGGGAAGGGACGGGAAGGATTGAAACAAGGGAGAAGTAAGCTCTGCTTCCCATTCGACAAGGTCTGCCCTTGCCCGGATAAGTGCGTTTCAGTTTCACAAACTGCATTTCAAAAGGGGAAACTGGGCTCAACAGATCTCCTTTGAACAAATCAATGACTTTCATGAAACAGACAAGGAATCATCCTTGAGAATGAAAGTGTGAGGAGCAGCACACATCCACCCACTTATTGATGTTCCCGCACCGTCGGCACCAGCCTGGCTACGGTCCCCAGCCAAAATCTGACAGCAGCCCTGGATGCAAGCAGCAATCTGTGCACCGATGGTTACAGCAGCATCATTCAATAGCCCGATGTGGAAACTACCCAAGGATGTGTCAGAGGTGTTTGAACCAGAGCAACTCTATCTTGAATGGAGCTAGGTAAAATGAGGCTGAAAGCTACTGGGCTGCATTCCCAGATGGCTGAGCCATTCCAAGGAATGGGATGAGACAGGAGGTCAGCGCAAGATACAGGTCATAAAGATGTTGCTGATAAAACAGGTTGCAGTAAAGAAGCCAGTGGAAGCCGGGCGCGGTGGCTCACGCCTGTAATCCCAGCACTTTGGGAGGCCGAGGCGGGCGGATCACAAGGTCAGGAGATCGAGACCACGGTGAAACCCCGTCTCTACTAAGAATACAAAAAATTAGCTGGGCGCAGTGGCAGGCACCTGTAGTCCCAGCTACTCAGGAGGCTGAGGCGGGAGAATGGCGTGATCCTGTGAGGCGGAGCTTGTAGTGAGCCGAGATGGCACCACTGCACTCCAGCCAGGGGGACAGAGCAAGACTCCGTCTCAAAAAATAAAAAAATAAAAAAATAAAAAGAAGCCAGTGGAAACCCATCAAAACCAACATGGCCACGAGAGTGACCTCTGGTCGTCCTCACTGCTACACTCCCACTAATGCCAGTTTCAACTTCAGGAAGTGGGCTAAAAAGGAGAGGCATGAATAATCCACCCCTTCTTTAGCATATCATCAATAAATAACCATAAAGTCGGGCGTGGTGGCTCACACCTGTAATCCCAGCACTTTGGGAAGCCGAGGCAGATGGATCACTTGAGATCAGGAGTTTCAGACCAGCTTGACTTACATGGTGAAACTCTGTCTCTACTAAAAATACAAAATTAGCCAGACATGGTGGCGCATGCCTGTAATCCCAGCTACTTGGGAGGCTGAGGCAGGAGAATCGCTTGAACCTGGGAGGCAGAGGTTGCAGGGAGCTGAGATCAAGCCATTGCACTCCAGTCTAGGTGACAAGAGCAAGACTCGGTCTCAAAAAACACACAAAACAAAAAGCAAAAAACAATAAAAAGAAAGAATCATAAAAATGGGCAACCAGCAGCCCTGGGCTGCTCTGTCTGTAGAGTAGCCATTCTTTTATTCCTTGACTTTTTTTTTTTTTTTTAAGATGGAGTCTTGCTCTGTCGCCCAGGCTGGAGTGCAGTGGCATGATCTCGGCTCACTGCAAGCTCCACCTCCTGGGTTCAAGCGATTCTCCTGCCTCAGCCTCCCAAATAGCTGGGATTACAGGCATGCGCCACCATGCCTGGTGCATAGTAACCCAGCAGGAAATGTTAGCTGTTACTATATTGTTACTATGTTTGGTTTTTGAAAAAAGTGAAGGCAGGGAGGGACCTTGCCAAGTAACATTGTCCAGAAGCTCATGAGTGGGACACAGTGATGAAATCCTAAACCTGCTGATTAGTACCAGGATAGAAACCACTCCACTTACTCGCTTCCTGGAGCCCTGAGCTGGGACAGATTCTGAGGCTGGGCCTGAGTTTGGCAAGAAAGATGATCATGATTGATTAGTGATGTCTGCCACGGGCATGGGTGAGGAGTGTGGGTACGTGTGCTGTGGATTTTTTGTCCTTGAGCTAGTGTTTTCTGGCTGAAGATAGCACAGTGGCTCTTAACCAGGAGCATCCATCAGAATCTTCTAGTGTGGTTTTTATAAATGCACATTTCTTGGCCTTGCTCTGAATCAGAATTGCTGGGAGTCAGGGTTGGATAACTTTCAGAACTCTGCAAGAAATTCTGACTGTGAGCCGGGCGCGGTGGCTCAAGCCTGTAATCCCAGCACTTTGGGAGGCTGAGACGGGCGGATCACAAGGTCAGGAGATCGAGACCATCCTGGCTAACACGGTGAAACCCCGTCTCTACTAAAAAATACAAAAAGCTAGCCGGGCGAGGTGGCGGGCGCCTGTAGTCCCAGCTACACAGGAGGCTGAGGCAGGAGAATGGCGTGAACCCGGGAGGCGGAGCTTGCAGTGAGCTGAGATCCGGCCACTGCACTCCAGCCCAGGTGACAGAGCGAGACTCCGTCTCAAAAAAAAAAAAAAAAAAAAAAAAAAAAAAAGAAATTCTGACTGTGAAATTCACCTGTCGATAAAAAGAGGCCCCAACCCTGAGCCCAGGCTATTCAGTGGGGCCCTCCAAGGACAACTTGGTCCTTACTCCCAAATGGTTTCCATGGCGAAAGCTGGGGAAAGAACATGGCCTTGCTTTGTGTGCCTCAGAGAGGCTGCATCATCATCTGAGCCTTAGTTTTCTTACCTGGAAAATGGATGCTCTTATAACCACCTGGCGAGGCGACTATCAGGGATACCTCTTCCACTAGGAGCACGCCCAGGTCTCGGGGAGCCCCACTCTCCCCGTCATAGGCTATTTTCATAAGCAGGAACGGGTGAAGAGAATGTTGCTGTCCTGGGCTTGGAGAGGGGCTGGGAGTCAGAAGGCAGGGCTCTCTGGGTGCTAAGTCCCTCCACAGGGTGATGTCTGTGTGGCTGCCAGAGTGAGTCTGTGGGTGTCTGAGCGTGAATCTGCGCTAGCACCCCTGAGCTGGGCTTGCAGATAAAATGCAGGGCACCCAGATACTGCACGGGATGTACTTACACTGAAGAATCATTTGTCAGGGTCAGCCCAAGGGGCTTATGTCTTTATTTGCTAGATCTGGCAACCCATCCCGGGGGGTCCGCGGGACAGTCTGTCTCGGTGACTGTGAGTCGGTGTGAGTGTGGGCTGTGTGTGCTCAGGGGAGCATGTGTCTCTGGGTGTGAGTGGGTGTTGTGTGTGAGCATCTGTCTGAAGGTGTCTGTATGTGTGTGTAAGAGTGAGTGCATCTCTGCCTGGAGTGTGTCTCCAAAGATGTGTATCACTCTGTGTGTGTCTGTAAGGGAGTGTGTAAGTGATTGTGAACCTATATGTGTGAATGTGAGGGGGTGCATGTGGGTGTGTCTGTGTGAGTTTGTACCATTCTGCAAGTGTCTATGAGGGTATGTGAGTGTAACAGTTGTGTGTAAGGGTGTGTGTGTGGGCACACCCAGGCTGCCTCACCCTTTCCTTCTCCATCAGACTTGCTGGAGGACTGCCTGGAGGAGGAGGCAGCAGCCAGTTGTCCCATGGTTCTCAGGGACCTATTCCACTGGAGCTGGGCTGTTTCAGGCCAAGGCTGTGGCACTGTCACCTGCCTGTGGAAGGGGATACAGGACCTCCCCAGCACTTCGGAGAGTCCAATGCACCCTCTGGGCCCACCCCTGCCCTTGGCCCCCAGGCCTGGACATGAATGTCCTGGAGCTCACCAACACACAGGAGACCCCATGCCTCCCAGAGGCAGGCCCCAGGGGCAGCGTGGGCAGCACCACGCTGGGGTGGCGCTGGGATGGTGCTGGGGTGGCGCTGGGCTGGTGCTGGGATGGTGCTGGGAGGGACTTTCTCTTCCCTGGTGGGGTTTGGGCTGCTCCTATTTGCTTTAATGTTCTGCAAAGAGTTTATAACCGGCAAACACCTAGAGAGAGGCCCCAGGAAAGAGAGCCGGCCAGTATGGGAGGCAGAGGGGAGATTGCCAGGCAGCCAGGGCCAGTGTGGTGGGAGCCGCCAGACACAGGGGAACACCCAATGGGCACCAGGCATGGCCCAACCTGCAAACTCCCAGGGAGGTCCCACGCCAACACTCGCGCAGCACTTGGTACCTGCTAAGCAGTTTGCACAGCTCACTGCCCAAAGCCCAGAACCAAACAGATCTGTACGCATTTTGGGGACAAACCCTTGCTATATGTGATCAGAACCACAGGAATCAAATAGATTGGAAATTATAGAAGGTCCCTAATCCCCCCCAAGGGCAGGTGACAGTGCCTTGGCTTTGTTTGGCTCAGCCAAACACAACATATTCCTGGGAACCACAGGAAAGCTGGCTACTGCCACCACCTCCAGGCAGCCTTCCAGACTGCCCAGAAGACAGGAGATGGGATGGCTGGGCATGCCCAAACTCACATGCGCCTTCCCAGACACTAGCAGATTTGCACTCACACAGACACAGCCAGATGCACCCCACAGGCCTGGAGAGCAGGAGTCCCGACATAAACCATGGGGAGGCAAGCTCTGTTATTAATCCCACTTACACCAAGAGAAATTGAGACCACAGAGGTTATCTGACTTACCTGGGGCCGCACACCTGCGAAGTGGCAGTGCCGGGATTCACCCAGGAGGCTGGCGCCAGTCCGAGCCATGGCCCGACATGATGCTTATGGCCCTGCACCCATCCCTCCAAAGCTCACGGCGAGGCAGGGGCAGCTTGGGCGCCCTGTGCTGATGGCAGCTTTTAAAAAACTCTGCCTTTTTCCTTTTTCTTTTTTTTACTTAGCTGTGAGCCTCAGCAACGGCAGTGCTAACTCAGCATCACTTCGCGGCATCAGGTCAGCCTTGGGAGGCTGGCATTGTTGCAACCGAGCTTTCAGATGGAAGGGAGACAAAGCGGGGGCCAAATGACTTGTCCTGAGCCCCCCTCCCAGGAAGCCTCTCTGGAACCTTGGGTCTCCAAAATTGTGCAGTGCTGAATCTGCACAACTTCCCAGGCCAGCCCTGCTGTAGGCATCCTGTGGAGCTCAGCATCCTGGGTAGAGAGGCTCTTCTCGGAACAACATCTGTCACTTAGACAGACTGGGGACTCCCCGCAAATGGTCCTTGCTATTTTCCTGCAGCTGCCTGGGCACGGAGCTGTGCTCCTCACGCCTCAGTTGTCTCGGCTGCCAGCCTCAACTTCCCAGCCTTGGGTACCTTCCTCAATCCCCCCATCCCTGCCTCACAGCTCCTGCAACAGCTGTTCCAGGCACAGAGGAGGGAAACTGAGGCTTTGTAGAGAGGTTGAGCTGGTAAGAGGGGAGTGGGGACTCCATGGTGGGCCCTGGATAGCTGTGACCTTATGTTGTCAGGGTCTGGGCCCCTCTACTAGATTTAGCTTGTGGCCCCCTGTCTGGGGTCTTCCCCTCCGTCCTCCAGGACCCCAGTCCTATCCCTCTGCCAATCCTGTCCTCACCCACTCTACAGCTGAGTTTCAGGACTGAAGGACCAGGGACCTTCCCACCCCCAGGGGCTCCCTCAAGGAGAGAAAATTTGTCTCCTGGAGCCTCTGAGGCTAGCCTCCCAGGCAGACCCTTACACACTCCCATGCACTGACGCCCCCCATCTGCCTGTGCCCATATCTGCCTTAAACCTCGTCAGGGTTCAAGAACGCAGGTGGCGAAATGTCCAGTTCAGTAGGGAACTGGGTCCTTATCCAGCCAAAAAGACCTGCCAGGAAGCCATGTGGGTGTCCAGGGGAAATGCTCCTGTGGTGGGCACAGCTGGTGCAATGGTCGTGGGGTGGGAACAGCTCAGAGCCCAGTGTGGCTGGACCTGGGTGGTGAGGAAGCAGGGAAAGAGATGAGGTCTGAGAAGTGGGCAGGGCTCACTCACATAGGACTCTGCGGGCTGGGGGTGGGTGTGGGGCTTGATTTTATTCTTGGTGTGAAGAGCATGCGTGAAAGCTCAGCTAAGCCCTTGGCGTTCACCATCACGTTCACCCTCACAGCAGTGCTGGGACTCAGGTGCTCCCAACATCCCCAATTCCCAGATGAGCAAACCGAGGCACAGAGAGGTAAAGCGCTTGCCCAGGTGGCCTGACACACCCCTATCCCTGCAGATGTTCTGAGGTCGCCCCAGGGCTGACATTTCCTTCCCTCTGTGGGAGGTGCTCCTCTGCCCCCAGGTGGGCCCCAGGGGCGCTTTCCTTTGAAGTCCCAGCCAGCTGACTGGGCCAACCTGTTCCCCGTGCCTTCCTCCTGGAACCCGGCCAAGCCTCAGGGCTGCCGAGGGGAGGGGCAGAGGCCGCAGAACAGGAAGCACGTTTTGGTTTATTTTAAAATGTACACACACATTTCAGTCTCATATACATGTGGTTAAATAACTTTTTCAATTGGTACCAATGGGGCACACATTGCAAAGCCTGCGTCTCTCCTACTTTGTCTTCAGGGGCCCATGTGCCTGCCCCAGAAGCATCTTCAGTCCCCAGTGTCTGTGTGTCCTTCCAGGAGTGGCTTAGGAACACACAAGCTGAAATGCACAGATAGAAATACATATTCCTCAAAAGATCAGCGGGAGGGGGCTTCCTGGGTCTCCTGCACCCACTGGGCTCGAAAAATTCTCTCAAACTGTCACCCCAGTCTCATCATGAGAAAAACATCAGACTAATCCCAATGCAGGCGCATCCTGCGAGCTCCCTGCCCAGCGAGCCTCAAAACTGTCAAGGTCACGTGCCTTGAAACTGTCAAGGTCACGTGCCTCGAAACTGTCAAGGTCACGTGCCTCAAAACTCTCAAGGTCCTCAAATCAAAACCAAGGGGAGTCTGAGAAACTGTCACAGGCCTGAGGAGCCCCAAGAAGACCAAGGACAGATGCCACCTGGGGTCGTGGGGAAGAAATGGGATTGAAACAGGCAGATGTCAGTTGATACTAATGTATCCACACTGGTTCCTTAATTGTGAAAAATGAGCCAGGTGCAGTGACTCACGCCTGTAATACCAGCACTTTGGAAGGCCAAGGCGGGAGGATCGCTTGAGCCCAGGAGTTCCAGACCAGTTTAGGCAACAGAATGAAACCCTGTCTCTAACAACAACAAAAAGAATTAGTGGGCCGGGCGCGGTGGCTCAAGCCTGTAATCCCAGCACTTTGGGAGGCCGAGACGGGTGGATCATGAGGTCAGGAGATCGAGACCATCCTGGCTAACATGGTGAAATCCCAGCTCTACTAAAAAATACAAAAAACTAGCGGGGCAAGGTGGTGGGCGCCTGTAGTCCCAGTTACTCGGGAGGCTGAGGCAGGAGAATGGCGTGAACCCGGAAGGCGGAGCTTGCTGTGAGCTCAGATCTGGCCACTGAACTCCAGCCTGGGCGACAGAGCGAGACTCCGTCTCAAAAAAAAAAAAAAAAGAATTAGTGAGGCATGGTGGCATGCACCTGTAGTCCCAGCTACTTGGGAGGCTGGAGCGGAAGTATTGCTTGAGCCTGGGAGGTTGAGGCTGCAGTGAGCCATGTTTGCACCACTGCACTCCAGCCTGGGTAATAGAACAAGACACTGTCTCCTCCCCTACAAAATTCTAAACAATGTATCATACTAATGTCAGATGCTAACAATAGGGTAAACTGGGCGTGGAGTATGGGGTGACTGTTCTGTCTTCACAATTTTTTTATGAGTCTAAAGCTGTTCTGAAAAATAAAGTTTGCTTTTTAAAAGGGTCAGTTTTTTCCAAATCTGTCGAGCTAGACACCAAAGACAAATGACCTCACGACCTTTACTACACACACATTATCCCTGGGTTTAAAAATACATGGCAGAAATGCCACATGAAACGTAGATCTGGGAGGTCACTCTGCGCCCTGGCCACGGGATGGCTTCATCCTTTGTCACGGCTGCATAGCCACAAACCCAGTGCCCTCGCGATGGACACGGAGCTTGGCTTTCGGCTTTTGCTGCGGTAGTGACGCTGCCAGGCACATCCTGGCCTGTCCGTGCCTCTGCACCCCAAGCCAGCACCTCTGCAGAATCGCTTCCTAGAAATGGAACGGCTGCTTCAAAGAGAGCCTGTGAGAAGGGTGTGGGTTGTAAGGTAACTCTGCCACGGACATGATCATCTTCCAAAGTGGGTGGAGGGAGATGACGTGGGGTGGGGAAGGAAGGCGAGGTGTGGCGATTTCATTGCGGGTGGTCAGGGAAGGCTTCTTTGAGGGTGACTTTTGAGCAAAGACGTGAATAAAGAGAGAGTTGGAGCCATGTGGAAATGTGAGGAGGAGGGTTCCAGGCTGGGGGACCAGTATGTGCCAAGGCCCTGAGGTGGGACTGTTTTTGGTGTGTTGGAGAAGCAGTGGGTTGGAGTGACGTGGTGGTAGGAGAGAGATCACAGGGGCTGGAAGGGGCCAGGTCATGGGGGCCTTCTTCAAAGGAATTGGGGTTTTATTGGGAGCAGGATAGGACACCTTTAGGGGTATGGGGACGGCCTGATGTAGGTTTTGAAGAGACCCCTTTGGCTGCTGGGGGCCAGAGGGGCACAGTGAGTTAGGAGAACTGTGTGGGTTAGGCGGGGGGCACCTGCAACCATCTAGGCAAGCGAGGGCAGGGGCTCTGACCAGGGTGTTCCCTGGAAGAGTAGAGGAGAGCAGATTTGGTTTTGTTTCACTGTGTTTTTTTGAGACAGAGTGTTGCTCTGTTGCCCAGACTGGAGTGTAGTGGCACGATTTCAGCTCATTCCAAACTCTGCCTCCCGGTTTCAAGCGATTCTCCTGCCCCAGCCTCCTGAGTAGCTGGGATTGCAGGCGCCCGCCACCACAACTGGCTAATTTTTGTATTTTTAGTAGAGACAGGGTTTCACCATATTGCCCAGGCGGGTCTCAAACACCCGACCTCAAGTGATCTGCCTGCCTCGGCCTCCCAAAGCTCTGGGATCACAGGCATGAGCCGCCGTGCCTGGCCTGAGAAGGGCAGATTTGGGAAGTATTCCGTTTTGAAGGTGAAGTAAAAGCACTTGCTGAAGTCCACAGTGATGAGGCCTGGGCACAACAGGGATATATTAGTGTCCTTAGGCTGCTGTCACTGGGCGTCACAAACTGGGTGGCTTCAAAAAACAGACGTCTTATTCCCTCACCAGAAGTCCAAGATCAAGGTCTGGGCAGGGCTGTGCACCCTCTGAACTCCAGTGGGCTCTTTCCTCGCCTCCCTCCCAGCCTCCCACAGCAGCCAGCAGCCCCTGGCATGCCTTGGCTTGTGGCTGCATCTCCCAGTGCCGCCGTCATCACGTGACTTTCCCGTGTGTCCCTGTCCTCTTTTTATAAGGGCACTGGTCATACCGGATTTAGGCCCGCCCTAGTCCAGCAAGACCTCATATTAACAAATTACATCTACAATGACCCTGTTTCCAAATCAGGTCACATTGTGAGGTTTGGGAGTTAAGATTTCCACTTATCTTTTTGGAGGGGACACAGTTTAACCCAGGACAGCAGGGAGACAGCGCCCCAGGCCAAGTGAAGGGGAGGAGGGCACAGGCAAAGGGCGAGCACCCGGGCAGGGGACGGCTGTGGCTCTTGGGCGCATTCTTCCTGCAAACCTTACTTGTAAAGAAAAGAACGAAGCCAAGTTCTGCAGGACATGGGGAGAAAGAAGCCCTGACCCACCCCAATCCAGCTGAAAGCCTTCTCCCCGCAGTGCCAACTCTCCCCAAGACCTCTGTCCCCACCTCACTTCCTTCGCTCCCTCCTTCCGGTTCAGGCAGCCAGACCCTCTTATCACACACACACACAGCTTCCTTTTTAGCCCAAAGGTCGTTATTTTAACACCTGTTGGGAAAATAAGCAGGCTACTCCCAGGGGGTGGGGAAGAGGAGGGAAGAGGGGAGATGCTGTTTGTAGGACTGACACCTGCCCCCTGCCCCTCAAGGCAAGGCAAGAGCAGAAGCAGGGGCCAGGCACACCTCTCCCCTGTTTCCTGACCTCTGGAGCCGCTCTAACTCCAGCTGCCTTTCACTGCTTAACAAAACAGACCCAAACTTAACAACTTAAAACAACAGCTGCCACTTATTTGCTCAGAATTCTGCAATTTGGGCAGGACCTGGCTGTGTGGTGGTCCCCCCCAGCCACATGTGTTATCTGGGGGGCTCAGCTGGGGCTGGGTGGCCCAGCATGGTGTCGCCCATATTGTTTAGCACTGGAGCTGGGTACACTCCTTTCTCTCCCCTTGTAACTCATCTCCCAGGCTTCACTCTGTCCCTGCGGTCTCTCCTTCTTCTAGAATCTGGCCTAAGCTACTTTGCGGGCCAGTTGGATTCCAAGAGAGAGAAAACAGAAGTCGCCAGGTCTCATAAGGCTTAGTCCAGAACTGCAGGGAGTCACCTCCACAGCATCCTGGGGGTCAGAGGATTCAGAGTCTGCCCAGTTTCAAGGGGCGGGGACACAGACTCCACCTCCCATGGGAGGGGTTGCAGGCCCCTGCAGAGAGGAGAGCACTGCTGGCAGCCATCTTTGCAGGCAACCCTCACACTCCTCCAGTTGGCCTCCAGTTGGCCTGGCAAGGCACCAGAAGCTGTGGAGGAAAGCGCCTCCCACCTGTGAGATGCCAACAAGATACCGGGCTCTGAGGAATCTTTTATTTAAAAAAAAAAGCAAGGAGCGGGGGTATGATATCCCACCAAAGAGAGAAAGCCTGAGCCGCTTGGCACTACACTCTAACTGGGAGGCTGAGCACACAAATTAGATGTTTGTAAGAATAAACAGTCATTAGAACTCGAGAACTAGAGGAGAAATAAACATCATTTCAAGATATTTGACTAATTTGGCTCTGAGCTCTGCCTGCCTGCGAATGTGCTGGTTTCTGGCTTACGGGGACGCCTGTGTATCTGGGCATGCTTCTTGTCAGCCCTCTTGGTTACGTGTCCTTACTGAGTGCCGAAGTCTCCTCCTCCGTAAAAGGGGGATGACAGTAACACCCAACTCAAGGGTGTTAGGAGAGTAGAACAAGGAAATACACAGGCCGGGCGCGGTGGCTCAAGCCTGTAATCCCAGCACTTTGGGAGGCCGAGACGGGCGGATCACGAGGTCAGGAGATCGAGACCATCCTGGCTAACACGGTGAAACCCCGTCTCTACTTAAAAAAAAAATACAAAAAACTAGCCGGGCGAGGTGGCGGGCGCCTGTAGTCCCAGCTACTCGGGAGGCTGAGGCAGGAGAATGGCGTGAACCCGGGAGGCGGAGCTTGCAGTGAGCTGAGATCCGGCCACTGCACTCCAGCCTGGGCGGCAGAGCGAGACTCCGTCTCAAAAAAAAAAAAAAAAAAAAAGGAAACACACACAAATTGATTAAAACAGAGCCTGGCACCTATAGTAAGTGCTCAAGAAATGTGAGCAATACTCTTCATTTTCTCACATACTCATTCATTCAGCAAATATGCAAAGGGCCCCAGCCAGGGTAGGCCCTGTGCCTAGTGTTAGGGACTGAAAAACAGTGAGATTCCTCACACCAGCTGATGCCAGGCACACAGTGGGCACCCAGGAACAGATTTCTTGAAGAATGAATGTACGGGGCATGGACTTTGCCTTCAAGAGCTGTGGCTTGGGGAGGGGACAGACTTGGAAATAAATCACTGCAAACACTGTCATGATAAATGCAAAGTAATTCCAGCTATAAATTTCACCCAAAGTACAGTAAAAAGACTGGCCCTGATGGTGGAATTTCAGAGACAGAGGCCAAGGCAGGGAACAGTGCTTTGGGAATGAGGCCCTCTTAGATGTTTTGAAATTGTGCCAGGAAGACCACAGCCCCTGAACCCAGCTGGGAGTGGAGACAGCAGGGCAGGGAAGCCCTCGCACCATGGATGATAAGAGGTACATGCTTTGGAGGACTCGAGTCACTGGGTTAGGTGACCCTGGCCATCCCCCTGCCTCAGGGTCCACGGCCCCCAAACCAGGGCCTCCTGGTTTCCAGCAGGAACTGCAGGTGGCACGGAAGGGCCTGCAGGATGGGCTGCCATGGCAGGCAGGTTTTAGAGCGAGTGGCTTCTGAGTCTGTCTGTGCAAGTTAATGAGTGGCTCTGGACATTTAATCAAAACCAGACATCTCCTCACGGCTGTCTGCCGCGAGCAGCGCTGGTGTCTGCAGAGGTCCTTCCACAGGCCACAGAGGGGCCTGAGTGCTTTCAGGGGCTCTGGCCAAGACTGGGGTGGTCTGCAGGCCAGAGCACCTGGGACTTGAGTGGAGGCCCCATTTCCAGTCCCCACCGGCTGCCAGAGCCCCTGGGTGTGCATCTAGAATGGAGCCCCCGCCAAGGCCCCTACGTAATATGCAGGACCTGGTGCAAAATGGAAACACAGAATCCTGTGCTCAAAAATGGTGAAGAATTTCCAGATGAGAACAGAAGAGCATCGAATCAAACGTGGTCCCTGACTCTGGGGCCCTTGGTGTGGCAGGCTCAGGAAAAAATACAAAAATAAAAAATAAAAAATACAAAAGACTATTGTTGGGGGGATCTTCACTTTGGCCTCAACAAGCAGTGTTGAGTGCCTGGCTGGCTGTGGTGTCAAGCTGCAGTCAGTGACTTGCATCCAAGAGGTGCTAAATAAATGCTCATTCCCAGAATTGAGTTGTATTGTGCAGATGGCACTGGGAAGACATGTCCTCATCCTCTGGGGCCTGCTGCGGCCCCTCCCTGCCCTGGCTGCTCCTCAGTGGAGACAGAAGGGTAGGAGGCAGATGGAGAAGAGGAAGCATTAACATTTCCCTCCCGGAGGCCCTAAGAATGCTGGAGGGGCACATGGGACCCAGCTACAGACAGAGGTCCCAGATGTAGAATGATGAGCAGTTACCTCCCACCCAGCCCAAAGGTACCACACCAGATCCATGGGAAGAAATAAAACCCACCTCCCTGTCCAGCCTCCCAGGCCCTCTGAGACCTGGCCACTGCCACTGTCCCCACCTCCCACTGTGCTCTGGCCTCACGGGCCTCCTTGTCGTTTCCTGGACATTGCAAGCTTGTTCTGACCTTGGAACCTCTGTAGTCTTCTCTTCTCCAAGACACTCACAGGCTCAGCTCCTCTCCTTATTCTGGTCTCTGTCCGAATACTGCAAATGTCCCCATGTTGCAGCCCCTCCCTGAGGCTCCTTCACCCTCTTCCTTTGGCTCTATCTTTCCTCGTGGCCTTCAGCATCATATTTTTTATTCACTGTCTCTCTCTCTAACGTCAGCTTCCTGGAGGCAGAGACCTCTCCTGTCTTGCTTATCTTTGTGCTGCCCGAACTGTGACGTATCCCTAAATGTTAGCCAACGCCCCCCCTTTTCACCAATGGGAACGTATCTCCCTCAATGTTTTTGGTAAACTTACATAGAAAACTCTGGGTGGGGGCGTATAAACAGTCCAGAGTTCACTTGCACATTTGTAGTAGTGGTAGAGTTACACATGCCTGTTTATGCCTATTTAAAGTCGTATGTTGGCTGGGCACGGTGGTTCATACGGGTAATCCCAGCAGTTTGGGAGGCTGAGGTGGGAGGATCGCTTGAGGCCAGGAGTACAAGATTGGGCAACATAGGGAGCCCTCCATCTCTACCAAAAAAAAAAAAAAAAAAAAAAGGAGGCGTAGTGGCAGCGTGCACCTGTGGTTTCAGATACCAGAGAGGCTAAGGTGGGAAGGTTGCTTGAGCACAGGAGGATGAGGCTTCACAGAGCTGTGATCTTCACTGCACTCCAGCCTGGGCAACACAGCCAGACCCTGTCTGTAAAAAACAATGAATTAAAAAGTCACACGTAGCCGGGTGCAGTGGCTCATGCCTGTAATCCCAGCACTTTTGGAGGCTGAGGCTAGCAGATTGCTTGAGGTCAGGTGTTCGAGACCAGCCTGGCCAACATGCGAAACCCCATCTCTACTAAAAATACAAAAATTAGCTGGGCGTGGTGGTGCCTGCCTGTCATCCCAGCTACTTGGGAGGCTTGAACCTGGGAGGCAGAGGTTGCAGTGAGCCAAGACTGAGATCACGCCACTGCACTCCAGCCTGGGCAACAGAGCAAGACTCCGTCTCAAAAAAAAGAAAGTCACATATGACATACGTAACACAGCACATTAAGACACATTTCTTTGTGTTCCGTTCTTACATTCATAAAATCATGTTCTCCCAACTCTCCGCCTGTGTCTTTGACACGGTGTCTTTGAGTCATCAAACAGCGTTTGGTAGGCCCCATCTGTTCCCCTCATGTCTAGAACTTTGGAGACATGGCATTTTTTGAATCTGCCTGTGACGCAGCTACTGGAAATTTTATCCCAGGCCACAAATATCCTTTTGCATAAATTAGGACATCGGTTGTTTCATTTGTTTCGTGGGTGTATATTATTGATGAGTTCCAGCAAGTAACCACATACTGTGTTACTTTTTAAAGCAATCTTTAAAAGGGTTGTTTAGAGTGATATCCAATACGTATGAACGCGAAGTCACACCCCCGGAATAATGGCTAAATCTGAGGACATTTCTTGACTGTCTCTGTATAAATAATTCCGAGGCCGGGCGCGGTGGCTCACGCTTGTAATCCCAGCACTTTGGGAGGCCGACTTGGGCAGGTCACGAGGTCAGGAGATCGAGACCGTTCTGGCCAACATAGTGAAACCCCGTCTCTACTAAAAATAGAAAAATTAGCCGGGTGTGGTGGCACATGCCTGTAATCCCTGCTAATCGGGAGGCTAAGGCAGGAGAATCGCTTGAACCAGGGAGGTGGAGGTTGCAGTGAGCTGAGATCACGCCACTGTACTCCAGGCTGGCAACAGAGCAAGACTCTGTCTCAAAAAAAAAAAAAAAAAAAGATTCCGAGATGAGACTTATAGAAATATAGAAATCCCAGGCCGCATAGTTTGAGATTGTTTCAGGATAAGACCGGAGTTCTCACCTGGCCATATTTAGAATCACCTGGGGGAGATTTTAACATACAGAGATGGTTCTAGGTTTCACCCCTACATCAGCAAAATCAAAAATCTTAGAGGGAGACATTTGTATTTCTAAAAATTATCGAGGCGGGCTGAGATCCACAAGGCTAATTTTGATATGACAAACCAGTTGTTCCCAAAGTGTGGTCTCTGAGTTAGCAACATCAGCCATGCCTGGGAACTTGCTGGAAATGAGACTTTTCAGCCCCCCACACCTGCTGAATCGGACACTCAGGAGAGGGGCCCACCAGTGTCCCTTTTCATAAGCCCTCCAAGGGATTCAATGCTTGTTTAAGTTGTTCTAAAGCAGGCTTTGATGTTTTTTAAAAATAAAAAGATGGCCCAGGTGTGGTGGCTCATACCTGTAATCCCAGCACTTTGGGAGGCTGAGGTGGGCAGATTTCTTGAGCTCAGGAGTTTGAGACCAGCCTGAGCAACATGGTGAAACCCTGTCTTTACAAAAAATACAAAAATTAACCAGGGGTTGTGGCATGCACCTGTAGTCCCAACTACTCAGGAGGCTGAGGGAGAGGACTGCGTGAGCCCGGGAGGTCAAGGCTGCACTTAGCCAGGTTCGTGCCACTGCACTCCAGCCTGGGCAAAAGAGTGAGACCCTGTCCCCCACACCCAAAAATAATAATAATAATAAATAAGTTAAAAAATAAGTTAATGAGAGAATCAAGAGAAAAGAAGCTTTGTAAGGACTGAAATATCAGGTTAATCCTGTTTTTCTGAGGGAAACTTTCACGGGTTCAGAGAGCTCACCTTATATTCAGAGAGGTATGCTGCTATTTGTTGAGGGAGTGGAATTCATGTGGCTTCCATGTCTTGAGCACTCTCTCAGCACCACACAGCAGGGTAGATGCTTTGTACCATGTCCCACTGAGATGGGTTCTATTATAATCCTTAGTTTACAGATGAGGAAATTGAGGTCAGAGAGAATGTTCTTTGTCCAAAGTCCCACACTTGGGAATGGCAGTGGGTACTCTATCCTAGGGCTGGTCCCCAAGCACAGGCTACTTACTGTGACACCTATCCACTGCAGGGGATGGGGTTCCTGGGTCAGTGCAAGACCCCAGCCTATGGCCTCCTCCATCTTAACACTGTGGGGGGTATACTGGCCCAGGCCCCAGCTGCCAGGAGGGACTCCTCTCTGGCCTCAGGGGGCTTGCTGAGCAGGAAGGCCTTGTCATCCCAAGCTCAGGGTGGGCTGAGGGATCCCTCTGAGGCTTGCATTAAAGAGATTTAGCTGACAGGCCTGATGATGCAGGGAGCTTGTCACCTCTAAAATCCAGGCATGTCAATCTCATTATCCCTCAAGGAAAATAAAAGCACAGCGAGAAAACACAACACACCAATGAAAGAGGCTGGCATTAGAAAGGCTGGTAATACTAAGTGCTGGGGAGGATGCAGGGCAACTGCAAATCCCACACACTGCTGGTGGGATGCAAATGACCAAGCCGGCCTTGAAAGATGGTAGTTTCTTATATTGTTAAACAAACACTTACAACATGACCCAGCTCTTCACCTCCTAGGCCTGTATTCAAGAGAAAGGGAAACATATGCTCACAGAGAGAATTAGATGCAAAAGTTCATAGCAGCATTACTCATGATTGCCCAAACTGGAAACAGCCCACATTCCCATCAATGGTGAATGAATAACCACAATGTGGCAAATAACACAGAATACTGTTCAGCAATCAGAAGTAATGAGCTACTGATATGTGCAACACGTATCAGCAGTTTATTGTGATGAACTACTGATTCATTATGTTTTTGATGCATCTCAAAAACATCATGCTGGGTGAAATAAGCCAGATCTAAAGCAATGCATACTACCCCAACAATCCAATGGTGGTTCCAATTCTGTGACGTTCTAAGACAAACAAATCTAAGCTATCAAGAGAGAAATCAGATGAGAAATCAGTCGTTGGGAGTTGTGGCAAGGGCAGGGTAGACCACACGGGGCAGGAGGGAGCCTCCTAGGATGCTAGAAATGGCTCACATCATGACTAGAGTGGGGATTACACAACTTTAACAATTTATCAAGCCACACATGCACTAGGGACTCATGTGTTTTTCTTTATACAGGCTAGACAGTTTTTCTTTATCTTTCCAACTTTTATTTTAGGTTCGAGGGGTACACGCGCAGGTTTGTTACATGGGTAAATGTTGTGTCTCGGGGTTTGGTGTACAGATAATTTTGTGACCCAGGTAATAAGCATAGAACCCGATAGGTAGTTTTTTGATCCTCACCCTCCTCCTGCCCTACATCCTCATGTAGGCCACAGGGTCAGTTGTTCCTGTCTTTGTATCCATGTGTACTCAATGTTAGTCCCCACTTACAGGTGAGAACATGCAGTATTTGGTTTTCTGTTCCTACATTAATTCGCTTAGCATAATGGCCTCCAGCTCCATCCATGTTGCTGCAAAGGACATGATTTTGTTCTTTTTTATGGCTGCATGGTATTCCATGGTGTATATGTACCATGTTTTCTTTACCCAGTCTACCACTGATGGGCATCTAGGTTGATGCCATGTCTGTGATTGTGAATGGTGCTGTGATGAGCATACACAGGCATGTGTCTGTACAGTAGAACAAGTTATATTCCTTTGGGTATATACCCAGTAATGGAATTGCTGGGTTGAATGGTAGTTCTATTTTAAGTTCTTTGAGAAATCTCCACACTGCTTTCCACAGTAGCTGAACTAATTTACATTCCCACCAGCAGGGTATAAGTGTTCCCTTTTCTCTGCAACCTTGCCAACATCTGTTATTTTTTTACTTTTTAATAATAGCCATTCTGCAAAACCTAAAACTATAAAAACCCTAGAAGGAAACCCAGGAAATACCATTGTGGACATTGGACTTGGCAAAGACTTCATGATGAAGACTTCAAAAGTCTTTTTTTTTTTTTTTAACTTTTTTTTTTTTTTTTTTTTTGGACAGAGCCTTGCTCTGTCGCACAGACTGGAGTGCAATGGTGCAATCTCAGCTCACTGCAACCTCCACCTCCTGGATTCAAGTGACTCTCATTCCTCAGCCTCCCGAGTAGCTGGGATTACAGGCATGCACCACCACACTTGGCTAATTTTTGTATTTTCAGTAGAGACCGGGTTTCGCCATGTTGGCGAGGCTGGTCTCAAACTCCTGGCCCCAAGTGATCTGCCGGCCTCAGCCTCCCAAAGTGCTGGGATTACGGGTGCCAGCCACCACACCTGGCCTCAAAAGTATTTGATGAAGACTCAAATTGCAACACAAACAATAATTGACAAGCAGGACCTAATTAAACTAAAGAGCTTCTGCACAGCAAAAGAAACTATCAACAGAGTAAACAGACAACCAGTAGAATGGGAGAAAATATTCACAAACTGCATCCGACAAAGATCTAATATCCAGAATCTATAAGGAGCTTAAACAAATCAACAAGCAAAAAAACAAACAACCCCCACTAAAAAATGGGCAAAGGACATGAACAGACCCTTCTCAAAAAAAAAAAAAAAAAAAAAAAAAAGATATACATGCAGCCAACAAGCATATGAAGAAAAGCTCAATCATTAGGGAAATGGAAATCAAAACCCAACTTTAAAAAAAGACTCCTAAAAATGCCTGTGTACTACTAATTTCTGCTTCACAGAACAAGCCCTCCATCCAAAGCTCCTTGAATATGGTCCCGTCCTATAAAGTGGGTTCCAGCTCCCAGGCCCTGAGAGTCTGGCTGGGGTTGGCACAGGTTCTCCAGAGGAAGGCAAAGCATAGGCTCTTTCTGGCCGTTGTCTCCAACACTGTGCTCTCCACTGGGCTCTGGGAAACTCTTCTGGACCCTGAGTTTGTAGCCCCCAGAAGCAGCTCCTCAACTGTGCCCCGTGAGCCTGGACTTAGGATATGTAAGGACCATGGGGACCACAGTCCAGCAATTGCCTGCTGCACTGAACTTCGCAAGGCCCCTCAGCAGCAGCATTTTGTGAATTTGTGGGATGCTTTTGTTTTTTGCCATAACCAGTGGCACTGAGGGCTTTTAGTGGCTGGGGGATAGGAGTGCTAAACCTCCCCTAAAATAAAAAATGGTCTTATCATTTATGCCATTTTTCAAATCTCCACTCATCATTTTTTGGTGAAGACACTGTTTGTAATAAGCCAGATCTAGAACCTAGCTCGGTTGCATAAATAAACCAAAAATATTTTTTGACAAGGTATTTGTTGAGCACTGGGTTTTCCAGGAATAGAATGAACGTGTAAATTGAGAGAGGAATGTACTCAGTTTTGCCCAGAGCTATGCCAAGAGCTGGGCACCATTTGGGCAAACCACATCACCAATGAACCGCCAACAACACTCACCTGTGCCAGTCTGCACATTATCTGTGCCACTCATGGTAATTCTATTCAGAGGTGCAAACATGAAAACATCTGATGACTTGTTATCCAGAATAGTTGCATTTGAGCATATACTTACGGAAATACACATTATTATTTTGAGACAGGTTCTTGCTCCGTCACCCAGGCTAGAGTACAGTGGCGTGATCATGGCTCACTACAGCCTTGACCTCCCATGCTCAAGTAGTCCACCCACCTCAGCCTCCCAAGTAGCTGGAACCGCAAGTGTGCACCACCCCACCCAGCTAATTTTTAAATTTTTTGTAAAGATGGAGTCTCACTATGCTGGCCAGGCTGGTCTCAAGCTCCTGGTCTCAAGTGATCCTCCCTCCTGGGCCTCCCAAAGTGCTGGGATTGCAGAGATGAATCACGTGCCCAGCCAATACATATTATTATATTATTGTGTTACAAATGACTTTCTTTAACATTACAGATAGATCATAGTGTGTGTGTGTGTGTGTGCGTGTATTTTTTGGCAGCACAATGTATAAGTAGCTCCTATCAGTCACGAATCGCATTTCAGGATAGTAGAGGAGACATTTCAAACATTCATTAGGGAAAGAAACATTGAGTTGAAGAGAATTCTCCGGGAAGTGCCTAAAGAGGCGTGCACAAGTTTTCATTGTAGCCTTGTTTGTAATTGGGAAAAATTGAGCGTGATTCACATGTCCATCAACAGATGGGTGAATGAATTGTGACTTGTTCAGCTAATGGAATACAATACAGCAGTGGAGATGAATGAACTCGATCCATGCTTATCAATGTCGCTTGCCGCAAAAACAGTAACAGACATAAAATACCAATTACAAAATAATTTATGCAGTAGTATACCATTTAGGTCAGGCTTTAAAACATATGAAATTATGCCTTGGACTGCAAATGGATGCATTCAAATGGAGCAAAAGCCTCATCCACTGGAGGGAAATTTACACTGGAATCTCAGGATGGTGGTCATGTCTGTGGAGGGAGGGGACGCATCAGAGGCGGGGGGCCATCAGTAATGTGTGGTTGCTTTAAACATGTATCCAAGGCTATTCTGGCGGAGTAGACTTTTGGTAAACCTTGGAGGCAGGTGCATGAGTGATCTTGATGCAATTCTTGGTTCCTTGGGGGATGCTTAAAATATGATAGTAATAAGCAAAACCAATCCAGCAGAAGTTGCTTAGTGCTTGTGAAAACTGACAAGACCAAGAGGAGCCATGTCAGACCCGAGGGCTTCTTTCCCAGGGTCATAGAGGAGTGGAAACCATGGCCAGTCCTCCCTCCTTCCCTCCCTCCCTCCCTTTCTTCTTTCCTCCCACCTTACCCTCCTGAGTAGCTGGGAGTACAGGTGCACCACCATAGCCTAGCAAAGTTTTAAAATTGTTCATAGAGATGGGGTCTCGCTATGTTACCCAGGCTGGCTCAAGCAACCCTCCCACCTCAGCCTCCCAATGGAGGCCTGCAATGATGGGTGCTGCTGACCTGTGCACAGCCCTTGACAGCTTGCAGAGCACCTCCAGCTGTGGCTTCTCGTTTGGCTTAACCTGCTCAGCAGGCACCATTGGTCTATTTCACTCAAAAGGAAGCTGTCTCACAGAGAGGTAAAGCCACTTGCTCAAGGTCACACAGTGAGCAGTGTAAGCCCATCCGACTCTGGGCCTGGAGCACGTCACATGCCATCTCCCTGCCTCCCTTCTGGCCCCTCCTCCAAGCCCTCCATCCTGCTCTATGCACTAGTCTCTTAAGCCAGGCCAGAAGCTCCCCAGGGGCACGACTTGCAGTTGAGAATCTGGTTTCTGAGGTCAGCCACTCACAAGCTGTGTGACCCTGGGCAAGTGACTTACCCTCTCTGGGCCTTTGTCTTCACAGCTATTAAGTGGGTTGTTTCATCCAACCTTACAGGGCTGTTGTGAAGATGAACAGCAATGAATATGAGGTGCTCGATAGCGGCTGCTACATAGCATGCTCTAAGAGGTGAAAAATTCCCATTCATCTTTGTGTTTCTCCCAAGGGTCCAGAGGGGCACCCAGAGCCTCCCTCACTTATCAGCTAAAATGCCTTGGTTGGGAGTCATGGAAAACCCAAATCGAATAGGCTTCGTTGATAGGCAAATTATTGGCACACATGGCAAGAAGTCTGGGCCCAGTGGGTCCCGGGCATGGTGGCCGGGCTCTGGCTCCATCTGTGCAAAGGCTGAGTGGTGGCATTCTCCTTGGGGAGGCGGCTGTCACACACCCAGGGTCAGAGTCCTATAGAACAAAGACGTTTTCACCAGAAGGCCTCAGGAGATGACTTTCACATGTCATTGGCCAGAATGAGGGTAAACATCTGCTCCAAATCAAATTCAGCCAGGAGGAAGGAGCCATGCCTGAGAGTCTGGTTAAACGCCATGCCTCTTAGGGAAGGAAAGTTCCACAGTAAGACACAACTTTCTGATCAGAAGATTCCAAAGAAGGATTCATTATAATCTTACAAAGGGCAAGGCACATGGCTCGAGCCTGTAACCCCAGCACTTTGGGAGGTCAAGGTGGGAGCATCACTTGACCCCAGGCTTGAGACCAGTCTAGGCAATATAGCAAGACCCCATCTCTATCAAAATTAGCTGAGTGTGGTGGCATGCCACCTGTGGTCTCAGCTGCTCAGGAGGCTGAGGCAGGAGGATCACTAGAGACCAAGAGGTTTAGGCTGCAGTGAGTTATGACTGCATCGCTACCCTTCTGCCTGGGCAACAGAGTGAGACCCTGTCTCCATCATCATCATCATCATCATCATCACCATCATCTCACAGAGGCAAAGGCCTATGTATAGGCAGCTGCAGGATTGGCTGCTTGATGCCATCAGCAAAGACCAAGACCCTTCCCTCTGGTGTCACTGGCCATGTTCCCTCCTCATCCAAAATGGCCACCGGGGTCAACTGCTTCATTTGATTGTGTTTGAGGCTGGAAAAAGAAGTGGGAAAACCTTCCCTGCATGCCTCACTCTTTAATCAGGGAGAGAAAAACGTTCCCCAGACTCCTGTTAGGTCCCATGGCACAAAACGAGGTCCCAGGGGATCTCTCCACACAAAGAATGCATGCGGTCAGGCTCCTCCGAGGCACAGCCTGAGGCAAGGATTTCTGTACAAGCCATTTATTAGGAAGGCAGTGGTCTGGGACAGGTGGGAAGGGAGTGGGGAAGCAGGGCGGGGTCGGGGGTAAAAAGCCAGGCAACGGATCCCTCGGGAGCTCTGGGGCATCAGTGACAGCCCAGACAGTCCCACCGTGAAGCGAGGGCCAGGCTTTGGGGCCTCGAACCAGCCAGTCCTTGCCAGGCGGCTGGCCTAGGTAGGTAAACTCCAGGCAAGGAGGGAGGAGTCACAGGGGCCCACAGTCAACCCTCAAAGGAAGTTGAGGGTGCAAGACATAGCAGCAGAATGGCCCAGGCCCCGGGGGTGCAGGCTCAGCTGGGTATGAGGGTGCCCAGCCAACCAGTGCAGGGCAGAATTGGGGCTTCCTGCCGGGGAGAGTAAGGAGCTGGAATGTTCAACCTCAGGGCGAGAGGCAGGCTCTTCATCGGAAATAAGGAGAGGGAAAGGCGGGTGGGTGGAGAAACAGCAGGATCTGCTGCAAGCCTGATCCTCCAGATGAACCTGCCTCCGAACACGGCTGTCCTGGTCAAGACAAGAGGAAAAGGAGGTCACACCGGGCCACAGCAAGCCCTGTGGCCCTGTCCCCTGCCACTTCCCATCCTCTGAGGGGCTTCCTGGGGCCCCTTCTGCCCACTCGGCGCCCTCGGCTTCTTCTGGCCTGAGAGCCAGCAGAACTGAGACCGTGCCTGTTAAAAAGGGAAGTGTCAGCCACCACATCGCGACACTTGTCTCGGAAGAGTGAGAATGATGAGGGATGGGGGTGAGAATTCTCTTGACTTACATCTTTGCTGGGTGCTCTGAAAAAAAAAATACTCAAGGTTACAAATGGATGATGGGCTATGGTCTATGTGTTCTCTTGAATGTCTTTCGCAGTAATAAAGCGGAAGGTTGTTAGCACAAGGTGGGTGGTAAGAAGCTAATTATGGCGCTGGAAGATCAGAGGTGCGAGGAGAGATCAGATTGGAGCCCCAAGTGCCATCTGAACGAGCAACCGTGAATTATTACGGGTGTGGTAGAGCTGGTGCCGGCTTGCTCTGCGGCAGAGCTGAGTTGCCTGGTCGCTTTGCCCTGGCACAAATGCCCAGACAGATACCTTTGAACTCCTGGCCCCTGCATGCTTTCTTCCATCCTGACATGTGTGACAAACGCAGGAGGAGCTATAGAAAATTGAGGTGCCCGAGGAGACGGGAGGCGGACTTTTTCTCCAATTTTTTGACTCAGTGGCTTTGGTGGTTTGGCCTGGATGCACGTTTTCTTTGCTGATGGCCGGGCCTTTGGCAGGGGCTGCTGGTTCTGGTGCCCCGCTGGGGCGGTGTGGAAGGAGAGGGGAGACTGGGGGTAGAGGTTGCGCAGGTCAGAGTGTGGGGAGGGAACAGGAGGCCAAGTTGGGCAGTTCAAGTCCCACCAAGGCCCTTGGGCTGGGACTTTTGCCAACAGAGGAAGGACGGATGGCAGAAATGACTCAGGGTGACACATCCCCAACACAAAAGCTAGAAGGCTTTCCAGACCATGGTGACCAACGCGTCCTGATTGCCCGGGACTTTCCAGGATTTAGCACTGAAGGTTCTGTATCCTGGGAAGACCCTCAGTCCTAGGCAAACAGCTGGGATGATGGGTCACCCGTCTGCAGACACCCCAAGTTCCCAAGCAAGAGAGCAGTCCAGAGGCAGAGGATATGGCCTTGGAGTCGGGCCAAGCCAGGGCTGAATCCTGCCGCCCCCACCAGCCCTGAGAAACTTTGGCCAAGGGACTCTTCCGTGAAAGATGGAAGAAAAGATACCCCGAAGAATCATTTGGGGAAGTGAATGGAATAAAGCAGGAAGCCTAAGTGCCTGGAAGAGAGTGAGGGCTCAGAAATGTCAGGGATGGGCTGGGTGCGGTGGCTCATACTGTAATCCCAGCACTTTGGGAGGCCGAGGCGGTGGATCACTTGAGGCCAGGAGTTCGAGACCAGCCTGGCCAACATGGGTGTGGTAGGACTGGTGCCGGCTTGCTCTGCAGCAGAGCTGAGTTGCTCTGAGTTTTTTCAGGGCACCGTCTCTACTAAAAATACAAAAATTAGCTGGGTGTTGTAGTGGACGCCTGTAATCCCAGCTACTCGGGAGGCTGAGGCACAAGAATCGCTTGAACTCAAGAGGCAGAGACTGCAGTGAGCAAGATTGCCCCACTGTACTCCAGCCTTGGTGACAGAGCAAGACTCTGTCTCAAAAAAAAAAAAAAAAAAAAAAAAGAATAAGAAAAAGGAAAAGAAAAAAAAAGAAATGTCAGGGATGTTTGTTGTGTGGGGTAGTGGCTGTGTTCTTATCGCCAACCATGGAGACTGAGATGAAGGCCTCTGACAGATGGAAATTATCAAAGAGGGGACTGCCCTTGACTTCTCGAGAGAAATGCAGATCAGGGGAATGTGCACAAAGACAGAGATAGTCACTACAGCATTGAGAGGGACAAGAAGACGGGTGCACTCTGCATCACCATCAGTCCAGGGCTAGCTGCTGAGTTAGGGTCTATCCATCCAGGGGACTACAATGGTCTCAAAAAAAAAAAAAAGTATGGATTCTACATAAACTGATATGGAACAAGCTCCAATACTGATTGCTTAGTGAATATTCAAGAGGCAAAATGGGGTGTATAGTAGGTTGTGTTTGTATAAAAAAGGTAGATGTCATTCATTGTCAGGAAAATGCAAATCAAACGATAATGAGATACCACTTCATACCCATTAGGAAGGATGGTTATAATAATAATTTGAAACAACAGACCAGGTGCAGTGGCTCACGCCTCTAATCTCAGCACTTTGGGAGGCTGAGGCAGGTGGATCATGAGGTCAGGAAATTGAGATCATCCTGGCTAACACCGTGAAACCCCATCTCTACTAAAAGTACAGAAAGAAATTAGCTGGGCGTGGTGGCGGGCACCTATAGTCCCAGCTATTCGGGAGGCTGAGGCAGGAGAATGACATGAACCTGGGAGGAGCAGCTTGCAGTGAGCCGAGATCGTGCAACTGCACTCCAGCCTGGGTGACAGAGTAAGACTCCATCTAAAAAAAAAAAAAAAAAAAAAAGAAAGAAAAGAAAAAAAGAAAAGAAAAAGAAAAAGAAAACACAGAAAATAACAAGTGTTGGTGAGGATGTGGAGAAATTGCAACCTTCATGCATTGCTGGTAGGAATATAAATGGTGCAGCAGCCGCTGTGGAAAACAGCCTGGTGGCTCCTCAAAATGTTAACATAGAATGACTCTATGACCTAGCAATTCCGCTCCTGGGGCTATACCCAGAAGAATTGAACACAAGTACTCAAACAAATACTTGCACATAAATGTTCACAGCAACACTGCTCACAATAGTCAAAAGGTGGGAACAACCCAAATGTCCATCAACAGATGAGTGGGTCAACAAAATGTGTTCTATCCATACAATGGGGTATTTTTTGGCCATAACAAGGAATGAAGCCCTGATGCAAGCTACAACACGGACGAACCTTGAAAATATTACACTAAATGAAGGAAGCCACATATAGAAAAACAAATATTGTATGAATCCATTTTTTTTTTTTTTTTTTTGAGACGGAGTCTCGCTCTGTCACCCAGGCTGGAGTGCAGTGGCCGGATCTCAGCTCACTGCAAGCTCCGCCTCCCGGGTTTACGCCATTCTCCTGCCTCAGCCTCCAGAGTAGCTGGGACTACAGGCGCCCGCCACTGCGCCCGGCTAGTTTTTTGTATTTTTTAGTAGAGACGGGGTTTCATCGTGTTAGCCAGGATGGTCTCGATCTCCTGACCTCGTGATCCGCCCGTCTCGGCCTCCCAAAGTGCTGGGATTACAGGCTTGAGCCACTGCGCCCGGCCTGTATGAATCCATTTTTACAAAATTTATAGAATAGACAAATCCATAGAGACAGAAAGTAGACTGGTGATTGCCAGGGGCTGGAGAGGGGCTGGGGAGATATGGAGATGCTGCTTAACGGGTACAGGTTTCCTTTTTGGAATGAAAAATTCCTTTTTGGTAATGAAAATATTTTAGGCCAGGGCGCAGTGGCTCATGCCTGTAATCCCAGCACTTTGGGAGGCCGAGGCGGGTGGGTCACCTGAGGTCAGGAATTCAAGACTAGCCCAGACAACATGGTGAAACCCGTCTCTACAAAAAATACAAAAATTAGCTGGGCATGCTGGCATTCGCCTGTAGTCCTAGCTACTCAGGAGACTGAGGCACGAGAATTACTTGAACTCAGAAGGCAGAGGTTGCAGTGAGCCAAGATCACACCACTGCACTCCAGCCTGGGCAACAGAGTGAGACTCTGTCTCAAAAAAAAAATGTTCTAGAACTAGATACGGCGATGATTGTGAATGTATTAGACGTCACTAATGATCAATTTTATGTTATGTGTATTATACCACACACACACACACACACAAAAGGCAGTACATATATGCATACAAACACATATATGTACATACATGTATCCTGTTATATGCACAAAGTATCTCTGGAAGGAAAAGTTGATAACTATGGCTGTCCTTGGTGATGGGAACTAGCAGCTGGAGATCGGGAAGGGAGACTTTGCTTATTGTATATTGTGTGGGTCATCTTGGGGCTTATTTTGTCCTATGCATGTATTACTTTAAAAATGGAATAAGGGCCAGGTGAAGTGGCTCACTATTGTAATCCCAGCACTTTGGGAGGCCAGGATGGGAGGATCACTTGAGCCCAGGGATTGGAGACCTGCCTGGGCATCATATTGAGACCCTGTCTCTACAAAAAAATTTTAAAATGAGCCAGGTGTGGTAGCAGGTGCCTGGGGTCCCAGTTATTTGGGAGGCTGAGGTGGGAGGATCACTTGAAACCCAGAAGGTCAAGGCTGCAGTGAGCTAGGATGGCACCACTACACTGCACGCCAGCCTGGGTGACAGAGAGAGCCGCTGTCAAAAAAAAAAAAAAAAGGAGTAAGCTCCCCAGATGAATTTTAAAAGAATAACATAAGAAATTCAGGGGAAATCACGACATGTTCAAGACACGTCCCCTTCGCGGGCATGTGGATCATGTGGCCAGACAGCAGGAAAAGCACTGAGTCACTCATCTTTGATGAAGCCCTGCCTTTGCCGCTGAGGACAAATGTTCTTTCAAATCCCACGGGAGGAAGAGACGTTCTAAAGAGAGAATTGAATTCATGGTTGGCCAGGAGACAGTGAAAGAGGACCCAGGAGAAATTACTGGAAAGTAAGTAAAGCCTGAAGATGGGCAAGGGCCCCAATTTTCCAAAAGGGAAAATGATATGGATTCTGGAAACCCCAGATGGGGTATGTCTGACAGCAAGAGTTCTTCGCAGAATTCTGGAACAGAGCATTACACAGATGGCTTGTGACTGTTTAGAAGAAAATATGATTATCATAAGAAGCTAACACAGGTTCTCTAAACTACCCCATGCCGACTAATGTCAATTTCCTGTTTTCATGGGGAGACCACCCTGGTAGACCAGATGGCCACTTAGGACCCTGCCCTCCTGAAAGAGAAGTAGGATTGTGGTTTCAGTATCTTTTTTTTTTTTTTTGTATTCTTTAGTAGAGACGGTGTTTCACCATGTTAGCCAGGATGGTCTCGATCTCCTGACCTTGTGATCCACCCGTCTCGGCCTCCCAAAGTGCTGGGATTACAGGCTTGAGCCACCGCGCCCGGTTTCAGTATCTTTAGAGTGGGAATTGTGATCAATTATTTGATTATTTCCCTTGTGTTGCTAGCGTCTGCATTATCCAGCACTATTACTCCTATTCCACATGTCTTAGGAATTTTCCCCTAATAATTGTTTGTCTATTTGTAGGCTGCTCAGACTTATCTTAATAACTTGTATTAATTAGCTTCAACCTTTGGCACCAATTGCCTTAGACACTTGGTTTCATCTTTTGGTGGCAGGGGAAAGGAATCCAATTCAAATAGTCTTAAGTAGAAATGTTGGGTAGTTTAGGATTTCAGGCATGGCTGGATCCAGATGCTTAAATGAGCTCACTGGGAACCTGTAGCCTGTTGTATGTTGGATCTGCTTTTCCTCGTGTTGGCTTCATTCTAGGGCTGGATTTCCTCAAATGGAGGAAAGATGGTCCCAACAGCTCTTAGATGACCTCTTATCACTTTGGCAACAGCAGAAAGGGGCCACCTCCTGACTGATAGCTCAGTTGTCTGGGCCAACTCTGATCAGCCCAACTGGATCTTATGCCAGTTACCATGTTTCTGCTGGGTTGGGTCATATCCTCCATACAAGTCATGTCAGATATGATTTCATTTAGCGAGTGGGAGAGGAAAGGTTCCCTGTGGAAAACTGAGATGCTATTATCTGGAAAAGAAGGAACGGACACTGGCCAGGCCAAAACAAGCCTAATCTGATTTGATGAAGTATGCACACATTGTGCATGGAGGAGAGTCCCAGATGGCACCCCAAAGCCACAATGAATCCGCACCAAAATGTGCTGCACCCCCCGTTAACACAGAAATGAGAGTTAACTCATGGATGGTACTAGGATCCATGACAACAAGATGGTGATTTTGGGAGATGTGTTTGTACATGAGGTCACACCTGGGCCACAGGTGGGTCCTGGCGAGGCCTTTCTGTCTAGAAGTGAGGGCTGTGTTCTTGAGACTTTGATATTGCCGAGGGGAGAAAGAGAGGAAGAGCTGGAGGTCAGAGAAGCCAGCTGCAGGCTAGGCAGGTGCGACCAAGGTCAAAGAGATGGTGTCCAGGAAGCATGCAGCAGTGTGAGCTGGTGTCACACAGGAGCTGTCCCCTCTTCTCAGCTGGACATGGGGAGTCTCCTAGGTGTGCCTCTGGCAGAGGTGGGACCCATGGCTCAGCACCCTCCCAATGAAGGCAGGTGAAGACATTTAGGTCTGGAATGTAAAGCAAGTGTCATCAATTATTAGCTGCTGCCGGGTGTGGCGGCTCACACCTGTAATCCCAGCACCTGGGGAGGCTGAGGTGGGAGGATTGCTTGAGTCCAAGAGTTCAAAACCAGCCTGGCCAACATAGCAAAACCCTGTCTCTACAAAAAACATAAAAATTAGCCAGCGATGGTGGCACATGCCTGTAGTCTCAGTTACTTGGGATGCTGAAGCAGGAGAATTGCTCGAGCCCAGGAGGCAGAGGTTGCAGTGAGCTGAGATGGCGCCACTGCACACCAACCTGGACAACAGAATGAGACCCTGTCTCAGAAAAACAAAACAAAACAAAACAAAAAAAACCGTAATAGCTTCAACCTTTGGCACCAATTGCCTTAGACACTTGGTTTCAAAGAATTAAAGCCTTTATCTGGAATCAATGGACAAGAGTAATGGGATGGAATAGCAATGCCTGCTCCTGGGGTGGAGAGTGGCAGGGTAGACACACCTTATACTTGCTGAGACTGGGTGGGGTCTTCTCCAGGCTGTTCCAAGGAGCGGGGGTGTCAAGAGGCCACCCCAGCAACTGAGGACAGATTTCTTTCCATCCAGCACTCTATGAAATCATCTCTAAGCAAACAGTGCTCTCTTTGCCGCACCCGCTCTCCAAGCCTCTTCTGAGTCTGCAAAATCAACAACAGGTGTCTGCTGCTCATGCGATTCCAACCACCAAAAATAGGCATGACAATAATGATGGGATAGGCAGCGTCCCGATTCCAGTCACTCCTGAAGCCCCTTCGCACGTCCACACACCCGTGCACTGCCGGGTCTGTTGCTTGGCTGGCATTTTTCTCAAAATCACTTCACTTTAAAACAGTTTTTCTTAAAGTATGGTATGCATGCAGAAAAGTGTACAGGTCTGAAGTGTATGGCTTAAAGGATTTTCATGAAATGATCACACCTGTGTGACCAGGACTCAATTCAAGAAACACAACATTCCCAGATGTCCCCTTAAGATCCCCTAACCTAGACTGCTTTTCAGTCACTAACCCCAAAGGGCCAGTACTAGCCTTTTTTTTTTTTTTTTTTTTTTGAGACTGGGTCTTGCTCTGTCACCCAGGCTGAAATGCAGTGACACGATCCCCACTCACTGCAACCTCCACCACCTCCCGGGTTCAAGCGAGTCTCCCTGCCTCAGCTTCCTGAGTAACTGGGACTACAGGTGTCCACTACCATACCTGGCTAATTTTTATACTTTTAGTAGAGACGGGGTTTCGCCATGTTGGCCAGGCTGGTCTCAAACTCCTGACGTCAGGTGATCTGCCGGCTTCGGCCTCCCAAAGTGCTGGGATTACAGGTGTGAGCCACTGTGCCCGGCTAACACTAGCAAGACTTCTAACTGCAGATCAGTTTTGCCTGCTTTGGGATTTAGATCCATAGGTTCTTACAGTTTGGACTCTTGTGGCTGCTTTCATCCATGTTGTTATGGCAGAGGTTGTTTGTTCTTTTTCATTGCTGAATAGGATTCCATGGCATAAAGAACACAGTTTATTTATCCATCTATTTTTTAAAATTTTTATTTATTTATTTATTTTTTAGATGGAGTTTCCCTCCGTCACCCAGGCTGGAGTGCAGTGGTACTATCTCAGCTCACTGCAACCTCCACCTCCAGGGTTCAAGCGATTCTCCTGCCTCAGCCTCCCCCTGAGTAGCTGGGATTACATGTGTGCACCACCACGCCCGGCTAATTTTTGTATTTTTAATAGAGATGGGGATTCTCTATATTGGCCAGGCTGGTCTCCAACTCCTGACTTCAAGTGATATGCCCTCCTTGGCCTCCCAAAGCGCTGGGATTACAGGCATGAGCCACCGAATCCAGCCTATCCATCTATGTTGATGAGCATCTGGGGAGTCTGCATTCTGGAGTGTTCTGAGTAGCCCTGTGCCCACTCCCTTACCAATGGTTTTTGCTGTTATTGTTGTTTGTTTGTTTGTTTTTAGACAAAGTCTTGCTCTGTCATCCAGGCTGAGTGCAGTGGCACGATCATGGCTCACTGCAGCCTCAACCTCCTGGCTCAACTGATCCTCTCACCTCAGCCTCCTGAGTAGCTAGGACTACAGGTGCCCAGCTAATGTTTTGTGTTTTTTGTAGGAACGGGGTTCTACAAAACCCTGCCATGTTGTCTAGACTGTTTTCGAACTCTTGGGCTCAAGCAATGTGCCCACCTCGGCCTTCCAAAGTGCTAGCATTACAGGATTGAAACTGGCCAGTCATCGAGTGGCATATGTTCAGACATAGTAGACACAGTTTTCCAAAGTGGTTCGACCATTTCACACTCCCAAGTGAGTGAGTGAGGATTTATCTTTGTTTGCCCTAAACTTATTTTTAAAAGGAAATTATATAGCTATCATTAAAGAAAAATTAGGCTAGGCACAGTGGCTCATGCCTATAATCTTAATGCTTGGGGAGGCTGAGGCAGGAGGATCACTTGAGCCCAGGAGTTCGAGAATAGCCTAGGCAACACTATCTCTACCAAAAAATAAAAAATAAAAAAAATTAATCAGCTGGGCATGCAGGCTTGCATCTGTAGTCACAGCTACTTAGGAGGCTGAGGCAGGAGGATGACTTTGACCCAGCAGATCAAGGTTGCAGTGAGCTATGGTGGCGCCACAGCACTCCAGCCTGGGTGACGGAATGAAATCCTGTCAGAAAAGAAAGAAAGAAAAATGAGAAAAAGGAAAATTAGTACCACTTGCCACAAATAAAAGATTATAATATTAAGGTTGGTGCAAAAGTAATTGCGGTTTTTTGCCATTAAAAGTAATTACGGCCGGGCACGGTGGCTCACGCCTGTAATCCCAGCATTTTAGGAGGCTGAGGTGGGCAGATTACCTCAAGACAGGGGTTCAAGACCAGCCTGGCTAACATAGTGAAACCTCGTCTCTACAAAAATACAAAACTTACCCGGGCATGGTGGCACAGTTACTCGGGAGGCTAAGGCAGTAGGCTGAGGCGGGAGAATCTCTTGAACCCAGGAGATGGAGGTTGCAGTGAGCCAAGATCTCGCCATTGCACTCCAGCCTGGGTAACAGAGTGAGACTCGGTTTCAAAAAAAAAAAGGTAATTGCAAAAACTGCCATTACTTTTGCACCAACCGAATAACTATGATAAAAACTAATGACTATTAAAAGGATTCATCCAAAACCTATGAAAAAGTTCGTCACTGACAATCACCTCAGGTGCTACCAGCAGTGTGGATGTCGCACTTCTGGAAAGACTGGAGGAGGAGATAATCAGGACAGATCCTGATTTTGTTGGGTTTCGGCCTCTCTCACCCTGCTGGGAGCCTCCCTGGGCCCCGACCGACTCCAGGGAGGGCCCTGATTGGTCTGAGAGTGAGCCATTCTCCCTGTGCTGGGATTGGTTCAGGAGTGGGCATGTGACTCGATTCAGGCCAGTAAGATGTGGGGAAAGTCTTCTGGGCAGGACATCTGAATAAGCCTTTCTCCTGGGGACAGCCATGGTCCGGGAGGGTCTCTGTTATTTCACGGATTCACTATCTGGAGGTGACTCCGGGAAATGCTCCTCCCTTTTGCCCCCTGGCCTGCAGGTGGGGACAGCACTGAAGATGGCAGATCAAAGAGAAGGAAAGAACCTGGGTCCTTGATGATGTCACTGAGCTGCTGGAGCCCCCTGCCCCTGGTATTCCTGATGGGGAGGCGTAGGTCTCATTGTTAAAGCCATGTGGGCTGGGTGTTTCTGTCACCTGCAGCCCAAAGCACCTTCACTGATGCTCCTGGTGTCTCGGGTTTTACAGACAAATGAGGGTTCTAATCCCAAGTGGATCACTTTTGAGCTTTGTGATCCTGGAAAAAGTCCCTTTGCCTTTCTGACCCTGAGTTCCCTCATTTCTGAAACGGAATCAACAATATCCACCATACAGAAGAAATAGGGAAATTGGACTGCATCAAGATTAAAAACTCGTGTGCATCCAAGAAAGTGAGAAGATGGCTTACAGAGGCCTCATGGAGGGGCCTGGAGCCTGGCGAGGACTCTCCTGCCCTGTCCCTGCGTCCCGTGATGCGCCAATGGCCTGGCCTTCTCTAGCTCCTCTCAGGGCCTGCTACTGGCCCATGTCGTCCCTGGAGTGACCTGAAGCCCGCTTCCCAGACCGGCCCCTCCCGACTCCAGGTCCTGGGCCTGATTGTCAGAAAGGACGGAGCTGCCCTCCCCTGAGACAGGGAAGGCTGTGAGGGGTCAGGGGTGATTTGGGTCATGGTGAGTTCACATCACCTGTTGACCAGACAAGGCGAGTGGGCCTGTCCATGGTTGGATCTGGAGTCCGGAGTTCCCGAGAGGAGCCCGGGCTGCAACTGGGGTTCTAAAATCATCCATCCCCATGATGATGAGACTTAAGCTCCAGGATGGACGCAGACGTGGACACAGACGGGCGCCTGTGCACAGACAGGAGTCAGGAAGAACACCTGAGCCCTGGGGTGCCACCTTTCCAGGGTGGGAAGATGCCCAAGAAGCAGGCAGAGAGGCTAAGGGAGCCCAGGGAGACGGGAGGGAAACCTGAGTTCACGCCTCCAGCTGCATATTCATCCAAGCCGGGGCGCAGCAGGAACCCCAGGCCCCCGCAGCAGCTCCCCAGGGCAGGATCCACCTCAGGCCTCGGTCACCCCTCCCCACTGAGCCTTCGGGGCAGTCTCTCTTCCCTGTCCTTGAGGGAGACTCACTTGGCTTCCTGTCTGTCCTCTGGCACCTTCTACATGCCTCTTCCACTTCCTGCAAAATCCTGAAAGGACAGAAGGGGGTCATGGGCCCTGGCAGAGCGAGGAAGGGAGGTGTGCCCAGGGCCTGGGGCCCAGGCTTAGGGAGGAGGGATGGCAGCCACAGCAGCAGCAACACCAGCAGCAGCAGCCTGGAGCTTCCCTCTTTATCCTGTGGGCAGGGCCAGGCCAGGGGGCTTGGAGTGGGGAGGGCAGAGTGCGATGTTCCCTCCTGCTATGCTAGCTGCCCAGTCTCCTGCCACCTTTGGAAATGCCAGAAGCTTACTGGGGCCAGAAATGCTGGGCGGGGGTTGCTGTGATCAGCGAAAGCCCAGCATGGCAAGATCCTGATTCCTGCAAGAGAAGCCTCCTTCTTTCCTCCCTTGCTCCCTCCTACCTCCGTCTACTTTCCCTTCCCTTCCCTGCTTCCTTCCTCCCTCTTTTCCTCCCTCCTACCTCCTCCTCCTTCCTTCCTTCCTTCCTTCCTTCCTTCCTTCCTTCCTTCCTTCCTTCCTTCCTTCCTTTATAAATTGTGGTAAATATACATAATATAAAATCAACCACTTTACCATTTTAAAGTATTCTGTTCACTGACATTAGGTACCTTCACGATGCCATGCAAACACCACTGCTATCTAGTTCCAGAACATTTTCACTTTCCTAAAATGCCCTTGTGCCAATTAACAGTCACTCCCTCATCCCCAGCCGCTGGTAGCCGTGAATCTCCTTTCTGTCTTTATGGGTTCACCTATTCTGCATATTTCATGTACATGGAATCATGCGGGGTGTGGCCTTTGTGTCTGGCTTCTTTCACTCGTCATATTTTTGAGGCTCATGTGTGTCGTAGCATGGGTCAGCATTTCATTTCTTTTTGTGGCTGAATCATATCCCATTGTGTGGATGGACCCCAATTTGTGTATCCATTCATTTCTCGATGGACATTTCCCTTCTGCCATGGTGAATAATGCTGCCATGATCGTTGAGGTATGAGTAACTGTTTGAGGCCCTGTTATCAGTTCTCTTGGGTACATACCCAGGAAGAGTGGAGTTCCTGGATAAGGTGATTCTATGTTTCAATTTTCGAGGAGCAGCCACACTTGTTCCCACAGTGGCTGAGTTTTACAGTCCCACCAGAAATGCACAAACGTTCCAGTTCCTCCACATCTTCATCAACACTTGTTATTTTCCCTTTTAAAAAGAATTAAGCTGGGTGCGGTCGCTCACACCTGTAACCCCAGCACTTTGGGAGGCTGAGGCAGGCAGAGCACAAGGTTAAGAGATTGAGACCATCCTGGCCAACATGGTGAAACCCCATCTCTACTAAAAATACAACAAAATTTAGCCAGGTGTGGTTGCGGGCACCTGCAGACCCAGCTACTCAGGAGGCTGAGGCAGAAGAATCTCTTCAACCTGGGAGGCAGAGGTTGCAGTGAGCCGAGATCGCACCACTGCACTCCAACCTGGTGATGGATCAAGACTCTGTCTCAAAAAAAATAATAAATAAATAAATAAATAAATAGAATTAAAGTCATCCTAGTTGGGTGAAGTGCTATCTCACTGGGGTTTTGATTTGCATTTCTCTAATAACTAAAGCAGCTGGACATCTTTTCATGTGCTTCTTGGCCTTCGGTATGTGGGAGAGGCCATATATGTTCACCTACTATAGCCTGATGTTTAAATCCTCATGTGGGGTGCATGAACCCATCCATGAGCTGAACCTTGGGGCCCACCAGACCTGGGTTCAGATACTACTTGCTTCCTCCACTCCTGCTCTGGGTAACGCAGGCCATGCTGCTCTATTTTTCTGAGTCTCTGTTTCCTCACTGTTGATGGCAGCTGACAGGACAGGGCTGAGAGAGGTCCCTTGTGCCAAGCACTTAGCCCAGCACCCAAGTCCTAGTGAGCACTTCCAAACTATTGTTGTTCTGGGCATATCCTTCCTGGGCCACCTATGGGAACTCCCCATTGGCACTGAGCAGAGGGCTCACCCAAGTCCTCCCCCAACTAGCCTTTAGGATGGGGATCTTGGAATGCGGTCGTTGTGAGCATATTTTCCTTTTGGTGTGGAGGGACACTGACAAAAAGTCTTCTACAGTCCAGGCAATGGAAGGAGAATTCATGCTGTGGGCCCTGCCCTCGGAGAAGGACCCCAGGAAAAATAATGACAGCTGGGCCTTGTTGACAGCTGGGCTTTGCACACACTGGACTTTGCACATGTTGACTCATTTTATTCTCACCACAACCCCATGAACCAGGTCCTGCTACTATACGCATTTTACAGATAAGGAAACTGAAGCCCAGAGAGCTACTCACAGGCAATATGGCAGAGCTAGGATTTGAACCCAGGCCATTTACTGCCAAAGCAATTATTCCCTTCTGTCTTGCTGTGGGAACCCTGATTTCAGGGAGAGGCTTGTGCCTCTCCAGGAGACTCAGAAAAGGGGGATACATCTTTAGCTCTAGGGGAATATCCAGATTGGTCCCAGGCAATTAATGTGATTCTGTTTCCTTTGCCAGAGACTAGTAAAGCTGTGGGCATGGGACCCAATTCTGGCCAATGAGATATGAGTAAAGGGCTGCAGTGGGCTTTAGGGAAAGGGCTCTTGTTCTTCATGCACTGAATGTTGTGCCTGGATATATTAGCTGGAGCAGTGGCAGCTATCTTGTGGTCATGAAGAATTTTGGGATGAGAACTAATCTGAGGGGAGGAAACCAGAAAGATGGAAAGAACAAGGAGATCCTGACAATGGCACTCAATCTAACCAAACCCAGAACCACCCTTCCTCCTAATGTCTTGCTATGTGAAATAATAAATAACCTCATTGCTTAAGCTGATTTGAGCTGAGGTTTCTGTGACTTGCCTCATAATGGATATGATTGAGTGACTGTGAGCGTAGTGCAGACAGGGAAGTTCTCCTGGCTTGGTGGCCACTGTATCCCTGGTGCCTGGAACACTGCCTGGTACACAATAGGTGCTTAATTAAGATGAACTGATGAGGCAGTGGCTGACGCCCCCAAACGCAAGTTCAGACAATACGCACGGAAAAGCGGGAATCCTGAAATGATGGTGACTGCAGGCTTTGAAGTTGTACAGACTGGGTTCAAAGCCAGCGCTCCCCTCTTGAGTCAGGTGATCTCAAGCTTTCCCTCTGGCTTCTCACCTTTATTTTCTTATGCATGAGATGGATCTGCTGGGTGGAGTAATAGCCCCAGAGATGTCCCCATCCTATCCCTAGAATCTGTGAATCTGCTACCTTACATGGCAAGGGGGCTTTGCAGATGTGATTAAGTAAAGGATTTTGAGATGGGAGATGATCCTGGATTATCCGGGTGGGCCCAGTGTAATCACAAGCTTCCTTGTGAGAGGGAGGCAGGAGGTCAGAGTTGGGGAGGAGATGCAGCGATGGAAGAAGAGATTGGAGTGAGGCGAGGCCACCAGTCTCTGGCAGCTGGAAAAGGTGAGGAAATAGATTCTCCCTCAGAGCCTCCAAGAGGAACACAGCCCTGCTGGCACCTTGATTCTCTCTCTCCAGGACCCACTTCAGACTGCCGACCTCCAGAACTGTAAGGTAATGAATCTGTACTGTTTCCAACCACCATGTCTGGCTTACTTCGTTATAGCTATGATAGGAGAGTAATACCATGCGGCTGATAACCGTGTCTCCCTCCAAAGGTTCTTGCAGATTCCAGAAGTTCGAGCATGAGCTTGGCAGGTTGTAATAGCCCAGGCAGCCTTAGCAGTGGTTAGCCAGTCTCAGTACCAGTCCTGCCTTTGCCATGAAGTCATCCCGGGTTTCTCCCGGCCCATGCCCACACCTCCCCTTGTGGCTGACATCTATATGACCTGGCACCGTGCTAGGGCTTTACACCCAGGATCCCATTTAATTCTAACGGCCACCCCATGAGGAAGGGGCTCATAGGACACCCATATAACAGAAAGGAAACTGAGGTATGGGGAAGGTGGGAAGGGCCGCTTTGGAGAGGTTGCCTTGGAGCCTGCCAGGCCTGATCCACCCGCATTGTGCACACTTCATCGGCTTGACTTGGCCCCCAGAGGCCTTGAGACCAGGATGCACCCCAAGGTTGAAGTATGCCTTTCCACCCCATGGGGACACGCGTGGCATTTTTCTTCCACAGTGCTGCTGGAGCAAATTGATTTACAGGCACAAACGGGCTCCCTTCCCTTTTCCCTGCCCAGGCTTGTCTCGGCCCAGCCCCTGCCGGCCCCTCCTCCTGGGGCTTGGGGCACTGGATTCCCTGCACCTTGCCTGCCTACCCTCCACAGCGCCCATTTCCTCCCCCCACTGCACTGCCCCTGCCTTGGCACTCGTCATTTCTCATTGCCACAACCTTCCACCCGGCCTTCCTGCCTCTCAGGGATCCCCATTCTGAAACATGCCCCAGACCTGACCACGGTCCTGCTGAAACCCGTCAGGGTCTCCCAGTGCTTTCAGGGGAAGGGTGGGCTCCGTGTTGTGGCTTGCAAGGACACACGTGTTTGCCGAGCTCATGCATCCTACCTGAGGGCCTTTGCACTTGCCATGCCCCCTGCCCCAAACGTCCTTTCTGTGGACATCCTCGTGGCTGTCACTCTCTTTCATTCAGGTCTGTGCCCCATTGTCACCTCCCCTGAGAGGCCTTCCCCAGCCACCCTCTGCTTTCCTCTCCTCTCAACAACACCTGAAACAACAGCACACCATTACACATTAATTTGATTTCTTGTGCATTCGGCCAGGCAGGGAGTCCAGCCCCATTTTACAGATGAGGAAAACTGAGGCTCAAAGAGATCGAGTGACTTGCCCCTTCTCACACTCCAGCCACACCAGCGTTCTATCCATTCTTCAGACACATCGAGTCACTTCCCATGGTGTGGCCTTTGCATCTGCTGTTTCTCCCACCTAGAATGCTGTTCCCTCATCCCCGGCCGCCTCCATCTTAAATATCACCTCCTCAGGGAGACCCTCCTGCATCACCTAATCTCAAACCTCTCCTCCCCGTGCCCTCCGGCGCTCCTGGCCCCTATCCTTTTGGGCCCCCATCGCCAGCCTTGACGATGCTTCCTTCCTTTGCTTGTGTGACTGCCTCAGTCTTGCAGGGAAGAGGATCTGCCCTGGGTGTTTGGAGGGCTTCCTGCAGGGTGCTAGGGCCTGAGCCGTTGAGGTGGAGCCTCCTGGCAGGATGCTCAGTGATGTCACAGGCCTGGGCTGCCAGGGAGCTGCTGCCCCACCCCATGTGGGAAGCCACCCTCCAAATGAGACTCTGTCCCCACAGTGTCTGCCCCCCTGCTGCAGTCCACCCGGCCCAGGGACTGCTGCAGACCCTCTCTCCACCCCGTGGACTTGGTCCTGAATTTGAGTGTGATAAATGGGTTGCTGGACCCAGAATCCATACAGAGCCATGGTTGTTGGCTTGTGCTGTTCAGGAAGACAGACCAGGAGGAGTGGGAGACACATGGAGCAGGCCCAGCCAGGTGTCTCTCACTCTGCCCTCCAGAGAGCTGCCTCCTTGTTGAGTCTCATTCACTGTGGGACCCAGGACCAACAGAATACATGTTTGTTGATTGACTCAACGAGATAGCTGAGTTTGGAGGTGAACCCAGATCTGTCGGATTCGAATCTGTGGATCCTTTCCACTTTAATTTGCTAGAGGGACCCTCCCCCTGGGATTTTAGAGTCCTGTAAACTTTTCACATGCAATGCTCAGCTTACAATAATTCTGGAATTCTGGCAGGCACCAGAGAGGCCTGGAGGACCCTTCTGAGCCAGGGGGACCAGCAGCATTCATTTTTAAAATGAGAGTTCCAGTATGACTGGCTCAGTCAGGCAGAAGCCAGGGGGAAGCCAGGAGGCACACACAAGCTCAGTTCTAAGACCTCAGGTCTCACCCGCTGTGGACGGGCCTCTGGGTTCTGATCTCTCCTCGGCCCGGGTCTGAGCCGGGCAGTCTGGGCCAGGGCTGCTTCAGAGTCGGATGCAGCGACGGTCACTGCTGCAGTGCAGACTCTTCACCATCTGTGTGTGCATCCGTGCGCGTCTGGGCCCTGGGAAGAAGGGATGGCGGGGGCGGGGGGGGTTGGCTTTCCAGGCCCAGGCAGGAGGCGAGGCCACCCAGGGGCTAGTTCCTAACATTCCCAGGGAGGCTGAGAAGGAGCAAATGTGGTGCAAAGATGCTGGAAAGGAGACCTCTTTGAATCTCGAAAGACTCCAGAAGTGCATGCAGGGATGTCCAAAACCAGATGTCCAAGCTGAAAAACAAAGCAAGAAACATTTTCCATCTGTAAACATTTCACACAGGACATGGTCAGAGCAAGTGACCCTCTGCCTCAACCCCCATTTCCCAGGGCGTCCCCTGCACCCGCCCTTGTCACATCCTCCTCCAGCCCCCACCCAGAGGCATCTTCTGCTGTCAATTTGTCCTGTGTCCTCCCCAACCTCCTCCTGGCTCCTGCCACATGTCCCTCCCCGAACTGCCCACTCCATCCACTGTTCTCATATTGGCCTCTTTGCTGTTCCTGGAATACACCAGGCAGGTTCCCACCCCAGGGCCTTTGCACCAGTGGTTCCCTCTGCCTGTTCTACCTTCTCCCAGATACTTCACTATTCCTCCCCTGGCCTCCCACACCCGTACACACTATCTTCCTTTCCTGATTTACTCATTATCTTTTTGAGACTGAGTCTCACTCTGTCACCCAGGCTGGAGTACAGAGGCGCGATCTCAGCTCACTGCAACCTCTGCCTCTCGGGTGAAGCGATTCTTCTGCCTCAGCCTCCCAAGCAGCTGGAATTACAGGCGCCTACTACCACGTCCAGCTAATTTTTGTATTTTTGGTAGACAGGTGGTTTCACCATGTTGGCCAGGCTGGTCTCAAACTCCTGACCTCAGGTGATCCACCCACCTCGGCCTCCCAAAGTGCTGGGATTCCAGGCGTGAGCCACAGTGCCCGGCCTTCCTTTCCTGATTTATTTCTCGCAGAGCACTTATCTAGCCCAGGGAATGATATATTCATTGAGATTTTTTTTTTTCTTTTTTTTTTGAGACGGAGTCTCGCTCTGTCGCCCAGGCTGGAGTGCAGTGGCCGGATCTCAGCTCACTGCAAGCTCCGCCTCCCAGGTTTACGCCATTCTCCTGCCTCAGCCTCCCGAGTAGCTGGGACTACAGGCGCCCGCCAACTCGCTCGGCTAGTTTTTTGTATCTTTTAGTAGAGACGGGGTTTCACCATGTTAGCCAGGATGGTCTCGATCTCCTGACCTCGTGATCCGCCAGCCTCGGCCTCCCAAAGTGCTGGGATTACAGGCGTGAGCCACCGCGCCTGGACTTCATTAAGTTTTAATTATGCATCCTTCTCTTTAGAACGTCAGCTCCATGGAGGCAGAGACTGCCTATCTCGTTCACTGCTGTATCTCACACACATAGTGTGGTGCCTCACACACAGTGGGCACTCCTGAATTAATCTCCTTGCAGAAGTCTTCATGCATATAAGATACGGAATCAATCTAAGTGTCCATCAGTGAAGGACTGGATAAAGCAAGTGTGGTACCTGTATACCATGGAACACTATTTAGTTGTAAGAAAGAATGAAATCCTGTCTTTTGCAGCAATGCGGATAGAACTGGAGTCCATTATCTTAAGTGAAATGACTCAGACACAGAAAGACAAATACTGGCTGGGCGCAGTGGGCCATGCCTGGAATCCCAGGCACTTTGGGAGGCCAAGGCGGGCAGATTGGTTGAGGCCAGGAGTTTGAGACCAGCCTGGCCAACATGGTGAAACGCATCTCTACTAAAAATACAAAACTTACCTGGGCATGGTGATGTCCCAGCTACTCCGGGGGCTGAGGCAGCAGAATTGCTTGAACCCAGGAGGCAGAGGTTGCAGTGAGCTGAGATCACACTACTGCACTCCAGCCTGAGTGACAAAGTGAGATTGTCTTAAAAAAAAAAAAAAAGACAAATACTGCACGTTTTCACTTACAAGTGGGAGCTAAACAATGTGTACACATGGAAGCAGAGAGTGGAATGATGGAATTGGAGACTGAGAGGCATGGGGACATGGGAGGGGGTTAGATGGTGAGAGGTTGCTTGGTGGACACAAGGCACACTGCTCCCGTGATGGGTGCATCCTAACACCTTGCCTTCACCACAGTGCAATATAACAATGTAGCAACATTGCACTAGTACCCCATTAATACACGCAAAAAAGTATCATGCGTAGCTGGGCAGCCTAAGCATACTTACTCCTCCCCACTTTTCTGCACAAAAGGTACCATACTGCACACCGAGCACTGCACGTGCTTTTGCGCTAAACAATGTATCTGGCAGGTCTGCCTCCACGGGAACAGAACTGTACAGCTTGTTCTCAAGCTTGTTCACAGCTGCGGGTTGTCCCATTGGAGAAATGGCAGGATCCACCTAGCCAGCCCCACGGCGGCCATTCAGGAGAGCAAGACTGCAGGGACCATATCATCCTCACTGGATTGCCCCCCAGATGGGGCCCTCCTGTGTTCCTACCCACGGTGCCTGAGAGCAAAGACTCAAGCAGATGCCCTGGTGGGACAACACCCCAGAAACGAGGGGGAGCCCCTGGGAGAAAGTGAGCTGCTGATCTTCAGAGATCATCGGGCCTATCAGAGGGGGGCCTGAGTTTGTTCCCAGCTCCATTCTTTCTGAAATGTAAACAGTGTCTTCAATAAAGGAGCAGGGGAAGCTGGGGGTGACATTGCAGTTTCTCGCAGCAAGCATGAGTGGGGGCTGGCTGGGGAGACTCTGAGTGACATCCTCAGTGAGGTTTCTGCAGGACTGTGAGATCAGAAGGGCCCCTGGACTCCTCTGTGCAGAAAGGACAAGGGCCAAGAGATCCTGTCCCCTGCCAATCCCCCATGTTCTGAACTTTCACTTTGCTTTGAATGCCAGGGGGTTTTTCTTAGCCTTTAAAGGGCTGGCTTCAGGGCCTGTTCTTTATGTCCAGGGAGGGTCCTTGCTTAGCACAAGAGATTGATGATAACTTCCTTTTTGAGCGTCATCTCCCTGTGGCTATAAAGGGTGGTCTCCTTCACTGCTTGATCCCACCATGCCCAGCATACAGTAAGTGCTTAATAACTACATATTGAATAAAACTGTGGGCCAGACACTGTGGCTCATGCCTGTAATCTCAGCACTTTGGGAGGCCGAGGTGGGTGGATCACCTGAGGTCAGGAGTTTGAGACCAGCCTGGCCAACATGGTGAAACCCCGTCTCTACTAAAAATACAAAAATTAGCCGGGTGTGGTGGTGCATGCCTATAGTCCCAGCTACTGGGGAGGCTGAGGCAGAGGAGTCGCTTGAACCCGGGAGGCAGAGGTCGCAGTGAGCTGAGATTTTGCCGCTGCACTCCATCCTGGGTGACAGAGACAGACTCCATCTCAAAAACAAAGAACAAAAAGCAAAAAACCAAAAAACCGTGATGCCATCATTGAAACCAGGCTTCTCCTCCTGCATAGCTTGTCCCCAGGCACGCTCTTCATTTGGGTGTCCTTTGGGTTGTTGCTGACGGTGTGACACAGGCCCCTTGCTTGTCCTCTGTGATGGGCAGCCCAGTGCTCTTGGGGTGGCAGGGTCAACAGTGTGCCATTTTGCTCCATTGATGTATTGCACTGTGGTGAAGTCAGGGCCTTCAGTGCACCTTCCTGCCTACATCTTTGGAAGAGGGTCCCTTTACAATTGAGGAAGGTTCTAACTTCCCACCCCTACCGATCCTTCCATGTTGGGTGGGAACTACCCACAGCTGAGTGGAAAACTGGCTTGGAGAACTAACGCTTTGCAGGGGTCACAAACAGGCCTGCTCCAGCTGATTGTCCACCCGCTTCCCTGCAGGAGGCATTTAGTATTTGGTTTGGTGGCTGTTGTGTTTTAAAGAAGGGTGGCTGAGCCTAATCCCAACACTTTGGGAGGCCAAGGCAGGAGGATCACTTGAGTCCAGGAGCTCGAGGTTGCCGTGACCTGTGATCATGCCATTGTACTCCAGCCTGGGTGACAGAGTGAGACCCTGTCTCTAAAAAATAAGATAAAAATGCCTTGGGACAGGTGCGGGGTGTGCCAAGGGCCCTGCCCGGGCGTATCTCACCCTCTCCTCCAGTTCTGGGCTGGCTGTTCTGCCAGGTCCTGTGGGCTTTTCTTTTTCTCTCTCTTTCTTTCTATTTTTTTGGGGGGATGGAGTCTCACTGTGTCGCCCAGGCTGGAGGGCAGTAGCATGATATCGGCTTACTGCAAGCACCACCTCCCAGGTTCAAGCCATTCTCCTGCCTCACCCTCCTGAGTAGCTGGGATTACAGGTATGCACCACCATGCCTGGGTAATTTTTGTATTTTTAGTAGAGACAAGTTTTCGCCATGTTTGCCAGGCTGGGCTTGAACTCCTGACCTCAGGTGATCGGTCCAGTTTGCAACTTCTGCTTCAAAGCACGTCAAAAGTAAGAAAAATATAGATAAGATTTGTCTACAAGGACACAGTTCTAGGTGTGCATGTGAGGCTTGGCCCCAGGAATACTCATTTGGGTGTCTTCTGGGTTGTTACTGATAGATAGTGTGACATAGGCCCCTTGGGTACGATCCAGCAGTCAGTTCAGGGCTCTTGGGGTAGCCAGCGTCAAAGCTGCTCAGGGCACCGTGTCCCCCAGCTTCAGTCCTGACCCTATAGATGCCTTGTTCCTCTAGGCCTGCCTTGAAGGTGGGAAATTTTTTCCAGGAGTGGCTGGAATTTGATCTGATACCATGATTGACCATGTGAACTTGATTAGCCTGAATGGGCATCTCTTGGGTATCAGGCTAACGAATACAACTTTTTTTTTTTTTTTGATGGAGTCTCACTCTGTTGCCCAGCCTGGAGTGCAGTGGCATGATCTCAGCTCACTGCAACCTCCGCCTCCTGGGTTCAAGCAATTCTCCTGTCTCAGCCTCCCGAGTAGCTGGGATTACAGGCATGCATCACCACACCTGGTAATTTTTGTACTTTTAGTAGAGATGGAGTTGCACCATGTTGGCCAGGCTGGTCTCAAACTCCTGACATCAGGTGATTCGCCCACCTCAGCCTCCCAAAGTGCTGGGATTACAGCCGTGAGCCACTGCGCCTGGCCCAAATGAAACATATTTTAGAGACAGGGTCTTGCTCTGTCATCCAGGCTGGAGTGCAACGGTGTAATCACAGCTCACTGCCACCTCAAGCTCCTGGGAGTCCCATCTACCCAGAGGAACCAATGGCTTGATCCTAAAATATGCCAAGGACCTCAGGTGATCCACCCGCCTCGGTCCCCCAAAGTGCTGAGATTACAGGCATGAGCCACTGTGCCCCGCTGCAAGGGACTCTCTAAGGAGCTGGGACCTGAAGACAGAAGATGACAGTCTCAGGCAGATGGCACAGCAAGTGCAAAGGTGTTGAGGCAGGGATGAGCTGGACTATTTTGCCAAGTACTTAGAAAGGAATGGTTGAATGATTGCAGGGAGTCTTTAGGAAGGAATGGTTGAATGATTGGATGGGAGAATGTAGAGACAAAGCCCAAGGGGCAGAATTTGGCGCCAACTGGACAGGAGCCCCCTGGATGTATATACAGCATGCTCCAGCCAGCTGCAGCCTGGCCTGCCACACATACAACATACTTCTCAGTGTCCATGGTGACTTCCTAACTCAGCCTCCGTCTCCCCTCCTGTAAAATAGGTACCTTGAAAGTCTTTTACTCACAAAGGCAATTGAGATGTTTGGGAAGCTCTTAGCTGTTACTGTTACTAACTCACAGTCCAGGGGGCCCCCGGGGAGGTTGTTTGTGTTCAGTGTTCTTTGGCCGTTTTTTAAAGCTACTGTTCCCATTAGTCGCTCATGGACTGTCACTCAGAGCCCAGTAGCAGAGTAGCAAACTAGGGTGCCAGTCTGTGATTGGGGGAGGGGGCGGGCTCCGCTGAGACCTCCCCAAAGTGCAGATTCCCAGCACTCATTTGGAATCACGGGCTGCTGCTGGAGGCTGGCAAGTCAGGTTCTTCATCTCTCCAGGCCTGTTTCTCTACTTGTGACCAGGACCCTCGCTTCCCTCACGGTAAGTGCTTGCTCAGTGCTAGTGTTGCTCCCCGCCGTCTGGGAGGGTGAGATTAATAACCCAACCCACAGCCAGGAAACAGGAGCAGACAGGAAAGGGCCAATCCCTTTCCGGACAAATGCCGCCCCTTCTCCTGGCCTCAGTCTTGCCATCTGTGACATGGTCGGGCCAGAGCACATTGGCGCTTGAGTTGATCAGGCTTCCTGTGTGGGGTTTTCAGGTGACGCTTGGGACATTACAAAGCTGACAGACCCCCTACTTGCCCCGCTTCTATGCCTTCAGAGAGCCCTTGAGAGGCAGAAGCTGGGAGACCCCCTGAAGACACCCCAAATGCCCCACCTCCAGCTTCAAATAGAGTTGAATCTCATGGAAATGCAAATTCACAGAGGGTTTTCAGGTGACAGGAGGGCTGCCAGGCGGCCTGGGGCTGGCAGAGTAGCTCCCCTGCCTCGCTTCCCTCTTCCAGACCCTTGGTGGGGGAAGTGGGGCGGGGGTCAGGCCTTCCTTCTGTGGCTCCAGCTTTTTGCCTGTGGATTTGGACGAACTGGCTGGGCAGAACTGGAGCTGGTGGGGCCAAAACAAGGAGGGGGTGGACACTGACCTGTGACCCCTCCTGTTTCAGTCTGCAAACTGCTCCCCTCCACACCCACTTCCCTTTTTCCAGACATTGTCAGCCCCAGAGGCCCCTTCCAGCCCCCCAAAATTCCATAACTAAAAGCCCGAGGGGGCAGAGAGGGATCTGGCTGCAGGGGAGCCCGGCAACCCCAGCATCCTGGCGGAGGCGGGAGGCGCGCCGGCCTCTGGAAACCGCGCGGCTGCCTCCTCACCGCAGCCATTCCCCGCTCTCCCTGGGGGTTCTCAGATGTTGCCAGATGGCAGAACTGAATCTGCTGAGACGTCACTCCAAAAAAGGAAAGTTGAACTGAAAAAAAAAAAAAAATTCAAACTCTCCAGCATCTTAGGAGAAAGCAGAAGAGAAGGAAGGGAGGGAGGCTCCAGGCCCCGGGGCTCCCAGTGCCCTCTGCTGTTCAAAGAGATCTCCCCTGGTTGGAGAGGGCAAACCTGGAGGGGGTGGGAGGAGGGGGTAAATGAGGACACTGGGTTGTCAGGGCGGCCAGCGGGGCCAGGCTCCTGCTAGAGCAGAGTGTCTGCCTGTGCGTGGGGGAGCGAGCACATGTGTGCCGGCTGTGACTGCATGCTTGTGCAGGCCGGGCATGTGTGGCTCCCAGGGGCACGCTCTGGGAAGTGTGTGTCTGTTTGTGTGTGTGTGTGGGGGGGGGGGGGGGTGGGGGACACAGGCTCGTTGCATTGTCTCTGCATTTGTGTCCCTGAATGTCCCCAAGTGGGAGTTCACTCAACAACACATTCGTGGGTCCCTACTGCGATAGGGCAGTGAACAAAATAGATCTCTGCCCTCAGGAAACTGGCATTCTAGCGTCTGTGCCCTCCGGGGTGCTGTGAACTCGCGTGGGTGTCCCAGTATTTTTCTGTCTGAGATCTGACATCTCAGGTCCGTGGTGGGTGGTGAGTCTGCAGTGTGTTCACCCCGGCTGGGTCGGCCCAGCGTGTTCCTGCCTGGAGAGGGCTCTGTGCACTACTGTCTACTCCCATCCCCAAGTGCCCCACCGTGCTTGCTCCTAAAAGGCCCTGTGTGGGGCCCTCCCTGCGCGCCCCCTCCCCATCCAGCGGCCACTCTAGAGTTATAATTTAATAGGTGAAACGCGATTCCGGAGGTACTGGCGCTGGGGAGGAGGAGGAGGGCCCGCGGGCCCGCAGGAGAAGAGGGAGGGGCAGGCTGGGAGGCGCTTCCCCCCTCCTTCCTCCTCGGGGAGCTGCCAAAAAGAAACTCGGCGTCGCGCCCAAGTGTGTGCGTGCGTGTCTGTGTGTGTGGCGGCGTGGGCGCGCGAGTGGGGACGCGCAGGGCCTGGAGGGGCGGCGCGGGCCCTTTAAGGAGCCAGAGGGGGCCGGGCCGGGGCGCGTCGCTGCGGGCGGGGAGCCGGGAGCAGGGAGGCCGAGCCACCGCCTCCCGGGCTCCCGCCCCGCCCCCTCCTCCCCCTCCCGCCGCCGCCGCCGCCGCCGCCGCCGCCACCGCCGCCGCGGCCGCCGGGGAGCGCGGAGCCGCGGGCAGGCCGGGCCGCACCGGAGCCCCGCGTCCGCCCGCGCCCCGCCCGAGCCCTGCGCCCTGCGCCCGCGCCCTGCGCTCCGCGATGCGCGCCAACTTGCGGGCCGGGGACCCAGGGCCGGCGCCCTAAGAGGCGGCGGCGGGAGGATCGCGTCCCGACCCGAGGCCGGGCCTGCTGCGCGCCCCCAGCCCGATCGGCACCGCCACTTGCCTGAGCGCCCCGGCGGCCCGAGCGCGCCCCAAGCCCGGGCGCCACCGCTGCCACCTCGGCGAGGTGAGTTGGGGCCGAGGGTCCCCGCGGAGGGCGGGGGGGAGGCGCGGGACGCGCTTCCGGGGGATCCGGGGAGGATCGGGCGGCGCACGCGGCTGAGTTGGCGGGGCCCCTGCGCTCCCGAGTTGGCGCTCTCGGGGGGTGGCCTGCTGGGGAGCGAGGCGCCCCGCCGACACTGCGGCCCGCGTGCTCGGGGGCGCCGGGGAACTTAGGGGAACTCCAGCTCCCCAGCGAGGGGGCGGGAAGGAGGGAAGTGGCGTTGGGGTGGGCGGGGGGCGCGCTGGAAATGCAGAGAGCGGCCCCCCACTGTGTGCGGCGGCTCTGGGTACTTGGCCGCCAAGCGTCCCTTGTCCCCGGTGCAGCCCCGGACCTGGGGGGGCGACACTGTGCCTTATTTTCCATTGGGCAGCGCGGGTTTGAAAGCCCTTGGAGATGGCCCCCCTAGCTCCCTGGCCTGGCTGTTGTGGAGGGGCGCATGGGGGTCTCCCACTAGCCGAGGGGGAGAGCCAGCCTTGTCCCTCCTGGGCGTGGGGCCACGGGGCGCTGGGCGGGGTCCCTCGGGAGAGGTGCCCCTGGTCCCCCTCCCCCGCGGGCCGGTGTTCCTGGTGTCTGGGCCTGCCTCCCGTGGCTGGTGACGCCTCATTGGGCCGCCTCCTGGTCCCTCCCCCAGGCTGTGCGGATACTTGGGATGCCACTACTTTGCGAAGTTGGAATTCAGAGCTGATCCCACTTGGGCAGGACTGGGAAGCCCCAGGCCCTTGTGTTGAGGGCAGCTTCCTCATAGGCCTGCGGGGAGTGAGGGCACCCGTGGGGTGCGCCCTCCCCGCCCCAGACACTTGCGGGAGGAGCAAGCCGAGGGTGGGAGGGCACGGCGGGCGGGAGGGAGAGACACGCTCTACCTGGGAGCTGCTGTCGCCCGGGCCCAATTAGCGTGGGGCGCCCGGCGTTATTTTTACATTGGAGGTTTATTTTTTTGGAAGCGAGTGTCCTCCCGCCGCCTGTCGCGCGCTCCGGCTCTCCGAGGGTCTGGTGCAGGCAGCGGGGGCGGATCTGTTCTGTCGGCTCAGCCTCCTCCCTTCCTCCCCCTCCTCCTCTCCCCCGTTGGTGAGAACTGGTTTTATTATGATTATTATTATTTTTTTCCTTTTTGCAGATTTGGAGGAAGGGAAGAGGGGAGGAGGGGAGAAAGGGAGGACCCTGTGGGCTGGGTGGGGGAGTTCTGGGCGCGTTGAGATGTGTTACCGGTGGCCTTGACTTTGCCCCTTTTCAGCCAGGTCTGGGTCCCTGCGGCAGCTTTGATATCAGCGGCCCTCTGTGTACCTCGTGGGTGGCCTCTTTTGGGAGTGCTGGGGAGGGGCCGAGCCATGTGAAGCAGCAGTGAGGTGGGATGGCCCACTCTGCACCTCAGCTCCTTGGATTTGAATCTGACTTTTGCCACTTTCCTGGCAGTGTGTCCCTGGACAGATACTTAACCTCTCTGTGCCTGTCAGGTTTCCCATCTGCAAAATGAGGGTGAAAATGGTGCTGAGTTCACAGGGTGGTTGTGAGAGCTGACCATCCGGCCATAAGAATCCCTTGGTACTTGTATGTGTTACTATGACTGCTGTGTCGGTATTATTATTCCTGGGTTATACGATTTGGCCTTTAATCCAACGTGCTCTGGAAGCCCTGTGAAAAGGGGCCACCTTACCTTTGCCTGGGGTTGGACACTGGGGAGATCTGGGGGAGGGAGGGGGCCTTTTCCCACCCCCCTCTGCTTGTCCGGAGAGGATGGAGAAGGGCAAGTGCCCCCACCCATTGAACAGATGCAAAGACTGAGACAGGCCCAGTAGAGCTGGGGGTGGGGGGAGGGTGGGGGGTGGAGCCAGCGGTAACTGGCGAGTCGGCAGCGCGGCTGCGAGGGCATCCCAGGCCCTGTCTGGCTTCCCTGAGCCGCCTGCCATGGCCCTGCTTGGAAATTCGCTGCTGCCACCGCCAGCGGGTGCCGGGGGAATCTGTGGTGCCGGTGCCCAGACATGGGGGCGGGAGCACAGCGGGCCCCAGCCCTGGCCTCTTCCCACTGAGCTATTTACGCTGCTAGGGATCAATACTATTGATAAATCCATGTAAATGGTAATGTGGCTGTCAGGCCCTGGTGAGGGATGGAGACCCCTCCTGGGGCTGCGCGCTCCCCCTCCCCCTCTCGGATAGGGTTCGGTTACGTGGGAAGGATTTATTTGGCATAATCTGTTCTTTTTCCCCAATTAATAATACTCATGCCACCTCCTAAAGATTTCCCAGAGCTCTGCAAACACGAATTTACTGCATGGAAGCCCTGGGCTGGGAAGGGCTTGATTGTTCTCCGGGCCTGCGGGTGGGGGGCAGGGGGCGCTGGCAGCGCAGACACCCACCGAGGGAGTTGGAAGGCAGCCCCAGGAGTCCTGGCCCCCAGCGTCTGCCATTCATGCTAGGTGTGGAGGCTGCCTGGCCCAGTTTCCCCCTGGCTGAGAGGGGGCGCATTCATAGTTCTGTGTTCCCAACCCCCGTCTGAGAGTGTAGGTGGAGAAGTTGGTGCTTCACTCTGAGATGGGAGGCGGGGGTGGTACCTACGCAGAACCCAGCCAGAGGGTTCTCCTGGGGTCCTGTCTGTAGGAAGGGAGATTTTAAGGCAGAGGAGACAGGCTCTCAGCCTTTCCTCCCGACGCTGTCTGAACTGAAAAGCCCCACAAATGCTGCCTCTGACCGTGGTGGGGGGTTGAGAGCTTTTATTTGTGTGTGTGTGTTTTCCCTTCTGTGTTTCCTCTTCAGATCTCAAACACTAAACAGCAGCCTCCCCAGGTGACACTTCTGAGACTGGGGAACTGCCAGTGGGAGCTGGTAACTCCTGCCCGGGGTGCCCAGGGGAGGGGCAAGGAGGGTCCCAAGCTTGGGTTGCTGCCTGGGGAGAGCCAGGTTTTTTAGGCCCAGGCCAAGGGTGACAGAAGGTCTCTGTCCCTAGGTGGGTGCGTGGGGTCCCCAGGGAAGTGATGCTTGGGAAAGGCCGGCTGGGCATCTTTTGAGGGAGCTTGGAGCCAGGGAACTGACTTTACAACCCATCTGGGAAACTCTCAGCCTCCATGCTGGAAAAGGCTATGAATCATACACTAGTAATAAGCACCAACACCTACTGTGTGCCAGGAACTGTGCTCTACACAAATCCACTTGTTTACTCTTCATAACCCCTCTATGAGTTGGTGCTTTTATTATCTTATTTTATAGATGGTGAACTTGAGGCACAGAGAGGTTAAGTGCCTTGCCCAAGGTCACACAGCGTGGATGTGGAACTACGAATTAAGACCCGGGATTATTCACAGTCATGTTAGTGCAGCAGGAATTTACTGCAGGCCTGCTTTGCAGAGCTGCCATAGAGGATATGAGGAAAGAAATGATGTTTCTTCTTGGAGCAGCACCTACGGATCTTTGTCCTGGGGTGGGCAGGAGACTGAGAACTCGTTCTCCCCAGGCTTTGGGGAGAAGGATAGGGCCTGGCATTTCTTTGAGGTCTCATTTTATCCTAAACATTCATGCAAATTTGGCATTCGCCTTGTCGACACTGCTGTGTTTATTTTGAAATGAAAACATGGTTTTGAATTATTTAGCATGGTGCTCCAGAAAGCTGCTGCAGCAGAGCTCTGTGGCCTGGAGTGCCCGTAGGCCCGGGCATCACCCTGGGGTACTGTGTAGCCGGAGGGCTTCTGCTCAGCGAGGCCCTGGAGCGGATGGCGGCTTCATTCCCATTTTACAGATGAGGGCACAGGTCCAGGCTCGCCCGAGGTTGCACAGTGGAGGGGCCTGTGCTTATGATGAATGAACTTAGCATCATTGTTATTATCATGTCTATTTTAGAGCAGAGTGAGGCTTTTGAACCTGGGCACTTCCACACTGCCCTACCCACTTGGCTCCCGCTAGCCTTGATTGAGGAAGGAGCTTTTGGTTTATAAATCTAGAAAGAATTGTCCTAAACAGATACTAGAGGACAATCTGGGAGTGTTTTATCTGCCATCCCAGGGAGCCGCCGATTTAGCATTGCAAGTTCCAGCTTGGCCATTTACAAGCAGTGGGTCCAGGTGAGTGCCCCTTGCTCTCAGGGTTTAGGGGCCCTCATCTGCAAAATGGGCACATTGCTGGCCAGCTGTGCCATAGCGGGGAGCCTTCAGGGGCAAAGGGCATGAATATTGAGTTTGCTGCTCAGCTCTGCAGCTTCCAACTGTGAATGAGTTACTTACCTATTGTGAGCCTTAGTTTGCTCCTCTCTCAAATGGGGATGTTGCTGCTGCTTCTGACTTTATGGTTGTGAGATAAAATGAGCTCCTGTGTGTCGCAGGAGCTGCTGTGTCCATTTTGGCTCATCCTTTGGAGAGCAAAGACTTGCTATAGAATTTGCTGTGTGAACCCAGGTCCTCACCTACAGGCTGCTCCGATATCACCCATTCCTCCCTGTTAAAAGCTGCTGGGAAGGATCCTCTAATGGACTCGTCTCTTTTCCAGAGCCCCAGGCTTCAGCTTGTTGCCCTTTGGAGACGGTGGCCTCCTCTCCCGTTGGTCGTTGGTGTTTCACAAATGTGCTCAGCTCCCTCCCTCTGCCCTTGAAGGTTGAGGTTTTCCATTAGTCTTTAATCACTTAGTGTCTGTAAGGCACTCGGAGTGCTTCGAGGTCATGGGCAGCCTGGAGAGTGGGCGAAGGCCGTGGGGAGGACTGGGAAGGCGGCCTGGGGGAGGGCTGAGCTTCCCCTCTGCTCCTGGTTACTCAAGAAAGGAGCAGGGTTCGAATCGTGCTTCCATTTATTAAGAACTTGAGTGAAGCCTCTGACCTCGTGGCCTTGGTTTCCTGATTCTTAAAAGGGAGGGAAAGAAAATAATGCCAGCCTTAGAGGGCAGCCTGAGACGGGCTGTCTGGGAACTCCTGCGGTGATGGGAGATGATGCGGCTGCACTGTCCCGTGCTTTAGCCACTAGGTGTCTGTCACTCGGGAGCACTTGAAAAGTGGGTCCCTGCCACTGAGCAGCTGAACTGGCCATTTTATTTAATTTTAATTTACTTAAATTTAAATAGCCACCTGTGGCTATGGCTAATGGCTACTTAACCCGAAGGCACAGGGGTGGGTGAAGTCATATTCTGTGTTTCAGAGCAGGGCCTGGGCTCTTGGTATCTGATTCCTTCCCCAATGCCCCACCTGCACCCCAACTTTTTTTGAGGTAGTGTCACCCAGGTTGGAGTGCAGTGGTACCATCACAGCTCATTGCAGCCATGAACTCCTGGGCTCAAATGAACCTCCCGCCTCAGCCTCCCAAGTAGCTGAGATGACAGGTGTGCACCAACATGCCTGGCTAATTTTAAAATTTGTTATAAAGGTGGGGTCTCTCTATGTTGCCCGGGCTGGTCTTGAACTCCTGGGCTCAAGTGATCCTCCCGCCTCAGCCTCCCAAAGCACTGGGATTCCAGGCATGAGCCACTGAGGCCGGCCTGATTGTTTTCCCTTTTCATGTGTGTTTTCTCTGCATGGTGCCATCCTGGAGGATCTTCCCCTTTCAGCAGTCCTTTTTCCCAAACCTAGCCCGGAGTGCCCTCTGGGTTGGTCCCCTTCCTCTTCCCACATCTCACTGTCTTCCCCCTCTTCCTCTCCCACTAGCCTCTGGGGTAGGGCAGTCCAATAGAACTTTGCCGTGGTGAGAACGTTCTAGGTATGCCAGTACCATAACCAAGAACCATGTGGGGCATTGGGCATTAAAACTGCCCAGAGGTGTTGGGGGAGTCTCCTTCCATTCCAGCCCTCCTGGTTTCTGTTCCCCCAAGGCAGTCACAGCTTGAAGTGAGGCCAGTGCCACAACCGGGGGATGAAATTTTAGTTTTTAATAAATTTGAGTAGCCACTTGTGGCTGGTGGCCACTGACCCTATTGGGCAGTGTGGCCATAGTGACTCCTACTATATGGAGCTGTCTTCCCACATCCTTCCTTAGCTGTCACTCCTCGAGCGCAGGAGACAGCTCCAGGTCGCTGTGAAGTGTGGGCAATTCTTACCTCCCGGTGCTGAGCTCATGTGGAAAAAGCTTTGTGCAGATTCATGGGGGCTGACCCAGCCGGACCCAGAGGAATCCTAGGTTAGCAGCGACGATCCCCCGGCCACCCTTGTTGGTATCTTGTCTGCACGAGCAGGTACCTACAGAAGACACCCACCTGCTTTCTCTAAGGAGGATCATACTTATTTTTTTGTGATACAAGTTAATACATCATGGACTTCTTTGATTAACATTTTTGGGGATAATGTTGCTTTTTATACTTCTTGGGAAGAATGTAGAAAAACAAAAACTAATGCATTCAAAACTCTGCCAGTTGCTTTGGGCTTTATAAAAGCTTATTTTTTTAAATGAAAGAAAATGCATTGACTTGTAAAAAAGAAAATTAACACATTGCGTAGAAGTCTCCCTGGGTTCCTGGCCTCCCGGTTTCTGTTCCCCAAGGCAGTCACAGCTTCCAGCGCCTGAGTTTCCTCCGAGATGCTCTCGGCATATGTCGGCCTTAAATGGACTGTATGTGTGCGTTCCCTTTAAAAACAAACACGCAAGTGGTATCACGCCATATATTCAGGTCTGATTTTTGCCGTCATAGTCACATCCTATGTGATACTATGTCTCGGAGCCGACTGTGGAACGTAGAAAGCAAGAGTTGGCAAACTATGGCCCTTGGGCCAGATCCGGCCAGCCTGCCGCCTGTTTCTAAATGGTGCACAAGCTGAGAATGGTTTCTCCATTTTTTAATGGTTGAAAAAAGTCGAAAGAAGAATAATATTTTATGACATGTGAAATCATATGAAATGCAAATTTTGGTGTCCATAAATAAAGTTTTGTTGGAACGCAGCCACGCTCACTCATTTACATGTTGTCTGTGGCTGCTTTTGGGTACAACGTTTGCAAAGTTGAGTAGTTGTGACAGAGGCTGGAAGGCCTACAGAGCCTAAAATATTTACTCTCTGGCCCTTTACAGAAGATGTTTGCCAATCCCTAATATGCTACCTCACTGTTTTGAACCTCAGTGTAGCCTTGCATGGTTTCCCTGTTGAGGAAACTATGGCCCAGAGAGGGGTGTGAGTTTGAAGGTCATTCCAAGTAGGCCCTAAAACCCCTCCTTCTAGCCTGGGCTACTGTTCTTGCTGAGTTACGCTGATGCTCATGGTTATAATTTGCTCTTGTAGAATGCAATAGGAAAAGGGGGATGGTTAAGGCAGCAAGCAGTTGGCCTGATTTTTGGCACAATTTTTTGACCTCTTAAATGATGACTGAGACTGTAATGCCTTCTTTAGAGTGGTATATAGTTGCTGTAGCACCTACTCTGTGGCACGGCATCGTTTTCACAATTTTCCAAAGCCATAATCCATCTTGTTTCCTTCTTTGCTTTGGCTACTAGGAAGCTCAGAGCCAAATTTGCCGCCTGCCTTCTGCAATCACTGGTTTATGTTTTGGCTTTATCTACTTCATCCTGATTTTGGATTTGTTTATCTCTGATTTTTTTCCCTTTTCCCTGACCATGCTTTCTGATTTTTATCTTACCTTACACATTCCTGAAAGTGCCTCAGTTCTTGAGGGGCAGAATGGGTCAGGCAGGAGCAAAGCAAAAGAAAACACTTTGCAAGATGCTTTCATGCACCATCCCCTGCACCAACATTCCATAGGAGGAAACCAAAGGCTGGTGCTGTGGAGTGTCTTAACCAAGGTCAGACCCTGGGTGAGAACTGAGCACGGTTTTGGGGTCCGAGTTGGGAAGATGACAGTGAGTGACTTGGATGGTGAAAGACTTCCCATTTGAGAGCCCATGGGGGCCTTGAGAACTGCTTGACCTGAGGGAATGCCCTGGAGGTGGGGAGCTCAGCACTGTGGTACCCAGAGACCTCAGGAGGCAATATTGCAAGTGCGTCTGAAGTCAAGGGACCTCTGGGCCATCTGGTTCCAACCTGGATTTGTGGCTGATGCTTCAGGCCCCCTGCTTTCTCCTGCTGACCTTTCTTTGCATCTGGAAAGGAAGTGGGGGGGGGAAGGTAAGTCAAAGGGTGGGCTGTTGGAGGTGGAATTGTGGACCAGACCTAGGTGACAAGTCACCACTAGCCTGCACATGTCTGTGCGTGTGTGCATGCGGGCTGGGCAGCTCCTGGGGGTCAGTCTCTTCTGGGGTCCGGAGGCCCTCTCGTCTCTTGTCTCCCAGGGTTCACTTGATTTTCCGTGGCCTGTGTTTGCATTTTAGGGCTGATGAGTGGACCTGGAGGGACCCACAGGTCTGAGTGACCTGGCCTTGGACAATAACAAAGGCTCCATGCAGAGTTCCTCAGTTTGCATAGTGGTGAAATGGGGTGATGAGCGACACATGGCCTCACAGGCTGTGAAGTGAAAGGCATTCAGGGGTCCGTTGGGGTGCGGTTGTCCCTGAAGACCGTGTCGTGCCCCCCCCTTCCTGTCTGTCACTCATGGGCCCACGGCACTGACCCCAGGGTCAGGGAGGTGGACCCAGCAGTCTCCTTGCCATTGCTCAGGGATGTCCCAAAGGGACCTTGGATCCCACCTATGCAAAAGTGGACCATTGACCCCTGCAGCCCTCAGGCCCCTGTTCTGGGCATCCTCCTGGAGTGAGGGACGTGGTCCTAGCCCCCTCTCGACGGCCCACCTGGGACTGCAGTCGCCTCCTGCCTGCTCTCTGGCCGCCATCTTGTACCCACAGTCCCCTCTCTGCAGGCAGCCCAGTGGAGCCACAGCAGCTAGAGTGACTTGACCTCATCAGCCTGCAGGGCTTCCCTCCATTTCTTGAACAAAAATCAGAATCTTTCTTACTGCCAGGGAGGTCTGTATGCCCCCGTCTGCCCACCTGTGGCCTTCCCTGGCCCGCTCCCCACAATTCTATGGTGGGGCTGGGGAAACATCGGGCCAGGTCTGAGGCGGGGTGGGTGGGGCAGTTGATTTTTCTTTGTGACCCAGGGGATCTGTCTGGGGATGCTCTTAAGTCATTAGTCCCAGAGGCCAGACCCACAGGGGAGGGCCTCGAAGGACTCTGTTTGTCCTCACACTGAACTCTGCGGTGCCTGCTGAGACCCTCGGGGAGCTGGGGCCCCAGTGTGGCTACAGCGTCTCTGTGACCATGGGAACCTGCCTGGTGCCAGCCCTGCTCCTGAGGCTAAAGAGGAGAGCCTGCGGGGTAGGGTGGGGTCAGGATGCAGCTCTAGGCTGGGCCAGGCCTATCAGCATGGGGGCCTGCAGGGGATGTTGCCCTCTGGAGCCTGGCAGGAGTCAGGGGGCCTTTCCAGGGTCCTGGGGGCTTGGCCAGGTCCACAGGGTCAGGATTTGGGAGGGATTCTGTGTGGCAGTGGCTCTTGGGTGATGCCCACTGCTGGGTAAACCAGGGGAGGAAGGCAAGCGGGAGAAGTTGGGAGACACTTGCTTTAACCTGCCACGCCACCCACCCACGCCATCTGCCACCCTCCTGGATATTTTTTAACCATTTCGCATCCTCTGTCACTATCGTGTCCTGGCCTAGGCTGCTGCATGGTGTTGGACAGTGCCCCTGCCACCTTCCCACCCATTCATGTTCCTCCCGGAACCTCAGGCTGTGACCTTATTTGGAAACAAGGTCTTTGTGGATGCGTTTAATTAGGAAGAGGTCATCCTGGAGCAGGCTGGGCCCTAAATCCAGTGGCCTGTGTCCTTATAAGAGGACAAAAAGACACAGAGGAGAAGGCTGTGCGACAATGGAGGCAGAGACTGGAGCGATGTGGCTGGATGCCAAGAAGTGTCAGGGACCGCTGGGAGGAGGCTCGGGACACGCCCCCACGGAGCCTCCGGAAGGAGCCACCCTGCCAACACTTTGATTCTGAACCTCTGGCCTCCCGAACTGTGAGAAAGTAACAGTGGGTTGTTTTAAGTCCCCGGTGTGTGGGGCTTTGTTTATAGCAGTTCTAGAAGCGAACACGGCTCCCAGCACAACTGTCTCTTCACTGGTCACCCTGAGACCCATACCCCACGCGGCAGCCAGGGACAGGCCTGGAAAATCCAGGGCAGCAAAACCCAGGGCAGGACAGTCCCGCTGCCGCTCTGAAAGCCGATTCCCTAACTGGGCCTTGAGGCTCTGCCCTCTGCCCCCGCGTGGCCTGTCCTCTGCAATCTGCTCCCCTTGCTCACTCTGTTTCAGCCACACCGGCCTCGCTGTTTCTCCTGAAATGCACCAGGCAGGCCTTTGCACTCGCCCTGCTGGAGCACTCTTTCCCAGTGTCCGCAGACCTTGTCTCATTCCTTTGACATTTTTCTTGAATTTTTTGTTTGTTTGTTTGTTTGTTTTTTTGAGACAGAGTCTTGCTTTGTTGCCCAGACTGGAGTGCAGTGGTGTGATCTCTGCACACTGCAACCTCTGCCTCTTGAGTTAAAGCAGTTCTCCTGCCTCAGCCTCCTGAGTAACTGGGATTATAGGCGCATACCACCACGCAGGGCTAATTTTTGTATTTTTAGTAGGTGATCCACCTGCCTCAGGTGATCCACCTGCCTTGGCCTCCCAAAGCGCTGGGATTATGGGCATGAGCCACCACGCCTGGCCTGATATTTTCATATTGAAAATTGCACCCTCTCCCCTCCCTCCCTCACTTGTTTCCCATTGTGCCATCTTCTGATGATGGTTTCACACGTTTGTCATCTTGCTGTTGTCTGTCATCCCTGTGAGAATGGACATTCCACAAGGGTGGGGATGTCTGTCTGTCTCCCAGGTACTAGAGCAGTGCTGGGTACATCGTGTGTACCTCGTGGATGTGTTGAGTATTGGGCTGTGGCTGGGCATGTCCTCACCTCGTGCCCTGGTGCCCGTCGGGGGTCCCAGGTCATCCATCCATTCATCCCTGTGCCTAACACCTGTACCCTCCCTTGCCCGTGGCCCCCTTCTGCTCCCGCAGAGCCTCCAAGTCACTGAGTCTGTGGTCATTCCCTCTCTGTCCCTCCCTTGGTGGCTGTGACCACCCCTTGCTAGCACTGCACTTGGCCCCTGAGCTCCACGGGTGAACGTAAGCCCAGAGAGGCCCAGAGCGGCCAGGGTGTGGAAGAACCAAGTTTTGCCTAATTCAGCGTTCATGCCTCCATTTCGCCATCCATAAAGTTGGCATAATCAGATTCCTCGTTTCTCAAGGTTGTCTTGAGCATTTTGTGAGGTCCTACATGAAGGTGCTTATTGCCTGGCGCTGGGAGCACAGAGAAGCCTTCCGTGTGGGCTGGGCTAGTGCTTACTGTTTTCAGTTTGCCGTGTGGGTGTTCCCTTTGCCAATTTTTGGAGGAAGTTGAGGCATCACAACCAGGCGACCCCAGGGACCAGGGAGGGACTTTAAACCCGAGTTCCCATGGATGGGTGGCCTGAGGCGGATCCTTCCTGGCCTTGCTCCTCTCCCCAAGGAACCAAGTAAGTTCTGGGGGGTCCAAACCCACTGCAAGCTTTCTGGGCGGATTCCCAGGGCCAGCAAGACTTCTCTGCTGTTTGGCAAGATAGGAGACCTCGGCCAAGATAGGAGACCTCGGCCAAGATAGGAGACCTCGGCCAAGGTAGGAGACCTCGGCGAACTCTGGGTAGGGGGCCGCTCTGCGTTTCTTCAGCGTAGTTCTTTCTGTCACTGTTTCGCATCTGTAGAATGGGGGTAACTGCAGTCCCCGGTGTGTAGGGGAGTGGACACTTGGGACTGCTATGGCGATGACACCCGTGCATGTACACATCCTGTGGACGTTGTCACCGCTGTGTCCTGGGGCTTGGTTGGGATGCCCCCGTGCCTGCCACTTGCTCGGGCTCCCTGGGCTTTGTAAGCTGTGCACACACTGGAGGGTATAGTAGAGAGAGCTGCTGCTTCGCACGTGTCCTGGTGCAGGGGTGCCCCCTGCCCCAGCATTGCTGTCTGGTGTCTGAGCAGGGAGGGGCAGAGGTGAGGGTGCTCCAGAGAGGGCCCTGAGCTGGCAGGATGCAGGCAAGCTTGCTTTTCACCACCTGGCTTAGCTCATCTAAGCTTCACAATAACCCAGTGTGGCCAGAACTGTTAGTTTCCCTGTTTACAGATGGGGACACTGAGGCACAGAGTGGTGATATCATTGGATTAGGACACACAGCTCCTAAGCTCCATGCTTGGTGGGCAACTGTCATGGGCAGGGTCCATTCTGTGCTTTCATCCCTTTGCCCTGGACTGTGGCCCTTGGGAGTGACCGGGGACAGTCCTGGGTCCACCATGTGCCCAATCCTGGACATCAAAGCCCATGTCTGCCCTGACCCAGCCCATTCCCCTCTGGGTCACCCTCGAAGGCTCCCAGGCTGCGGCCGGCTCTGCCGTGCAGGAAGCTGACCCTGGCTGTCTTGGCTTCTCCCTGCTCGGCTATAAATAGCAGCTGCAGCGGCGGGCAGGAAGCTGCATCTCCCGGCACCTGGGCCCTGGGCGCTGCCCCCTTGCCGCAGCGCCTCCCGGAACTGTGCGGCCCTCAGTGGGAACGTGGAAGTGGAAGCGTGCTGTGCGTCGGGTGTGTGCTTTCTGGTTTGCTGTGTGACCTTCAGGCTCTCGCTGCCCTCTCTGTGTCACAGCCCCTGTCCGTGAGTCCAGGCCGCCTCTGTGCTCGCGGTGCCGTAAGGAGTGCCTTTGGGTGCTTGGAGGTGCGGAGGGCGCAGCATGAGGTTTGACATTGAGAAGGGGGCGCCTGACTTTTGCCTTGGAGAGAGGGGAGCTGAGTGGGAGGGGGCACCGAGGGAACCTGGGGAGGGGAGCTTCCCATAGGAGATATTCCTGTCTGGATGCCCAGCTGGGCGGTGGGAAGCTGGAGGGCCATAACGATGTGGAACTGCCTGGAGGGCACCGGACTGGGAGGTGGGCCATGCTGGGTTGCTGTGTGACTTTTTGCACAGCGTCTCTGGGACCTGTGAAATGGAAGCGATGCCACCTCGCGGCACCTCTGGCAGGAAAGAGACGCAAAAGGGCTTTGAAGCAAGGAAGGTGTTTTGTCGTGCCCTCGGTCGTCTTTAAGCATCTCGAGGGTTCATGTCGCTCATGCCATTATGTGCTTGTGGGGCAGGGCTCGCCCTGTTCCTTTTTGGCCTGCCCCGGGGCGCTGGCTCCTGAGTGGGGGTTTGTGAGAGCATAGTCACCGGGAGCTGCAGGGGAGGGTGCTGACCATGCCAAGGACATTCTGAGCAGCTTTGGGTGGCCTCTGTTTCCCCAGCTCCCCCACTCCCCATTTGGAGGGACACCACCTGCACAGTGGGGGCACATGCTGCTCGGGCTCTTGGACGTCTCCTCCTGTGGGTGCCCCGCAGCAGCTCAGCTGTACCCTGCAAAGCCTTCTGCAACCTGGCATGCAGGGGAAGCGTGGGTTTCAGCAGTGGGGGGATTTCTTATGGATCTTACTAGAGCATGGGCTGTACAATCGGGCCATTCGTGACTGGTCAGGAAAAAAACGTTGCTCAAAAGTATTGATAAGGCCGGGCGCGGTGGCTCAAGCCTGTAATCCCAGCACTTTGGGAGGCCGAGGCGGGCGGATCACAAGGTCAGGAGATCGAGACCACAGTGAAACCCCGTCTCTACTAAAAATACAAAAAATTAGCCGGGCGCGGTGGCGGGCGCCTGTAGTCCCAGCTACTCAGGAGGCTGAGGCAGGAGAATGGCGGGAACCCGGGAGGCGGAGCTTGCAGTGAGCCGAGATCGCGCCACTGCACTCCAGCCTGGGCAACAGCGTGAGACTCCGTCTCAAAAAAAAAAAAAAAAAAAAAAAAAAAAAAGTATTGATAAATTCTTTGTTGTTAATCTGGAGAGGGACGTCTCTAGTGATAGGCCACAGCGCTCTGTCCGATCACGTTTTCATCAGACGCTGGACTCTGCACTGCTGGGGACGTGTATTCACATACAGGTGCTGGCACTGGGCATACTCGCCCATGCTGTGTAGCAGTGGAGAGACTGAGGCACGTGGACCCTGGTGGGAGTTCAGGATCTGTGGGGTGGGGCCTTGGGAGTTCCCTAGAGGCCTAAAGATTTTTGTTTTTGAAGCCTGTGTTAAGCCGCACGATGTCCTAATTCCCAGAAGCTGTGAATATATTATTTTATGCCACAAAGGGGATTTAAGGTGGCAGATGGAATTAAGGCTGCTAACCAGCTGACCTTGAGATGGGAGATTATCCTAGATTATCTGCTCGGGCTGGATGTAATCACAATGGTCTTTATAACAAGGAGGCAGGAGGTCAGAGTCAGAGAGATTTGAAGATGCTGCACTGCTGGCTTTGAGGATGGGGAAGGGGCCATGAGCCAAGGAGTGCAGGCAGCTGCTAGAAGCCATAAAGGGTGATGGACAGGTTCTCCCCTAGAGTCTTCAGACTGGACGTGGCCCTACTAATACCTTGGTGTTAGCTCTGTTAGATCCATTTCAGACCTCGGACCTCCAAAACTGTAAAGTAATAAACTCATGCTGGCCGGACACGGTGGCTCACGCCTGTAGTCCCAGCACTTTGGGAGGCCGAGGTGGGAGATCGCTTGAGGCCAGGAGTTCAAGACCAGCCTGGGCAACACAGTGGGACCCCCCTGTCTCTACAAAAAATACAGAAAACTAGCTAGGTCCCAGCTAGTACTTGTGGTCCCAGCTAATCAGGGGACTGAGATGGGAGGATCACTTGAGCTCTGGAGTTGGAGGCTGCAATGAGCTGTGATCGTGCCACTGCACTCCAGCCCAGGTGACCAAGTGAGACCCTGTCTCAAGAAACCAAAAAAAAGAAACCCCAAACCCCCCAAAAACTTGTTCTGTTGTAAGTCACCGAGTTTGTGGTCATTGTCACAGGGGTAGAGGACGCTTGCTGTCCCCACAGAGCCTGTGGGGTGAACCAGCAACCGGGAACAGGGCCGTGGGTGATGTGGCCATGGAGACAATGGCTGCTTTCCTACCGTGGGTGACCTTGGAATTAAGTGACCCTCAGTTTCTTGACCTTGACCTGGGGACTGTGGCTGAAGAGCACAGAGTGAAGAGAGAAACCTGCAAACTGTAAAGGGTTGTGCTGGGGAAAAACCAAAATGCAAAAGAAACACACAGAGAGGCACAGAGACATTTGTGCTTTCTTTTTTCTTTTCTTTTCTTTCATGGTTTTGTTTTGTTTTTTTTTTAGACAGGGTCTTGCAATCTGTTGCCCAAGTTGGAGTCCAGTGGTGCAATCGCAGCTCACTGGAGTCTTGACCTGCCAGGCTCAAGCAATCCTCCCATCTCAGCCTCCTGGGTAGCCGGGACTACAGGCATATGTCAACACGCTCGGCTAGGCTAATTGTTTTGATTTTTAGTAAAGATGAGGTGTCGTTATGTTTCCCGGGCTGGTCTTGAACTCCTGAGCTCAGGAGATCCTCCTGCCTTGGCCTCCCAGAGTGCTGTGGTTACAGGTGTGAACCACTGCACCCAGCCCCTTTTTTCTTTTTCTTTTTTTTAATCCCTTAAATCCAGTTGGGGTACCTGGTCCCAATGGTTGTCCAGAAAAAAAATGTGTCCCCAGCATGTCCCATGACAAACCACAGTTGATTTCTCCTGGCTGGGTCTCCCACGTGGGCTCTTGGAGCTCGGCCTTTCCCAAGGGGCAGGTGTTCCGGATTCTCAGAACAGCAGGGCACATGCTGCTGCCTTCCAGCTTATTAAAAAGAGGAAGACAACGGCCTGCGCCTCCTGCCCCCAGGCCTCTGGGCCTGCATGCAGAAACCTGAAGCCTGCAATTAAGTGAAACTGGATCCTTAGTGGGGAGAGGTTCTCCTGGGCTGCTGGAAGAGACTCCAGGTTCCAGGCCCTGAGGAGGACTGCCGGCTTGTCACGGACTGTGTGGGGTCTTGGGGGCAAAGAGGCGGCCAGGGAAGAGAGGAGAGAGGGAGACCAGGCCAGTCGAGCCTTAGCCCAGGACGCCAAACTCGGGGCTGTAAGCTAAGGTGGCTTTTTGTTAAAAGAGAAAAAATGACAGGTGACTTTCAAATCACGGGAGTCGCCTTCCTGAAGGCCACCGCCTCTCACTGGGGCCTGGGCTTTTCCAGGAGCCCCTGTGTATCGCCGCATGGCCTGGGAACCTGCCTTGTCTGTGGACACATGGATCTGCGCGTGCTGCTCTCCTCTCTGCTACTGGGGGAGCTGTATGACTGCTAGTTTTGTAGGTCAAAAGTAGTCGAGTATTGACAGCTTTGTATATAATTTGGTGCAGTAGTTTTCTCGGCTAGACGAGCGGCAGACCTGTGTGGTTCTAGACACTGTGTTCTCATGCAGCTTATCACATGACTCTGCCTCAGTTTCCTAATATGTGAAATGAGGACCTAAGTAGTCCTCACCTTCTAGGATTGTTTTGAGAATTAGAAGGGTAATAGACACAGCATCCAGAACTGTGGCTTTAGCTATCATTATTTTTATCTGTATGATTACAGGTTTTCACCATGTGCTGGTGCAGTTGGATCCAGTTGGCTAATTTTAACTTCTTATAGTATTTTGTCATGGGGATGTGACATGTGCTTGGTGTGTTTCCTGGGGAAAGCTACTTGGGTTGATCAGGTACTTGCTGTGGGAAGGGGCTGCCGGAGACTTTCTAGCGAGCACCTCTGGGTGCCTGGGTGCTGTGGTGAGTGGATTTGCCAGCTCCGGGCTTCTCCTGGTGGTGCCAGGGGTGCTTCATGGGGGCTTTGCTGGGTCAGTCCTCTCTCCATTGAGGTGTGGGTCCCTCCCTGCCAGGTCCTAGTGGAGCCACCCAGGGCCAGTCTGGGCATGTGGTTTGGCAGCTGCTTTACATAAAAGACTGTTTTTGGTTTTTAGAAGCAGAACAAATATGTTCTCTATAAGCTGGAAAATTAAGGAACGAAAAGCTTGCACATAAAAAAATACAACCACGTTCCTACCCCCCAGAGACAGACTGCCAGCCTCCTGGCCAGTGTAGATTCTGATGAAAAGGAACAGAGCTGTCCTCCCCCTGTTCACTGTCCTCCCCCTGTTCACTGTCCTCCCCCTGTTCACTGTCCTCACTCTGTTCACTGTCCTCCCCCTGTTCACTGTCCTCCCCCTGTTCACTGTCCTCCCCCTGTTCACTGTCCTCGCCCTGTTCACTGTCCTCCCCCTGTTCACTGTCCTCCCCCTGTTCACTGTCCTCCCCCTGTTCACTGTCCTCCCCCTGTTCACTGTCCTCGCCCTGTTCACTGTCCTCGCCCTGTTCACTGTCCTCCCCCTGTTCACTGTCCTCCCCCTGTTCACTGTCCTCCCCCTGTTCACTGTCCTCCCCCTGTTCACTGTCCTCCCCCTGTTCACTGTCCTCCCCCTGTTCACTGTCCTCCCCCTGTTCACTGTCCTCGCCCTGTTCACTGTCCTCCCCCTGTTGAGCGTCCTCCCGCGTTCACCATCCTCCCCCTGCCAGTGGCTGTAGGGGGAAGGGGCTATGAAATATACAGATTCCGGAGCCCCCACTCTAGACCCAGTAGGTTAGACTCCTGAAGGATGGGGCAGGTATTTGGCAGCTGGGGTGGGGCTGTGAGTCAGTGGGACCTGGGTTCAGGTCCCGCCTCTGCCTTCCTTCCATTAGGTGGGGCAGGAAGCCTTACCTCTCTGAGCTCTGTGACCTCGTCTTCTTGACTGTGTCCTGCATGGGGGCCCTGCACACAGTAGGTGCCCAACTGACCCTCTCATGCATTTGGTAAGGACGGCAGGGTTCTCAGGCTGGGCACTGTTCGAGTTTTGGGGGGCTGGGTCATTCTCTATTGCAGGGAATGCTCTGGCTGCTGCAGAATGCTTAGCAACACCCTGCCTCCACCCATCAGACCCCAGTGGCACCTCAGCCCCCTTTGCTACAGCCAGAAATGCCTCCAGACTTTGCCTACTGTCCCTCTGGGGGTCACAGTCACTCCCGCCAGGACCCCTGCGATACAGGATCTTAGAGAGGGACCTTGGGAGGGGAGAAAGGTCCCGTGAAGGTGTTTTCCTTGGAGCCCGCGCCCAGCGTGTAGATTTTGTTCACTCACTACTTCCCGTAAGTACCTAGTGTGTACTTCCCCTAGGCAGGCGTGACTCTGCCCGTCCACCCCTGCCTTCCCAGTGGGATGGGGTGGTGACTTAAGGCCCCGTTCCTGCCGCCCTCTCTCCCTCTGTGAAATGGGATAAGGTTATCTTGATGGGTTGCTGGTGATCCGGCGAGGAGCTCTGTCACCTTCGGGTGGGCTGTTTTCTTTCTGGGCCTTGGTTTCCCCAGCTGGAGAAGGGCGTTCATAATAGCATTTACCTTCTGGGTTGCAGTGGGGAGTCAGGAGTCACTGCGACTGTGATGGTGAGCCCATGATGTGTGCCCACTTCTGTCCTGGGGCTCCCTCAGCCTGCTGTGCCCTGGTGCTGGGGCAGAAGCCCTTGGCGCCTTCTCTGTGCCTGGCCTCGCGGTGGGGTCTCTACTCCAGGGGGCTCAGTTGCCTTCCTCCCCAGGCCCCCAAGGAGCCAGCGCAGCAGAGATCACTAAGGGGATTAAGTGGGTTCATTTGATACCGAACATGAACCTGAGCAGGCAGCTTATCTCCTCAAAAGCCAGGCGGGCAGTGGGTCACCCAGCCAAGCGGGGAGTGTGGGATTTTCTCCTCCAGCCACGGCCCTGCCCCTCCCACCGCCAGCCCCTTAGCTGCATGCTGCCCGTCTCAGTGCCTGCACATGCCGCGTGAATTCATCTGATCCTCTCAGTGATCTCGTGATCCAGCAGCTGTCGTCATTGCCAGGCAAGCACGAAGGCTCAGAGAGGTTAGCTCCCTGGCTCAGCGCCACACCGCATCCCAACCACCCCGACAATATTTACCCCATAGACTTGGAAAATCCCCTCTACTCCTGGGCACTGAAATTCTTCCTTAATACAGACTCGGCTCAGAATTAACAACAGCAAAAATCTGTGCGGTGCCCCAACCGTCGGGTAAGGGGAAACGAGAGGGAGGAGTGGCTGGCTCCCACTCAGAATGAGTAAGCGTGGATTCGTGAGAAAGCAGATCAGAGCCCTGCGGTGCTGGAGGGAGAGGAGAGTGACATTTAAGAAACAGCTAGTATTTGGACTGGTTCTGGCGGGTTTTTGTGAATGGCCAGGTCTTTGAAAATTGTGTAGGAAGGGTGACTTTTATGGAGTGGGACTGTCCCAAAGGCCATGAGCCAGTCATGGGGCAGCCAGAAACATCCCTGGGGTAGGGACCCTGCCATGGAGACCCTCCCCCAGCCCGCCCTAACAGCACAGATAAAAATAACAGGAACAGTAAAGATAATATGCTGTTATTGTGAGATGGAACAATAATAATAAACGGTAACTATGTTTGGGGGGGTAACAGCATTGCCATTGAGACCCTCTGTTTTCATATCAATAATAATGACAAAAAGAAAAGAATGGCAGACCAGGCACCATGATGGACCCCCCACCCTGTCACCGTCTGGCTTGGATGACTACAGTAGCCTCTTCCAGGTCCCCAGTCTACTCTGGTCCCGCTTGTCTGGTCTCTGAGTTGCAGCCAGAGGGATCCCATCAGAAGGACCATGAGACTCTTAAGCCTCTGGCCCGATGCTCTCCATTCTCTTCCCACTGCTCTGAGAATAAATTCAGAGGCTGCCTAGGAGTTCCTCAGCCCTCACCGACTGCATCTGCCTCTGGGCCTTCGTGTTTGTTGTTCCACCCACCTGGAATGCTGTTCCCTGCATATCGATACAGCTGGCTCCTTGCTGCCATTCAGGTCTCAGCTCAGTGCACGTTGAGGAGGCCTGATGTGATGTGGAGGGGAGTTAGAGCGGAGGAGAGTTCCCACAGGAGGGGACCTGCCTGGCCACCCCAGGCCGCTCTCTCCCGCTGGCTGGCTCCTTCACCAGATTCCAAATCATCATAGTTCTTACGGTTATTTTATAACCTTACAAATTTTAGAATTAAATCTCATTCTGTATGTGCATTTATATATATGTTGTTATATATGAATATGTATTCTTTATAACACACGTTTCTCATATAAAAATATATGATTGGCCTCTCCACACAATGGAATATTATTCAGCCATGAAAAGGAATGAAGTACGGATGTGTGCTACACTGTGGGTGAACCTTGAAACCATGATGCTGAGTGAAAGAAGCCAGACACACAAGGCCACATAGTGTACGATTCCACCTTCATGAAATGCCCAGAACCGGCAAACCCACAGAGACGGAAAGCAGATTGGTGGTTGCCAGAGGCTGGAAGGAGGGGACCTGGGGAGAACCTACTCCATGTTGATGGGGTCTCCTTTTAGGGTGATAAAAATGTTTTGTAATTAGATAGAGGTGATGGTTGCATAGCACTGGGAATGTCCTAAATGTCAGAGCTGCCTACTTTATGGTGGTTAATTTTATGTTATGTGAATTTCATCTCCATTTGAAAAATGTGGGAACTGAAAAAGATGGACTAGTCTCCCCTTAATCTTGGGGAATATATTCTAAGATCCCCAGTGGATGCCTGAAGCTGCAGACAGTATGGAACCCTATATACACTCCATCTTTTCCTACATGTATAGACCTGTGACAAGGTTTTCTTTACAAATTAGGCACAGTGAGAGATTAACAACCATAACTAATAATAAAATAGGAAAGGCCAGGTGTGGTGGCTCATGCCTGTAACCCCAGCACTTTGGGAGGCCAAAGTGGGTGGATCGCTTGAGGCCAGGAGTTTGAGACCAGCCTGGCCAACATGGTGAAACCCTGACTATACTAAAAATAAAAAAATTAACTGGGCATGGTGGCGGATGCCTGTAATCCCAGATACTCAGGAGGCTGAGGCAGGAGAATCACTTGAACCCAGGAGGTGGAGACGGAGGCTGCAGTGAGCCAAGATTGCACCACTGCATTCCAGCCTATACAATAGAGCAAGAAAAAAAAACACACACACACAAAAAAAACAAACAAAACCCAAAAATGGATGAGTTGTTTACTTGTGGAATTTTCCGTTTAATGTTTTCAGACCACCATACTGAAACTTCGGAAAGCTCCCGCGGCTAAGCAGGGACTGCTGTACATATTTATTAAGCCCTTACTGTATGCTGGGCATTCACTGTTACTGTTGGCAGGCATTTGCTCACTGAGCCTCTGAGTCAGCCCTGTGAGCTGAGTTTCTATTTTACAGGTGAGGAAACAGGCTCAGAAGGGTTAAGTCACATGCTCAGGGTCACAGAGCTAGAAAGCAGCACAGCTGGGGTTTGAACCCGGGTCTCAGACCCTATCCTGAGATCACAAGACCTGCGCTCTGTGGCCTTGCTGCAGGCTGAGCCCTGCCAGGGAGCAGAAACAGCCTATGCCTGGGATGGTTCTCTCCTGCCTCTCTGTGTTGTCCCTACGCATACCCCTAAACTGCTGCCCTTGGTAGTGTGTGGCTTTGCATGTGTCCCGGGTGACACGGAGACTCTGGGGTGGGGCCAGTTCACAGCTCTGCCTGTGTGCATGGAACTTGGCTCATCTGCCGGGTCCAGAGAGGGTCCCCAGGCCGAAAGGCTGTTCCACGCCACTCATCCCCCACCCCCACCCTGGCCACAGAAGCAGGAACTTCCCAGCACGGGGCAGCGCAGGGAATGAGCGTGGCTCACTCTGTGGCGCGTGTGGGGCCACTGGGCTGTTTCAGTTTCTGCTGCGTTTCTTGCTCTGACTCAGGGCCCCGACCCCAGCTGGGCCACTTGGGCTTCTGAGCACCTGCTGAGCTGAGCTGAGCTCACTGGGATGTGAGAAAGATCCTGGGCTGAGCTCCCCTTGCCTGGCGTCCTTGGGCCTTGGTTTTCCCATCTGTGTGGTGGGGGCTTCAAGGGGCCCCGTGTGTCGGTGGGTTGGTGTGGAGGGATTGGGTGTGGACACCAGGGGCCGAAAGCTGGTGGGGACTCATGGGGAAACCTGTGCCTCGGACCCCTCCAGACCAGAGGCTCCTGCAGAGCCCCGCCCATGGAGGATCTGGGTGGGGGGCTGCCTTGTCTCTGGGGGCTTCTGTTGTCACTGACCTCTGGCCCCCGCCTCGTGGTCACCAAAGCCTATGTTTCCCCTGGGCCTGCTGTGGAGGTGGGAGGCAGGGAAGGTGGGCTCATTCATCCAGTCCTCTCATCATGGCCTCCAGGGGGCTCTGCTTTTGGGTGTTCGAGGTGCTGGGGGCATTGGTTGGTGTCTCAGTAGGGTTGCAGGCTGGCAAGGGGTCCTGGGGAGGTGGCCTGGTGAATCCCGATGGTGAGCTTCAACTGAGCACTGCTGGGTGCCAGACTGTAAGTTTCTCTTCAGAGTAGTCCCTGGCATCATCCCCGTTTTACAGATGGGCACATTGAGGTTCCGAGAAGCAAGGCACCTTCCTCAGGCTTTAAAAAATGACAGCACTAGGGCTGGAGTGGGAGCCAGCCTGATTTTAGCCTAATGTCATCGCCTCCTTTCACCACCGAGGAAACTGCCTCTGAGAAGTGAAGCAGCACACACAGGGGTCGCGGTCTCCTGCCAGGATGCCATGGCTCAGGGATTTGATCTGGGTCTCAGGCCCATTTGAGGCCCCCCGGGGACTGTATGTCAGCCCCACTCGTGCCTGGCTGTCCCCTCCTGTGTGTGGGCACCGGCTGAATGATGGAAGCAGGTCCCTCTTGGGAGCGGGTCACGGGTGCTGGGGCTACGTCCTTGACCTACCCTGGGTCGGGGCTGGTGTGGAGGCAGAGGAGGATGTCCCTGGGGGTGGGGGCAGAGCCTGCTTGTGAGGTGGAAGGTGGGGCGACTGAATCAGTGTGGGCCACCCTCCCACCCTGAATGTCCCCAGGCCCTCGTAACAAATCTCTTTCACCATCTCTTGACCTAGCAATTAATTGCTCTTGGCGGATGGTGCCCCCGCCCTCCAGGGAGCCTCTAACGGCCAGACCTTGCTCCTGGGTGGGGAGCCTGGGGCAGAGGCTGGGGAGGGTCCACAGTGGTTTTTCTATTCGGCTGCAGATTCGGGGGCCCCCAGGTCGGGCAGCCTCTCTGGGAGAAGCCAGCAACTGACATTCTGGGGCACTTGCTCTGCCTGTCTGTGGGGCTAAACCTGAGTTAATTTACAACATACTGTGAGGCAGGTGTTGTGATGTTCCTCTTTTACAGACAGGGTCACTGTGGGGCCGAAGCTTCCGTCTCATCCAGCAGTCCCCGGTGCACCCTTGCCATAGAGGCCCTTCTCATCTCCCCCCTGCTGGGGCTCCTCGGGCGGGGGGTGCCGGGCAGAGGCGGCGTCGTTGGTGCTGGCTGACGCTGAGTGTGGACCCCCGTCCTGGGAACTCTCTGGGAGGGCTTTCTTGCCTCACTGCCTCCATCTGCACAGGGGCAGGATGTGGGGCGGTTGTAATACTTAAACGAGCTAATCATCGTAAGGGGCTGAGCATTGTGAGGAGGCAGTGAAACCCTGAGCTTCAGGCCCCTCGGGGCTGTCGGTGCCCATGAGGGTGATGGGACTGGACAGACAGGTGGATGGACAGATGGCCTCCCTGTGCTGCCGCGTGGGGCCTCCGTGGCCTCCGGGCCTGGGCTGCGCTCCCTGCCATGTCGTGGCCCGTGCTTGGCCGTGAGCCAGGCTGCTGCCACCCCGACAGAGCCCGCGTCCCCCTTCCCTCCCGAAAGCAGTCGATACCCTGGCTGCTTCCTGGCCTCTAATTGCTCCTGCTGGCTGCTGTCTCCAAGGTGGCCCCACACCCCGCAGCGAGGAGATGGGCGGCGAGGTTTCTGGGAAGCCTAGGCCCTGCTAAATCCAGGGCGCTGTCGGGGTGGAGAATGGAGCGGCCCAGAGCAGAGGGTCAGACGCTCGGGGTCCTACCTGCCGGCCCCTCGCTGGCTGTTTGAGCTGGAGCAGGTGACCCCGTGTGTGTCTGTCTCCCCACCCCTCAAATGGGGTCCGGGCAGTGGAGATGCACGTGGCCTGGCAGGAAGTGAGGGCTGTTCTTGTTATTGTGATGATCGCTGTCATGATTTTTGCAGTGGCTCCTCCCCAGTCGCTGTGCTTGGTGTCACTGCAGCCTCCCCTGTTGGGAGCAGACAGGTGGCCCTGGGACTGGGATGTGTTCCCGGGCAGGGCACAGGATTTCTCCTCAGTCCCCCTCTGGACGGGGCTTCGGCCCATCCCCACCCCCCTGCTGGTCCCACTGCAGGCCCTGATCACTCACATCCTTGCTGCCGGCCCCCTTGGCCTTGGTCTGGCGGCCCTTGCCCTGGCTGGTGGAGGAGGGATGGGAGGGAGAGAGGCTGTGACCCTCATCTTCGCCCACTCCCCCGCCCTTGGCTGTTGCAGTCCAGAGGGGACTGAGACCTTGGTGAACTCTGGGTGGCTGCCTCCGCAGCTTCCAGGAGAACTGGCTTGGGGCGGGCTGCCTCGGCTGTCACTGGAGAAGGAAAACAAAATATCCCCGTGGGTTCTCAATGGAAGGACTGCAGAGCCTGCCTCCCTCCCGCTCTGGCTGTCTGGGCTGCTGGCTACCACAGGAACGGAGACCAGGTGACACCACTGCAGGGGACAGGGGAGGCTCCTTGTTCACCCCGTGTGGGAAGATGTACCTGGTGGACCCTGGCCAGCCCTGGGAGGGTGGTGAGCCGCCTCCACGTCTCAGGGCACCGGGGTTGTGCTGTGCCGGAAGTTCCCAAACTCCACCCTGCAGGGAAGGCTTCTGGGGGTCATGCCTGCCCCTTGAGGGCCAGGGTCTGATCTGTGGGTCTGCAGGGTCCAGTTTAGAGCTTCTGCAGAGCATGCCCTGAGGCTGGCTCATGCTGGCCTGGCAGGTTCCTAGGGCCTGGGGCGGGCACTGAGCATCTTGGCCTCGGTGCCCAGTACAGAGGTGGCCTGGAGTGGAGCCTGGCTGCTGTCGCCCACCTCGCCCGTCTCTGTGGGCACTGTGGGTTCTTCTCCCTTCTGGAAGATGCCCCTCCTGTGGCCGTGCTGAGGGTGTGGCTGTTATGGCCGGTGTAGCCACTGCTCAGGGGAGGCTGGGCTGAAAGGGAGGATTTGTACTGAGCCCTGGGCTTGAGTAATCATGGGTCCTGGAGGCACAGGAGCCCCGAGGCAATGGCCCACCCTGTTCCTGTGGCTGCCGCAGGTCTGGTGGGAAAGGTGCCAGAGTCCAGACACCAAGCTGGAGCCCCACAGTTCTGATCCTCCATGCAGGAAGAGGTTGAGGCTGGGTCTGGAGAGGGCAAGAGGTTGATGCCTCCATGGAGCCCTCAGGGATTGACCCAAAGGCGTCCTCGCTGGCCCTGCCCCACACTGTTCCTACTCAGTTATGTGTTCCATTGGAGCACGTGGCTCCCCTCCTGTGGCCAGGAACACAGCACCCATCCCCCTCCAGCTCTCCACCCCCTCCCCCTTTAGCTCTCCACTCCCCCTCCCCCTCTAGCTCTCCACTCCCCATCCCCCTCTAACTCTCCACTCCCCATCCCCCTTCAGCTCTCCACCGCCTCCCCCTCCAGCTCCCCACTCCCCATCCCCCTCCAGCTCCACTCTCCTTCCTCCTCCAGCTCCATCCCCACTCCCCTCCATCTCCACTCCCCACCCGCTCCATCTCCACTCCCCATCCCCTTCAATCTCCACTCCCCATACCCCCCCATCACCACTCCCCATCCCTCTCTATCTTTACTCCCCATCCCTCTCCAGCTCTCTGCTCCCCACCCCACTCCATCTCCTCCCCCATCCCCCTCCATCTCCTCCCCATCCCCTTCCATCTCCACTGCCCATCCCCCTCCATCTCCAGTCCCCATCCCCCTCCATCTCCAGTCCCCATCCCCCTCTAGCTCTCCACCCCCTCCCCCTTCAGCTTTCCACTCCCCATCCCCCTCCATCTCCACTCTCCATCCCCCTCCATCTCCACTCCCCATACCCCTCCAGCTCCACTCCCCATACCCCTCCAGCTCTCCATCCCTAGCCCCTTCCATCTCCTCTCCCCATCTCCCCTCCCCATCTCCCTCCATCTCCACCTCCATCCCCCTCCAGTTCCACTCCGCATTCCCCTCCAGCTCCACTCCCCATCCCCCTCCAGCTCTCTACCCCATCCCTCTCCATCTCCACTCCCCATCCCCTTTCATCTCCACCCCCATCCCCCTCCATCTCCACTCCCCATCTTCCTCTAGCTCTTCACCCCAGATCCCCCTCCAGCTCTCTACTCCCCATCCCCCTCCATCTCTTCACTCCCTATCCCCCTATGTCTCCTCCCCCATCCCCCTCCATCTCCACTCCCCATCCCCATCCATCTCCATTCCCCATCCCCCTCCATCTCCACTCCCCGCCCTCTCCATCTCCACTCCCCATCCCCTTCCATCTCCACTCCCCATCCCCTTCCATCTCCACTCCCCATCCCCCTCCAGCTCCACTCCCCATCCCCCTCCAGCTCTTCACTTCCCATCCCCCTCCATGTCCACCCCATCCCCTTCCATCTCCACCCCCATCCCCTCCATCTCCACTCCCCATCCTCCTCCAGCTCTACTCCCCATCCCTCTCCAGCTCTCCACCTCCATCCCCCTCCAGTTCTACTCCCCATCCCTCTCCAGCTCTCCACCTCCATCCCCCTCCAGCTCTACTCCCCAGCCCTCTCCAGCTCTCCACTCCCCAGCCCTCTGGCTGCCCCAGCTTCTCTAATCCTCTGAGCTGGTTCCTGCCCCTGGGCCTTTGCATAAGCTGTGCCTTCTGCCTGGAGTGCTCTTTTTTCCTTCCTTATGGACAGCCAAGCTGTTCTGTGCTTGGCTCCAGGGTCTCCTCCTGCAGGAGGCCCCCTCTGCCCCCCCCTGCCCTCCCTCCCACCACTGCAGGGTTGCCATGGTTTGTGTCCGTCACTCCAGGGGCCACTCTTTACAATCATCTTGCTCATTTATGGATGTACTGGAGGGCGTTCGGGTGTGGGTATGTGTGACCTCGGGCCCTAAGGCCCTCATCTTTTGTGTTTACAGTCACGCCCCTGTACCTGGCGGGTAACAGGGGGTCTGTCCCTTCTGTTTGTTGAGCGACTGAAGGTTGATGGTGTCCTGGTCGAGGCATGTTGAAGCTGCCTCTGGGTTTGCATGTCGCTGGCTCCGTCTCTTGCAGCTGTGTGGCCTTCAGTGGTGGCTTCCCATCTCTGAGTGTGGCGAATGGATGAGTCAGGTTGGCCTCTGTGGCTGGGGTGAGCCAGGCAGGCTTCCTGGAGGAGGAAAAGATGGTGCTTGCGATGATTCCAGCAGGGTAGAGAGCAAGGTGAGGGTGTGTTTGGTGGAGTTGAGGGCAAAAGCCAATGCCAGGAGGTGGGCCTTATAGGGCTTGTTTGGGAGCTGACAAGGGGGGCGGTGGCAGGTGGGGGCAAGTCTCAGCCTGTGGGCCATGAGTGGTCACAGTGGGCTTGGCAGAGGAGAGCCTTGGAACTGGTCCTTGCTCCTCCCCATGCATCTGCTTTGCTGGGAGACGAGCCTGGCCAGCCCCAGGGGTGCGAGGATGGAGGCCTGGCCCTTCCTACAGCTGCGGGTGGACTGAGCCTTCTGCTTCAGAGGAAGGTGGGTGCCCAGGTTCCCCCAGCCTGGGAAGGTGAGGGTGAGTGAGGGGGAGCATGGGAGCTTGCTGGGGGCCAGTGAGCGTATAGGAGGTGGAGGGGACGCCGCGCGGGGAGGGCCCGCAGAGCTGGCCAGTGGACCTGGGCCTGAGCTGGAATGTGTGTGGGTGGCCCCGAGCCGGTGAGCGTGAACCAGGTGTGAACGTGTGAATGTGAGTGCAGCAGAGTGAGCAAGTTCTACTGTGGCCTTGAAGTGAGTGGCGGCTGTGAGCACAGGGAAGCGTGAGACAGTGAGTGAGACCCACCGCTGCGGGGCTGAGCTGGGAGACGCCTGGCCTGGGAAGCCCTGACAGGTGCGGCAGCCAGGGAGGCACGGGGCCTGGTCCACACTGCGGCCCACACTGCGCACGCCCTGGCCGCTCGCGGGCAGCCTGGGCCACGCTGCCAGCCCTGTGCCCTGGTGCCCTGGTGCCCTGGCTCCCCATGGCTCAAGCACTTGGCCCTGGATTTGGATCCCCGCTCACTCCCTTCCTTGCCGTGTAGCCTTGGGTGAGTCCTCCCTCAGAGCAGCAGTTTCCTGGCCAGGAGCACGGGATGACCGCGTCCCTGAAAGGGTCCTGTGCAGGAAGTGGATGTTGTCACCCTCTCCTTCCCTCCCCCACCAGCTCTGCCCAGGGTCGGAGGGGAGGAGCGGGCCTCTGATTCTCACCATCCCTTGCCTGCCTTTCGGACTCTAATGTGGAATGCTCTCCCTGCCGGCCCCTCTCCCACCTCGCTGCGCCCAGCCTGGGCTGCCCACCACATCACTCGCCCGGACTGGCACAGTGACCTCTCCCTTGGCTGTGGCTTCCGCCCTCACCCGCGCTCCACAGCCGGATGCATCTCCACTTTGGAGTGGGACCTTGCCCCTCTGCAGCCTTCATAACTCTCCTAAGGTGCTCTGCTTTGGAGAGAAAACCCGTCTGCAGAACCCTGCGTGACCCGCCCCTGCTGCCTCCAGCCCTCCCCTCTCTTCCTCTCCCGCGGGCTCTGCTCCAGCCTGGGCCCTGGGTTCCTTCCCACCTCAGCCCAGCGCTCGCTGCCCCTTGGCCCCTCAGTCATCTCTCTGGATTCTGGCCAGTGTGACAGGTTGCCTCTCCTGGGAAGTCCCTGCTGAGTTTTCTAAATTGGGAACCTCTCTTTGGACCTATGTGTCACTCCATCACTGCTGGGAAATTCCCTGTTTCCCCTCGACAATGTGACCCTGGGGCCAGCCGCCACTGGCCTTGACCCCATGCCACCGGGACACCCTGGGACTCTGTCTCTTGGGGATTGCAGGCTGAGCTGGCTGGGGTTGGGAGCAGGTTAGGAGAAGCTGGGGTCTGATCTCCCAGCTGTCCCTCCCAGGTGGAGGTTGAGAGCTTCTTGGTGCCCGGGGAGAGCGCCTGCCAGGCCTGGCTCTGTCCTAGCCCATGACGGGACGTGCTGCAGGTGTCTGGCCACCGAGGCTTCCGGGAGCTGGGGAGGGCGGCTGTGAAGATGTGCCCGGGCCCTCCCTGTTTCCAGCCTTCCCGCAGGGCCAGTCTCTGGAGCTGACGCAGATGGCAGGACCGAGTGCCAAGCCTGGGGGCATCGTAGTGAAAAAAGCGCTTAAAAAAGAAAAAAGGGCAGGAAAGAAGCCGCTGGCTTGTCCCCCTGTGAGCTGCCCGCAGCTGCCCTTTCAAAGGCTCCCTCCTTGGGGCCTGAGGGCCTGCCAGGCGCTGGAGAGGGCTGGCCTCTAGGAGCTTGGCTGCCAGCCCCTGGTGGGGGTAGGAGCCATGTCCAGCAAGAGCTGAGCACTCGAAGTGGCACACACTGGCGCTGAGGGCACTTCACGCTCACAGCATTCCTGTGGGGTCAGCGTTGTTTAAATCATCATTTCCATTTTAGAGACGGGCAATCTGAGGCTCAGAGGGGTGAAGTTGCTCATTCCAAGTTGCACAGCTAGGAGCTAGGAGGGGGTAGAGGCCAGATTGGCACCTGGGGAGCCTGGCTTCAGAGCTTGAGCACTACACACAACTGCCCCCGGCCTTGTGGGAGTGGGCAGCCCTGGCCCCGCCAGTCCCCATCCCTCAGCTTCGGCACGGGGTGGAGAACGGGTTTCCCAGAGGCCCACTTGAGATTGACCCTGTCCAGTGCTCTGCCCGCTGTACTATTTTTTACTTGTTCTTTTCATGCAGAAGTTAACACGATAAAGAATGCATAAACCCCTCGGTGCAAATTAGCGAACAATTATAAAGGGATCACCTTGTAGCCACGGGCTGCTTTCTCCCCAGAGGTGATTGGCGTCCTAACTTTTGTGGGAATGACATTCTTTTTGTTGTATTTGACGACCTCTGCAGGCCTCTGTACAAATGTGAAAGTTGTTTTGTCTTCCCCAGAATCCTATCATGGAACCACAGAGTCTGCAGCCTTAAATCTGGCTTCTTGGACACAGCCTGAGTCTCAGATTCCTCCCCTTGGTTCTGTGTATCTGCACTTTGTTCTTCTTGATTGCAGAGTCATGTGGTGTGGATGCACCACTGTTTGTTTATCCATTCACCTGTCGATGGACCGTTGGGTTGTTTTCAGTTGTTCTGCGATTGTGCATAAAGCTTCAGTGAACATTTGTGCGTGAGTCTGTGTGGCTGTTTTCATGTCTGTCTGATAAAGACCTAGGAGTTGAATTACTGGGTCATACGGCAAGCATGTGTTTAACTATAAGAAACGGCCAAACTGTTTTTGCAAAGTAGTTGCTCCATTTTGCATCCCGTCGGCAACGGGTGAGGGTTCCAGGCGCTCCTTCTTCTCACCAGCACTTGATGTTGTCTGTTTCATGTTTGCCATCCGCATGGGTGAGCAGTGGTCTTTCGTGGTGTTAACTGCCCTCTCTTAAGGACTGATGACATTGGGCATCTTTTTGTGTCTCATTGGCCATGTGTATATACTCTTTGGTGAAAGTGTCTGTGTTGTCTTTTGCCTGTCTGCTGCTGGGTTGACTGGCTCATATTGATTTGTGGGTGTCCCCTCTGTATTCTGGATACTAGCTGTCATTTCACTATTTTTGACTTTGTATGGTAACTCAGAAATTCTTAAATGAGGCTGGGCACAGTGGCTCACACCTGTAATCCCAGCATTTTGGGAGGCCAAGGCAGGAGGATTGCTTGAGCCCAGGAGTTTGAAACCAGCCTGGGCAACATGGTGAGACCCTGTCTCTACAAAAAAATACAAAAATTAGCTGGGCATGGTGGCAAGCACCTGTAGTCCCAGCTACTTAGGAGCCGTAGGTGGGAGGATTGCCTTAGGTTGAGGCTGCAGGGAGCCATGATTGCACCACTGCACCCCAGCCTGAGTGACAGAGCAAGACTGTATCCAAAACAAAAACAAAAACACTCCAAAATACCAACCAAACACAAAAATAAATTCTTGTATGAGAATAGTAGACACCCCGTCCCCCGACACCATCCTTCAGGTGTCGGTCGACCCATCTGCCTGTTTGTGGGGTCCTCTGGGTAGGTAATGGGGCAGTTTCCCAGTAGCCTGGCCATGGGGCCCTGGACCCCTTGGTGGTCTTGCCAGGGTGTGGACTGCCTTTAAATCCACAATCTGGGATCAAATCACAGCTTTGTCACTTCCCGGCTCTGAGAACTTGGGCATGAGATTTGATTGTCTGAGCCTCAGCCTCCCTCTGTCAAATAGGTAGCAGTACCTGCCTCACAGGGTTGTCATGGAGAAATACTTGGCCCGGTGCTTACGACGCATGGGCCCCGACGGCAGACATGGTCTTTTTTCCCTGCACATTGATGTCGTCACGCCAAACCCCATACATGCGATGTCAGGTAACGAAACCCATGTTTTCTCCACAGGTCTCCCTGCGTCTTTGAGGACACAGCCTTGCTGGAGGCAGTTTCTGGTAGGTTCATGTCTGTCTCCACTTGGTGTCCCCAGGAGGTTCATCCTGCCTGGACCTTCTCGTGGGAAGGGGGTCTGGAATTACCCGGAGCCAGGTTCGGCCTGGAGTGTGTGGTGGGGGCCTCGGGGGGCGTGTGGGGTCTGGCATGTCAGAGCTGTCCAGTGCAGCGAGCAACTAGGGCAGTTTGCGGGGTCCCCCGGGGACAGGCTGTTTCCTGGCTGAGTTGGTGCAGTGATTTTTTGATGGCGCCTGAGAGATGGGAGGGTCTCTGACAGTGTCAGTGTCAGGAGGGTGGGTTTCCCTGGGCTCCGGGGTTCTCGGTCATATTGCTTTTGTGCTTTGGTGGTGGGCCTGCAGGTTTGGCCAGGGTGGCGCCTGTGGATGGGCCCAGGTGTTTGGGTGTTGGGTGCCGGAGGAAGCCCTCAGGCTGAACCACCACTGTGGTCCCTGCGCCCAGCACCCAGCAGGCAAAGAGGTGGCCTGGGTCCCAGTCTTGTCACTGCTACTTCTGTGCTGGGCACCGGGGCCAGGTTGCTTCATCTCTCTGTATCTCTGTCTCTCCATCTGTAGACTGGAGAGCAATAACAGTTTCCCCTTGTAGGGTTGCTGTGATGATTAACGCTCATAGAGAGCAGTGCCTGGCCCGAGAAGGTGCCTCACGAGTCATAATCACAGGTCGTGCTTTTCACATGTCACACCATTTCGTGACCCTCCCAGCAACACTCCAGAATGGGTGCTTAGCCTCATTTTACACGTGAGGAAACTGAGGCACAGCTTGGTCACCTGTCCCAGATCTTTCAGCTGAAAGCAAAGAGCCAGAAGCAAAGAACCCCTTCTCACCCTTCCCAGGGAATCCAGCAGGTTTTTCCTGGAGTGCTCATTTCCCAGCCAGGCAGACGGTCGCCAAGGGCATTGCCGGGCTCGTGCACGTGGAGGCTCGGGCACACGGCGGGCACACAGCGTGTTCTGGCTCATCACAGGCTGCTGTCGGGAGATTTCATTCTTGTTCCAAATACAGTCATGTGCTGCATAACGATGTTTTGGTCAATGGTGGACTGCATATATGACAGTGGTCCCATAAGATTATAATGTCACTTTTTTTTTTTTTTGAGACAGAGTTATTGCTCTGTTGCCCAGGCTGGAGTGCAATGGCATGATCTTGGCTCACTGCAACCTCTGCCTCCCAGGTTCAAGCTATTCTCCTGCCTCAGCCTCCTTAATAGCTGGGATTACAGGTGTGTGCCACCATACCTGGCTAATTTTTGTATTTTTAGTAGAGACGGGGTTTCGCCATGTTGGCCAGGCTGGTCTCGAACTCCTGACCTCAAGTGATCCTCCTGCCTCGGCCTCCCAAAGTGCTTGGATAACAGGTGTAAGCCACCATGCCCGGACAATACCACATTTTTACTGTTTCTTTTCTATTCCTTTGAATTATTCCTTTCTATTACTGTTCCTTTGGATACACAGTGTACCACTGGGTTTCAGCTGCCTGTGGGAGTCAGTCCAGCCGCACACCGTACAGGTAGCCTGGGAACCACAGGCTACACCAGCGTTGTCCAATCTTTTGGCTTCCCTGAGCCACATTGGAAGAACAATTGTCTTGGGCTACTCAGAAAATACACTAGCACTAATGATAGCTGATGAGCTAAAAAAAAAAAATAAATCACAGAAAGGTCTCATAATGTTTTCAGAAAGTTTACAAATGTGTGTCAGGCCACATTCAAAGGCGTCCTGGGCTGGGGTTGGATGAGCTTGGATGACACCACACAGCCTGGGTGTGCAGCCCGGAGACAGACCATGACCGAAAGTCAGTAAGTCCGACGCTTAGCGGGTCTAGCACCGGGCTGAGGAACAAGCCGTGAAGGGGTCTGGGGAGCGTGTGGGTGGGCTGGGGGTTGCAGTTTCAAAGTGGGGGTCAGGGTGGGCCTCCCTGGGAAGCTGGCCCTTGAGCAAAGACCTCTAGGAGGGGAGGAAGGGAGCACGTAGGTATCTGGGGGAAGGGTGTCTCAGGCCGAGGGAACAGCCCTGCCAAGGCACCGAAGTGGCTTAGAATGGGCCTCTCGGGTTGTGGGATTCTGAGTTACCTGGGGGGAGTTTACCTGGGGGAGGCCTCTTTCCTTTGTCCTGAGCCTTTGGGGACCTCCCACTGGGCAGGAGGGGAGATCAGCCCTGAAGGTCATCTGCTTCCTGGGGCTGGGCCTTGGGCCCTAAGCCCTGGGCCTCACAACCGGGTTCATCTTGGAGGGAGTGGGGAAACAGGAGTGGGATTTGGAGGCAAGGGGGAAGGAGGAGTGGGATTTGGAGGGAGGGGGGAAGGAGGAGTGGGATTTGGAGGTGGGGGGAAGGAGGAGTGGGGTGTGGAGGTGGGGGAAGGAGGAGTGGAGTTTGGAGGTAGGGGAAGGAGTGGTGGGATTTGGAGGGAAGGGGGAAGCAGGAGTGGGATTTGGAGGTGGGGGAAGGAGGAGTGGGATTTGGAGGTGGGGGAAGGAGGAGTGGGATTTGGAGGTGGGGGGAAGGAGGAGTGGAGTTTGGAGGTGGGGGAAGGAGGAGTGGGATTTGGAGGGAAGGGGGAAGGAGTGGTGGGATTTGGAGGCAAGGGGGAAGGAGGAGTGGGATTTGGAGGGAGGGGGGAAGGAGGAGTGGGATTTGGAGGTGGGGGGAAGGAGGAGTGGGGTTTGGAGGTGGGGGAAGGAGGAGTGGAGTTTGGAGGTAGGGGAAGGAGTGGTGGGATTTGGAGGGAAGGGGGAAGCAGGAGTGGGATTTGGAGGTGGGGGAAGGAGGAGTGGGATTTGGAGGTGGGGGAAGGAGGAGTGGGATTTGGAGGTGGGGGGAAGGAGGAGTGGGGTTTGGAGGTGGGGGAAGGAGGAGTGGAGTTTGGAGGTGGGGGAAGGAGGAGTGGGGTTTGGAGGTGGGGGAAGGAGGAGTGGGGTTTGGAGGTAGGGGAAGGAGTGGTGGGATTTGGAGGGAAGGGGGAAGGAGAAGTGGGATTTGGAGGTGGGGGGAAGGAGGAGTGGGATTTGGAGGTGGGGGGAAGGAGGAGTGGGATTTGGAGGTGGGGGAAGGAGTGGTGGGATTTGGAGGGATGGGGGAAGGAGGAGTGGGATTTGGAGGGAAGGGGGAAGGAGGAGTGGGATTTGGAGGTGGGGGAAGGAGGAGTGGAGTTTGGAGGTGGGGGAAGGAGGAGTGGAGTTTGGAGGTGGGGGAAGGAGGAGTGGAGTTTGGAGGTGGGGGAAGGAGGAGTGGAGTTTGGAGGTAGGGGAAGGAGTAGTGGGATTTGGAGGGAAGGCGGAAGGAGGAGTGGGATGGTGGCTGTCCCCCACAAGGTGATGAGCTCAGCAGGGCTTTCTGCCTAGGCTCAGGGGGCTTTGAAGTTGGAAGGAAAGTGGCCTGGCCTGGGCTGTTTTTCCTGGCCTCCTCCTCCTCTGCCTCTCTGTCCCCCATCCATCGGCGTCTCCATCTCCGGCCTAATGGGGAGCCTTCCTCCTGTGGCTGAGTTATCTGCTTGTCATGCCAGTGGCCCACCCGAGGACGATAAAAGGGCTTTTTGTCTGCAAGCACTTAGCTTCCTCCGCCGGGGCGATCCATCACATCTGAGGGAGGCCGGGAAGGCAGACAGACGGTGGAGTGGGGCCTCCTTCTCCCCTGCTGAGGGAACCTGATGCTCCCAGGAGCCCCCTTGCAGGACCCAAGTGGCTCCTCAGCCTGAAGGCAAGGCCTGTCTGGGGGCCAGCAGGGGTGAGTGGGAGCGGGGCCATGGGGGCACATTGAGGCAGGCAGATGCTCTGTGCTCCCCTCGCAGAGGACAGACGCTGCCCGGATGCCCTGCGCCGCCACACCCACTTGGCAGCTCTGTGGGGTGCCTCTGGGACCCTCCATGCTGGGCGTGGGGGGGGGTGCAGCCTTTTCTGCGGAAGAACCCTGATGGTAGAAGGGGGGATGGGGGAGATAAGAGGGGACAGACGTCGGGGCCAACACTGGCTATGCATGCACGTATGTCAGCCCCCGGTTAAACACTTTATGGAATTACCTCCTTAAATCTCAGAGCGACCCTGGAGGTGGGCAGCCTCCTTATCCCCATCCTCCAGATGAGGAAACTGAGGCACAGGGAGGCAATGTGGTGTCGCTAGGGTGCAGTAGCAGAGGGAGGGCTTGGCCCCAGGCTCCCAGCAGCACTCTTCCCTGCGGACCTAGGACCTTAGAAGGGGGCTGCGGGAGCCCCTGGCCCCGAAAGTGGGTTCCCCATGACTCAAAGCTCTGTGAGTGATTCTTCAGCTGGGAGTGGGGTGGGGAGGTGGGCGTCTGGGATCGTCTATACATTGGGGTGAGGGGTCAGGTGTGGGTGGGGGCTGGGGTCTCTGGGTACCCTGGGCGGGTGATCAGGGACACCAAAGGTGTGTGTGGGGAGGTTCTAGGGCCCTGGCCCAGTGGGATCTTGCCTCTTGGGGGCTCTGAGAGGACCAGCCTTATCCCCAGTTGGACGGGGCCCTGGGCCCTTCTTGGGTGGGGAGGAGAGCAGTGGAGGTCCCCCCGCCCTTCCCTGTCTGCCATCCTCCTCCCTCTCCTTCTCAGCCTGGATGCTCAGCCCTGGGCAGGGGCTCCCTGCAATTCCTTCCTCCCCTCCCCCTTCCTTCCTGCTCCCTACCCCTCCTTCTCCTCCTCCCTCCTTCTCCCCACAGGCCACCCTCAAATGACAGCAATTAATGGTGCCTGTGATGGCGGGCTGAGAGGAGGAGGCTGACAGTTGAGCGTGTGTGCCTGCGGCCGCCCGCTAATCGGGCCCGGGGGATGCCCCTCCTGCTGTTGGCTCCAGGCGCCTGCCCCGCCATCACTCAGAGGGGAGCAGGAGTCCTGGACAGGCCCGCGGGAGCTGGTGCAGAGCCCCCATCCCTGCAGCCCCCTCCCTGTCCTTCTATTATTATTATCATTTTCTTTTATAAATGGGTGGGCTCTGGCTGGACTCTTGTTCAGCATGAGTTGGTGGATGCCTCCCAGACACCCTTCTCTGAAATGACCTCGCATGTGCCCATGTTGTCCTCAGGGCCAGCCGTCCCCACAGGGCCCCATCCTTTTGTCCCTGCTTCCCTGGGAGGGGCGGGTTGGGTGGAGCCCAGGAACCGTGTCCTGGGTGGACAGCAGGCATCAGTTAAATGCCCCGGCCTGAGTCCTCGGGGCCTGGGGGCAGCTATCTGTGCCCAGAGCCTTGAGCCTTGTCTGGTGGGGTGGGGAAGTGTGTTGTGTTTGTCATAGTTACAAGAATCCTGGCCAGCTCTGTCCACACTGGGCCTGGTGCTTGACAATTTGTCACTTGGCAGCAGCAATAATGAAGCCCCTGGTGTATACTGGGTCCTGCACTTGGTACGTTCACTTTGGTTCATTTTACTTGCAGTTTTCTGAGGAGTGTGGTATTCTCACCTTGCTTTTGTAGAGGGGGAAACTGAGGGGCAGAGAGGCAAAGTGATTTGCCCTAAGGGCCGCAGTGCCCTAAATGACGTAGCTAGCATAGGACAAAGCTGGGGTTCAACCCGGACCCAAACTGTCCAATGCTCATACATCAGGGGCCTTTGGGAAACTTGAGGGCCAGTTTAGGAACCAGCAGACTGATTTAGAAGGGAGGAAATAGTCCCCGGGCACTGGGAATGGAGTGAGTAGTGTTAATATGTGCATCTCTTTCCCTGTTACACTTAGGATCATCTTCATTGAGATGTAATTAACCTATAATGATGCACCCATTTTAAGGGTTCAATGCATGAGTTTTGGCAAATGTAAACATTTGTATCACCTCCACAATCAAAATAAAGTGTTTCTGTCCCCCCTAAATCCCCGCCAGTCCCTTGACACTAAATCTCGAGCGCCCCCTCCCTGCCCCTGACTAGAGGTACCCACCGATCTGCTGTTATAGAAGCTTTTAACTCTTCTAGAAGTTTTTAATAAAATTATCACCAGGTATGTACTTCTTTGTGTCTCGCTTCTTTCACTCTGCATAACCCATGTTGCTCATGTATCAATTCATTCTCTCTTATGGCTAAGTAATATTCCATTGTGTGGATATATTACAGTTTATCCATTAATCAGTTGATGGACATCGAAGTTTCCAGTTTTTGGCTATTGGGAATAAAGCTGCTCTGAACACTCTTGTGTAAGTCTTTGTGTGAACATGTTTTCTTTTCTCTTGTGTGAATATCTAAGTGTTGGGTTGCTAGGTCACGTGGTAAATGTGTTATTTTAGTTTACAAGAAACCACCAGCTGTTTTCTAAAGTGGCTGTCCCATTTTGCATGCCCACCTGCAGTGGATGAGAGTTCCAGTTGCTCCACATCCTTGCCAGCACTTGCTACTGTCAATCTTTTAATGTTAGCCGTTCCAGGAGACCCTAATGCACTTTTGATTACGTTTTTCAGCTTTTGCTGCCTTTTGGGCAAAGCTGTGGTTCTGTGTTTTGATTTTATGTGTTCGGCCAGCTGGTGGGATCTCCTGGATGGTGGGAGATAATCACATGTCTGCCAGCGCTAGCTTTGTCTTTTCCTTTCTAGTCTTTATGCTCCTGACTGACTGCTTCTCTTCCAATTGCAGTGGTTGAGACCACAGTGCAGCGCTGGATAGCACCAGTTGGGGTTTTTGGGGTTAGTTAGCTGTGAGTGTTGTTCTTTTTTTGTTTTGTTTTTTTTTTTGTCTTTTTTTTTTGAGGCAGAGTCTTGCTGTGTCGCCCAGGCTGGAGTGCAGTGGTGCCATCTCAACTCACTGCAACCTCTGTCTCCTGGGTTCAAGCAATTCTCCTGCTTCAGCCTCCCAAGTAGCTGGGATTACAGGCATGCACCACCATGTCTGGCTACTTTTTGTATTTTTTTTTTTTTAGTAGAGATGGGGTTTTGCCATGTTGGCCAGGCTGTTCTTGAACTCCTGACCTCAGATCATCCCCTTGCCTTGGCCTCCCAAAGTGCTAGGATTAGTGAGTGTTGTTCTCTTTTTTTTGAGTCGGAGTTTCGCTCTTGTTGCCCAGGCTGGAGTGCAATGGCGCGATCCTGGCTCAGCGCAACCTCTGCCTCCCAGGTTCAAGTGATTCTTCTGCCTCAGCCTCCTGAGTAGCTGGAATTATAGGCATGTGCCATCACGCCCAGCTAATTTTGTATTTTTAGTAGAGACGGGGTTTCTCTGTGTTGGCCAGGCTGGTCTCAAACTCCTGACCTCAGGTAATCGGCCTCCCAAAGTGCTGGGATTACAGGCATGAGCCACCATGCCTGGCAGTGTTGTTCTTAACACTCATCTTACAGATGAGGAAACTGAGGCTCTGACAGGTCAGGTGACTTCCATTCCGACAAGAAATGAAACTCATGACTCCGAGTCGCATGCCCTTCCCCTCCTTCAGGCTGGGAGTCGCCAGCTCCGTTTGTTGCAGTGATGTGTTTGCCAGTCCAGAGGGTCATGCCAAGAATTGGTGGCTGGTTGGGGCCAGGACCACCCGTCTTTTTCCTGGAGTTTCCTCTGCTGGCGAGATGAGGGTGTGGCGGCGACGCTGTGCCTTCCGGGTCACGCACTGTGCTTGGGCACTGGGCGCTGTGAGTGTCAGGCGTTGGCTCTGCCCAGGGTCTTCCTTGCTCAATCCTGTTGTCTTGGGCAAAACCACACCTGCCTTCCGGGGAGCTATTTTGGGGCAAGGGAGGAGCATGACACATGGAAGCCCAGGAATGGGCTGGGATGAAAGAGGGGGCCTCCTTCTCCTTTTTCCTTGCCTGAGGGGTGTCAGCTAAGATGACTTTTCGGGGAAGGAGGCCCGTAAATTAAATAAGCAATCCCGTAAATAAATAAGTAATGAAGTTAGCGGGGTGCCTAATTACATCAGATTCATCATTGTGGATGGATGCCTGCCCGATCATTGTACTTGTTTTTAATCTTCGGCTCTGACATGTGTCTCATAGTCATCCCCACCCCAGCTGGAGGGAGGAAGTGGAGAGGCGTGCTGTAGGGGCTCCCAGAGAGCCTTGGTGGTGGTGGTGGTGGTACAGGAGGGGGGGCGGTCTCTGGAGGGAGGAGGTGGAGAGGTGTGCTGTAGGGGCTCCCAGAGAGCCTTGGTGGTGGTGGTGGTGGTACAGGAGGGGGGGCGGTCTCTGGAGGGAGGAGGTGGAGAGGTGTGCTGTTGGGGGCTCCCAGAGAACCTTGGTGGTGGTGGTGGTGGTGGTGGTGGTACGGGGGCGGGGCGGGGGGCGGTCTCCGGAGGGAGGAGGTGGGGAGGCGTGCTGTAGGGGCTCCCAGAGAGCCTTGGTGGTGGTGGTGGTGGTGGTGGTACGGGGGTCGGGGGGGGTCGGTCCCTAGTGGGTTATTTCCCCAGTCTGCCTGTTTATGGCAGTCATGGAAGGGATGACGAGGTCTTTTCGGCAGTGAAACCTCAGGAGGCCTCGGGCCATCCTGATTCAGCAAATCCCTCAACAGGCCACGCTGAAGGGTAGATGACCAACACGGTGCCCCGCACAGATGCGGCCACAGCACACACAGCACCCCCTAGAGGGCGAGGCGGGGAGGATGCGGGCCAGGGCAGACAACCTGAGTGCAAAGTCCCAGGGATCCAGGTGGACCCGTCTTTACGCTGCCGTTGGGTTTATAAACCTACTGGAGCTTCGAAGTGGGAGCACCTGATGGCAGTGACAGCAACAGTCCTAACAGGGTTTGTGATCGTCATTGTGTCACACTTTACATGTTATAATTTATTTAATTGACTGGGCGCAGTGGCTCACGTCTGTAATCCCAGCACTTTGGAAGGCTGAGGCAGGAGGATCATCTGAGGTCAGGAGTTCGAGACCAGCCTAGCCAACATGGTGAAACCCCGTCTCTAATAAAAACAGAAGAATTAGCCGGGCGTGGTGGCGGGCGCCTGTAATCCCAACTACTGGGGAGAATTGTTTGAACCCAGGAGGCAGAGACTGCAGTGAGGTGAGACCGTGCCACTGCACTCCAGCCTGGGCAACGGAGCAAGACTCCACCTCAAAAAAAAAAAAAAAAAAAGGGCCGGGCGCGGTGGCTTGGGCCTGTAATCCTAGCACTTTGGGAGGCCGAGGCGGGCGGATCACAAGGTCAGGAGATAGAGACCATCCTGACTAACACAGTGAAACCCTGTCTCTACTAAAAAAAAAATACAAAAAATTAGCCGGGTGTGGTGGTGGGCGCCTGTAGTCCCAGCTACTCAGGAGGCCGAGGCAGGAGAATGGCATGAAACCAGGAGGTGGAGCTTGCAGTGAGCCGAGATTGTGCCACTGCACTCCAGCCTGGGCGACAGAGCGAGACTGCGTCTCAAAAAAAAAAAATAAATAAATAAATAAAGTAATTATTTCATCACCTAAAAGCTCTTGTAAAGTAGGGGTTATCATCATTGCCTCTTTACATATGAGGAAACTGAGGCACAGAGAGGTTCCGCGTCTTGCCCGAGGTCACACAGCCAGTGAACTTTGCACTCAGGTCGTCTGCCCCAGCCGGTGTCCTTCCCGCCTCGCTATCCAGGGCACGCTGTGTGCGCTGTGGCCACGTCTGTGCACGGCGCCGTGTTTGCCATCTACCCTTCAGCGTGGCCTGTTGAGGGATTTGCTGAATCAGGATGGCCCGAGGCCTCCTGAGGTTCCACTGCTGAAAAGATCTCGTCATCTCTTCCATGACTGCCATAAACAGATGCCATTCTGAACCGTAAAATAAAATCGTGTTTCACTAATGACAAAGCAAGCCCATTTGCTGAAATTAAAATAGCTTCTTTCCAGATCTTCTCTTTCTCTTTCAGGGGCCCTGATTGGCTGGCTCTTGGGAGACTCTCTGTCCTGCCTGTGATAATGGTCCTTAGACCCATAGTACAGATGGAGAAACTGAGGCTCGGGGAGGTGGAGGGGCATGAGTGAGACTACACAGCTGGGAGGTGGTGGAGCTAGTGTTCTAGCTGTCTCTTACTGCCTGGTTTGGGGAACGGGGGCCACCTCGTGTCCCTGATGTGGAGGGGGCTGCCTGTCCTGTCCGAGAAGTGCAGGGAGCTGTGTGCACCCCAGGCTGGCTTTGCTGGGGTCCTTGCCGTGGCTGACTGGTTAGCGTCCTGTCTGTCCGGTGGGGAGAAGAGACCAGCTCTGCCCCACCCTCATGGTTGCTCCTCAGGACCTGAGCATGTGCCGGGCGTGGACAGAGGATGGGGGTGGCTAGGGGCAGTCTTGTCCTCGTCCGCTGTCCACGCAGCCCCAGGGTGCCCAGCCAGAGCCCACACCTGTTCCCTCCGTGGTGCCTCTCCGTATCTCCAGACTCCAGGTCCTGTATGAGGCAGTGGGGCCTGAACCCTTGGGATGTCTGGGCCGCCCCCGGGGGCCCAGGGAGGGAACACCCTTTGCTTTCCATGGTGTACTTGTGCAGCCAGACAGGGCCTGCGTTTCTGGGCCGTGGCTTGGATGGGAGTGGGAGTTCGCACATTCCCCTGGTGCTGACTTCAGGGTTGTGGGGTGCTTCATACGGGACCTGGCACAGAGCAAATACCATATTTACTATAAAAGCTAACATTTCCTGATCCTTTTCTTGCCTTAGTGCTGTGTGTGAGTTGCCAGTATTATTATTATTAACATTAACTACAATTTCTAACATGCACCCCATACATACACGCATGTACTCTTTGCAGCAGCCTTAGAAGGTAGGTGCTATTATGATCAGCCCTGTTTTCTAGGTAAGGGGGCTGAGGGCAAAGAGAGGTTAAGGGACTTGCCGAAGGTCGCCCAGCTGGCAGAGCTAGGATGTGAACCCAGAACGCCTGACCCCAAGGCAGCTGCTTTTCATTGTGTGGATAGTGCAGTTGCCACCTGCAACCCTCCCTCTGCCCTGTGGGTACGCCAGTCACTGCCACAGCCAGACTGGATCTCTTGGCAGGGCCACGCCAGCTGTGGGACAGCCTCCATGTGCCACGTAGGGCCCTCAGGCACGAGCAGCTGCTCTGGGCAGTGTGGGATGGTCAGGACGTGGGACATCTGCTTCCTGCCTCCCTGCAGCCAGATCGGTGTCCCCACGGCCTCCTCTGGGTCGGGGGGATGGCAAACACAGCAAACAAGATGCAGGGCTTTGCCTTGTGGATCACACAGGCTGATGGGGAGATGGGCAGTGCCGAAAAACAAACAGGATTTTGCAAGGCAAGAAAATGCTGCCTGTGAAATAATACAGGGTGGGGAGGTAGGAGTGACTTCAGTTTCGGGGAACTCATTTTAGGTGAGAATTCCAGGGTAGCTTCTGAGGAGGTGACATCTGAGCTGGGCCCTGGACAATAAAGAGGCACCCGCTATGTGAAAGGAAGGGGGTGAGGGAACAGCAGGCGCAAAGGCCCTCCGGCCACCATGTTTCGGGCATGCTGATTGGGGCTCTGTGCCTCAGTTTCCCACTCTAATGGCTGGAGCAGAGCAGGGGGTCCCCAGGAGGGCTTCCCTGGATCTGAGACTGTTCTGCAGACCTCCGGGGGTGGGCTGTTTTTCACATTTAAGGCAGAAGTCAAGTTTAATGACTTTTGCCTTTCCCTTTTGTTCTTTTGCTCCACAGTTAATTTACATGTATTTACATGGTTTTAATTTACATGTATTGGGCACGTGGCATGTTCCGGACTCACGTGGGTCACTGGGATGAGAACGGTTTAGAAGTTGGACATTGCCTGTGCCTTTGAGTTTAGTATCCAGAGGGAGAGTGTCAGTTAAACAAGCAAGTGCTATCGCGGGTGGTGAGGGTTGTGAGGACGAGGTTCAGGCATTCACCTGGGTGAAGCAAGAGCTGAATTAGTCTTCCATCAGGCCAGGGGTCCAGGGGCAAGTCATTCAAGGGGAGACATGGGGGTGATTAATTAGGAGCAGTTAGTTAGGGCTCCTGAGTTGTGGCAGAGACACACTCCAGTCCAGTTAGGCCATGATGGGGAGTTGATGGGTCCTCAGAGTGGCCAGGGTAGGACATGTTCAGGCATGGCTGGATCCAGGTGTTCAGACAATGCCTCTGGGAGCTGGCTTTGCCTCAGCTGTGCCACCTTCCATGCGGGCCTTGTTCTCAGACAGGATCATGCCACCAGCCCAGCCCAGCCAGCCAAAGAGAAGAGAGTCACCTGGCATCCCAGGAGGGATACTCCTTTCTCTTGTTTGAGTGAGGTCTTCAACATTTGTTCCACTGTTTACAACAGCAAGAGGAGGTGGCCAAAGTAGGGATAAGGGGATGTCCCAAACTCAGACACAGGGAGGAAAGGAGTGAGTCAGTGCAGGTCAAAAGGGAGAGGTGGGGATTGTGGCTAACTGGCATGCTAGATATTTTGATGGATTTCCAAGAGAAGCTGGAAATCTGGATTTTATAAAGAATGGCCCAGTTTTTAAAAATCATTGTATCGGCCAGAACAAGTTTTCTTCATGGCCACAACTGGCTGTCACCATTTTATAGCCTCTTCTTAGCAGTGACTTGTAAAGTATTTTGTCCCCACTGTGATCTGGGTAGAATGTCCCATGGGCTGTCCGGGAAGGTCCCAAGTCTTGAGAAGTCATGTCTGACACCATTGGAGATGCCATTTCTGAAAGTCAAGGCCCACGGCCACAGCAGTTCTCAGAGAACAATACCATGTCTCCAGTGGGGCCTGACATTCTTGGAGACAGTATAGTCTAGTGGTTAGTGTCATAGACTGAGGTTTCACACTCCCTGGGTTCAAATACCGACATTGCCACTTCCTAGCCCCGTCCCCTTGGGCAAGTCACTTCACTGCTCTCTGCCTCAGTTTCCCAGTATGTATTAATGGAATGGGTATAACAGCACCCCATAGGATTGTTGTAAGGCAAGCTCGTCCAACCTGCGGCTCAGGACGGTTTTAAATGCAGCCCAACACAAATTTGTAAACTTTCTTAAAGCATGAGATTGTTTTTTGATTTTTTTTAAGTTCATCAGCTATCATTAATGTTAGTGTTATGTGTGATCCAAGACAGTTCTTTTAGTGTGGCCCATTGAAGCCAAAAGACTGGACACCCCAGTTGTAAGGCACAGTGGAGGCCCCGTGAAGCCCACTGACCCTGGCACATTGAGAGCTTGAGTGATGCCAGCCGGTGCGATGTGTCCTTCCCAGATTGGGTCCCTGGGATCCAGCGGCTGGCCTGGAGCATTCCTGGGCACTCCTCTTTCCTGTGCCGCTGCCTCTGCTGCCGGGGTGTGGGTTCCCAGGAGCCCCTGAACAGGCAGCCACCTGCCCCCTGCCCCCTGCCCCCAGCCGTCCTTGCCAGTTGCCGGGTGCCCGTGGTATCTATCCTGGCGTGCCGGATGGTGTTGCAGTTGGAAGTGAGTCTTGAGTGAGCAATTAACTCTGCCAGCTGCCAGCTCACAGCTGCTGTGGGTGGGGGCGGCCCCTTTCAAAAATAAAAACAACATGCAGAAAAACAGCCCTGGAGTCCCGTTGGCTTCCCTTAGCCAGCGTGGTCAGGGCTTCATTTTGATGCTTTTGTGGAGAAGAATCCCGGGCCTGGATGGGGAAATAGGATGCATTTTGGTCTGGGGAGTGTCTTTATTTGGGGGCAGAGGTGATGGCCTGTGTCTGGCCTCGCCATCCACGAGGCAGGCCCCTTTCCTCAAGCCGCCCACAAGTGGCTGGCTCGTGGATGCCTGCCACAGGGAAGGGGATTTGGGTTCCTCAGGGTTAGTTTTTAGCAGGCTCAGGCGGGGAGAGGGTGGCTGTGGGACCTCTCAGGTCTGTTTCCAGCTCTGTGGGCTGTATGGGGGCCCTGGGGCCATCCTGGAGATCCCCAGAGCTCTCCTCTGCAGCTTCCAGCCAGTTTTCTGGAACTAGCGGGAAAGGAGAGGGGCACCAAAGGTGTTTCTGGGCATGCGATTGCTGCCACTTTGAGGTCGTGGCTTTGGTAGTGGGTTGAGTTGTGGCCCATGAAACGTAGGTCCACTTGGAAACCGTGAATATGACCTTGGCCTTATTTGGACCACAGGTCTTCGCAGATGTAACTAAGGTAAGGGTCTGGAGATGAGGTCATCCTGGAATAGGATGGGCCCTCAATCCAATGACAAGTGTTCTAAGAGAAGACACACAGCGGAGAAGTCCACGTGAAGACGGAAGGAACACCAGGGGCCACTGGGAACTGGAAGACACAGAGAAGGCTCCCCCTGCAGAGTCTTTGGAGGGCGTGTGGCCCTGGTGACACCTTGAGCTTGGACTTCTGGCCTCCAGAACTGTGAGAGGATAGGTCACTGGTTTCAGCCACCCAATTTGTAATAATTTGTTATAGCAGCCACAGGAAACGAATGCAGTTGTGAATTTTATTTTAGTCACTCATATATTTAAAAATTAAAATGTAAAATGTGACTTTGTCTTGTTCACTACCATATTTCCAGTGCTCAGCACATACAGTAGGGGCTCAGCAGATGCTTCTAGAATGCCTGATAGCTCCAGGCCTGGGTGAGGAACTCCTACCAGCTGGGAGTTGGATGTGGCTTTCAGGAAGTCGGTAAACTGGGCTGGAGTGGCGTGCATTCAACAACACCATCTTTTAATTTATTTATTTATTTGAGACGGAGCCTCGCTCTGTCGCCCAGGCTGGAGTGCAGTGGCATGATCTTGGCTCACTGCAGCCTCTGCCTCCCGATTCAAGCGATTCTCTTACCTCAGCCTCCTGAGTAGCTGGGATTAGGGGCATGCGCCACCACGCCTGACTGAATTTTGTATTTTTAGTAGAGAAGGGCTTTTGCCGTGTTAGCCAGGCTGGTCTTGAGCTTCTGGCCTCAAGCGATCCACTGCACCCGGCCTATTTATTTTTAATTGAGGTGAACTTCACATCACATATAATTTGCCATTTTAATGTGAACAGTTCATGAGTTTTTAGCGCAATCACAGTGTTGTACACCCACCCCCTCTATCCAGAAAATGTCCTCATCACCCCAAAAGGAAGTCCGTACCGGTGGGGTCACTCCACGTTGCCGCCTCCCCGCAGCCCCTGGCAGCCACCAGTCTGCCTTCTGCCTCTGTGGACTTACCTATTTTGGGTATTTCTCATGGACGGAATCATACACTGTGGGTTTTGGCTTCTTTCATTCTGCACAATGTGTTTGAGGTTGATCCGTGTTGAATGGTGTCAGTCCTTCATTCCTTTATATGGCGGAATTCCATTGTGTGGCATACATCAATAGAACCATTTGATATCTAGGTGGCTTTTCAGATGAGGAAACTGAGGCTGCCCAGGTCACGGAGCCCTGGTGCCCGGGATTGAGGAGGTGCAGATAGGCAGACGTGTCTGGCTCACGATGCTCTCTCTTTCTCCTGCCCCCACCCTGCTCCACTCGTATCTCTGTGCCTGGCCAGGAAGCAGCAGTGCGTGGGGAGGAAGCGAGTGGGGGGTCTCTTCCAGCTGGAACTGGATGCTGAACTGTAGCTGCGGCTGTGGGTCTGAATCTGGCCCTCAGAGTTCTGGCCCCCACTTCCCCCCTGCGCCCTGCACATGTAGTTCCTGTTGACCTGGGTCCCGAGAGAGGCAGCAGGCAGGAGCTCCCCCATTCGCCAGCCGAGCCTTCTGATGCCTCAAGAGGCTGGGGGCCTTGCCTGGGGCCACTCAGCTTAAGGGCCCCCTGCCCCTTTCCAGACCCCCTTTGGCCCACCGCCCCGGCCCCTGTGGCCCGCGGTGAATCATATTCTGGGGGGTCTTCACTGGTCTTTCCCACGGTCAAAGCTCTGCTCAGCAGACGGGCTCCAGGAAGTGGCCTGTCAGCAGATTTTGGCCAGGGGATGCTTTTCAAAGTATGGAGGGGTGGTCGCCGTTGGAGGCTTGCGTGATAGGGAGTTCTCCTGCTGAGCAGATAACCAAACGCTGGCTTATTCTGAATACGAGCTTGGTTTTGGCCACAGGCTCTGTCTGGGGGTTGCTGCCTGTGGCTGTTTCTGGTGTTTGATGATTTGTGGTCTTCATTAAGTCACTCAACAAACGACTTGCTGCCCAGCATCTGGCGGGGAAGACACGGGAAGCAGAACGAGTGGCCCTGAAGAGACACGGCCCAGTGTCAAACCTGCCCATAGCACACAGTCGCTCTGAGGGGGTGGGAGGAGTTACTGCAGATTCCAGGGCCAGCCTTTGGCAAAGGTCTGGATGCAGGTCTGTGTCCAAAACAAACAAAAACGAACAAAAGGAGGTGGTGAGGCCTGACTCGGCTGCTCTCAGGCACCGCTTCCTGGTGGTGTTTGCATGGGGCCAGTTTGGCCGCTCCTGGGTTTCATGGTTCCGCCTGGTCTCGGCGATGGTCTGGGTGGGAAGACGGTGCTGGATCTTTGGGTTACAAATATGCCCATGCCTTCCTGTGCCTCAGTTTCCCTACCTATAAAAGAAGGCTTAAGAGTAGCAGAATCCCACCTTTGGCTTTGGGGCAGGTCTCTGGAAAACCCCCAGGGTGTTTCCTGGGGAAGTCTGGAGGGCCAGCTGTTCACAGGAGACATCTGGCTTCCAGGGGCCTCCGCAGCCACCACACTCATCCCCTCGTGGCCAGTCTGGGCCCCCTGTCGGTCCAGTGGCCACGGGCCCGTGTCACAGGCAAATCTGGTGCTAAAACACTTCTGTGACTCCTTGTGGCTGAATTACCATGTGGATGACGGAGACAAGCCAGGCTTGCCCAGTTCAAGTCCCAGCTCAGCTACTAGCTGTTGACCTTGGGCAAGTCCCTTACCTTCTCTGGGCCTGCCTCCTGCTCCGTCTGTGTATGGCGGCTCAGGGGCATACCTGCCTTTGCCGCGGTGGTGTGAGGCCAGCTGGTGAACCAGGGGACCCGCTTAGCACAGTGCTGGGCACACAGTCAAAGCTGCTGGGCTCTGTGTGCGTGGCCACTGTTATTGTTATTAATATTATTACTCTCAAGACGCTCCTGAGAGTACAAAGGATGACAGTGTTATTGTTGGAGTCGAAGGCCAGGCCCAGAGTCCATCTGACCACTTCCGCTCCACTCCTATTAGCTCCCTGACCTCATCGTCATACTCTCCCCGTCTCGCCCCTGCACCCTGGCCATGCCAGCCTCTTCTCTGCTTTGACAACACACCGTGCATGGTCCAGCCTCCAGACTTTCACATCTGCCATGCTCCTGCCAGGGGTGCCTTCCCCGTGTCTGCACCCCGGGACCCTTGTCATCATTTGGGCTGCTGTCCAGGGACACATTCTTAGGCCCAACTCTTGGCTGCTAGGGGCAGGGAAGTGAATCTGGAGACCCTCGTGGAGCCTCCTCTGCCTCCTGGGAGCTCCAGCAGCTTCCCCTGGCACCTCGTCTCTGCTTTCCAGAGTGCTTGGAGAAGCAGAGCTCAGCCTGCCCCTTCTACGGATGGAAAGTTGACACCCAGAGAAGCTCAGACTTGTCTCTGAGTCACACAGCTAATTGCAGCCAAGGTTCAGACTCCTGGCTGACTACCAAGCCATCGTTGTTGGCCTGTGTGTGTGTGTATTATTTGGCCATGTCTTCTTTTCTAGGCCTGTCACCGAGATGACCCTAGATCAGAATGCCAGTGTGAGGGGGTCAAGCTTTCTTTTCCTAGGATTAAAAGAAGGACAGAAATATTTGCAAGGGAGAGCCTGCCCCTCTGGCCATCTGGCCCTCAGGACGGAGGACGGGGGAGGGGTGGGCCGAGGCCTGGGTTCCGAGCCGGTTCCGAGCCGGTCCCGAGCCAGGCCTCAGCCAGGGCGCCAGAGCCGCGCGCAGGGTGGAGGTGCAGGTGCGGCCCGAGGCTGGACAGTCCAGGCTGGGAGGAAGCGGGTTAAAGGGGGAGAAGCGGGGCTGGAGCTCGCTTTCGCCTGCCAGCGAGCGAAGAGTGAAGAGGTTTTTCTAGCCGAGCTATAAAAAGGCCTCACAGTGTTTCAGCTCCCGAGTGTCGGCTGGAAGCCCGCCAGGGTTACCATGGCAATGAGGAATTATTACTTACTGCCAAGGCTGGGAGAAAAAGCTCGTACTTTTGGCTTCCAAACAAGAGGAGTGGACTTATGTAATTCTCTGTGTTTATAGGCCCGGAGTGGCAGAGGCGAGAACGGACCGCTGGAGGCCCGACGTCTCGTTCGCGTCCCAGCCGTGGGGTCAGGCGGCCCCGCTCTTGTCGCTAGTGGTCCTTGGCCTGCCCGGGTTTGGGGGGCATCGGGCTGGAAGCCTGGGGGGCCTGGCCTGGCCCCGCAGGGCCTCCCGGGCCGGGATGGGAGCTGTAGTCTCGCGGGAAGGTGAGGCCGCCCTCTGGGGCCGCCCCTCTGCGGGTGTCATCCTGGGGGAAGGATGGGTCTGATGTTGGCTGCGGTGTGCCTCCTGGAAGCCGGCAGCACAGCCTGTGTGTGTGGACTCCGCTGGCCCGCTGGCTGGCACTTTTTCTTTTTCTTTTTCTTTTTTTTTTCTTGTGGGAGAGTTACTTCAAGTTGTGTTTGGAGCTGACGTGAGCGAGGTTGGTCATGTGCTCGGGTAAGAGAAGTCGCCAGGCTTGGTGTGCGCAGGGGAGGCACAGTGTGGCCGGGTCACTCTGGCCGGGGGAGGTGGGCACAGACTGGGGTGGAGGGCTGTGGCCTGCAGGCTCTGTGCAGGGGGCGCTAGTTGGGGGCCAAGGAATTCATCTGGAAAGAGCCCCAGTTCTGTCGCTGGAGGTGGTGGCCAGGGCTGGGGGCCGAGTGGCTGCAGGTCAGCCAGTGGGGGCGGCCGGACCCTCCCCTGGCAGCACAGTGTTGTCGGCCCTGAGCTCAGCGGGATGGTGGGCAGGGCTGTCTTATCGGACAAAGTTGCTGCAGGCACAGAAAAGAGCGCTCCGAGGCGCTGGCCCGGCCGGCCGGGGAGAGGCTTCTTGGCCAGCCCGCGTGGGAGGGGACCTGGGGGGGCACCAGGCTCCTCTCCCGGAGCCTCGGTGCACATCCGGTGTCCCTGCCGGGGAGCATGGCGAGCCTTGGGGACTCAGGGGGCTTCTGTTCCGGAGTTGACTTCAGGAGGGTGTGTGATGGTGGGTGCTCCCGAGGCTCTGCCCTGGGGCGCCGGGGTGGGCTCAGGCAGGGGAGAGCCAGGTGCAGGCAGTGCTGCAGCCCGGCCCCGGCGCCCGGCTCCCCACCGAGGTGGCGCTTGGCTCGGTGCCCGTGTCTGGTTTGAAATCAGCGCCACCGGCCCAGGCTTGCCCAGGGACTTGGCAGTGAGCAGCCGGGATAAACACTGGAAAGTTGGAAGGGCTTCCCGAGCTCACAAGGAGCCTTTAGTTGCAAGCTGGGGGAATGAGGGAGCGATTTGTCCCGAGGTCTGGGTGCGCTGCGGCCGCAGGGAGGTGGCGGGAATGGCTCCTGGGGACCTCCGAGCCCAGGCTGGGGAGGGGAGAGGGCTGGGCTTCCAGGCAGTGTTGCTCCTTTGCCACAGACCTGGGTTTGAGTCCTGGTTCCGTCCTTTCTGTGCTGTGTGACCTTGGGCATGTCGCCTCCCCTTTGCAGACCTCAATTTCCTCGTCTGTAAAATGGGGCAACAGTGGGGTCTACACAAGCATGAGACTGACGGGAGAAGGAGCTGCAGTTTTGGGGGGAACTCGGTGCAGACTGCCTGGGTTCCTGTCCTGGTTGGATGCTTCCTGGCTGTGTGACCTTGGGCAAGTAACTTACTGTCTCTGAGCCTCAGTTTTCCCATCTGGCAAATGGATGTTGCATCTTTCCCCACCTCATAGGCTGTATGGCTTAAGGGAGTGAATGAAACCTGCCTTCTGGTTCATAATAGGCTCACAGTCGATAATTCACTGGCGCTGAAGTTGTTTTCTCGATGCTAACAATACACGCACCTGGTCTGGGGGCGGGGGCGGCCCTGGGATTTTGGCATCTCAGGGCGATGGTGTTTATGAAGTTGTAGTGGCCGGATTGAGGTTCCAGTGCCAGCTCGACCCCTCAAGGATGGTGTGACCTTGGGCAAGTCCTGGAATCCCACCGAGCCTCAGTTTCCTTGTCCCTTACCACAGTGGTAGCACTGCAGCCTGCCAGTATGTCTTGGGAGAGCCCGAGAGAAGCCTGAAGGGGTCCGCGCAGTGCTGGCCTGGGTGGGCCTCTGTAATTGTAACCACAAGGTTGGATTTACGTTCGAGTTCCGTCCAGTTTTCTTTTGTTCTCTGCAGAGAGCTCTCCTGTTTTATAGAAACCCGGGCCCAGATAATGGGAGGTAGGCCGGGTGGGTGCTTCCCAGGCTCTGCCTTTGTTTGGGGTCCCCAGGTCTCCCCCCATGCCTGCCTGTTCTGCCCCATCTCCCACTCAGCCTGAGCCCCTCCGTGCCAGCCCTGGGCCAGGCAACCCCCACAGTGGTATGGCCTGGGGCTGGGGCGGGAGGGCTAGTTCTCCTGCGGAAGGTGGCAGCCGTCCTGTGTTTGTAAGTGACACCGGATGCTGGGCCAGTGACTGGCTTAGGGCCTCCGCTCTTGGGCCAGCAGGAGCCAGCGGGAGTTCCCCGGGTGTCCAGGCCCCCCGTGCCAGCTGCCTGTTGTCTCATTGTCGTGGAGCCTCTCCTGGGACCTCAAGAGTGGCCTCTGAAGGGGGGGGTGGTCATACGTGTCCCCTTGTCACCCCCAAGGCCTTGGTGTCCACTTGGGTTGGCCACAGAGCTGTGTTGTGGCTGCCCCTGACCTTTGCCAGAGTCCTCAGGGACTCGATTTTCCTACCCAGTGGAGAAGAGTCCTGGGTAAGGAAGGTTCAGAACAGAAGTCAGCACAGGGCCTTTGTGACGAGGCAGCTCGGCATGGACCGGTTGTGATCACTGGAGTCTGCACGTGTGATAAGAACACATAGAACTAAATACATGCACACTCACACTCACATGCACACACACATGCACATACCCGCACGTATACTCACACGCACACTCGCGAACATGCACACCATACACACACAGTCACACGAACATGCGCACGCATACACACACGCTCGCGAACATGCACACGCATACTCACATGCACACTCACAGTCATACGCACACTCACACTCGCACACACACACCCATACTCTCATGCAGACACCCACACAGATACACGCGCACATGCACACGCACACACACACACAAGTGAGTGCATTGGACACTGCTGCAGATCTGCATATGGCTGGCTGTATCCATGCTGCCTTCCCGGTTATGATACGGATGATGAATTGTCGTTGTCTCAGGATGTTATTCTTGGGGGAGGCTGGGTGAAGGGCACACAGGATCCTGGGATCTTGAGATTTTTTTTTTTTTCTCCTTTTTTGAAACTGAGTCTCATTCCATCACCCAGTCTGGAGTGCAGTGCAGTGGCGCGATCTCAGCTCACTGCAACCTCTGCCTCCTGGGTTCAAGCGATTCTCCTGTCACAGCCTCCCAAGTTGCTGGGACTATAGGCACATGCGACCAAGCCCAGCTAATATTTGTATTTTTGGTAGAGGACTCCCCCATGAAGCTGGCCTGTAACTGAGTTTGGTCCCTTGGACATCCCAGGGGGTCCAGGCGGGGTTTGCTTTGTGCCTGAGGATCACAGAGGGCTCCAGAGCATCCCAGGCTGGGGGACAGGTGGTACCTGCAGGGCCTGTGGGGGCCCCAGGACTGAGCTGCTGTAAGGGTGTTCCTGTCATCACAGTGGCGTGGTGGAGGCTTGTGTCCCGTCGTAGCTTAGGGTCTGGAGGGACAGGGGTGGAATAGGGTGTGGGGGCATCTAGCCTCATGAGCCTCTTTGCTGTTCTTTGGGGCCCCTGATCATGAGCCTGCCTCAGGACCTTTGCACTGACTGTAACCTCTTTTTTTTGAGACAAAGGCTTACTCTTTCCCCCAGGCTGGACTGCAGAGCTGTGGCCACCTTTCTTTCAGGTTCAAGTGATTCTCCTGCCTCAGCCTCCCGAGTAGCTGGGACTACAGGCGTGCACCACCATGCCTGATTTTTATATTTTGAGTAGACACAGGGTTTTGCCATGTTGGCCAGGCTAGTCTTGAACTCCTGACCTCAAGTGATCCACCCACCTCGGCCTCCCAAAGTGCTGGGATTACAGGCCTGTGCCACCACACCCGGCCTGGCTGTAACCTCTTCTGGGAACACCCTTTCCTGAGACCTTCAGCCTCCCTGATTTAGGCCTCTGCTAATGGTGCCTCCTGAGAGAGGCCTGATGTCAGGTTGTGACTCCCTGTGACACCTTCACTGCTCCGTGTAACACCGTCGCCACCGGGTTCTGCTGTCTGCCCGTCACCCCGTCCCCACCTTATTTTAGTCTATTTGGACCGGGTGGCTCACAAGCAAGAGAACTTTACTGCTCACAGTTTTGGAGGCTGGACGCCCGAGACCCAGAGGCTGGCGGATTTGGTGTCACATGGGAGGAGGGCCCGTTCCCTGGTTCATAGGTGGTGGCTTCTCCCAGGCAGAGGGCACGGTGGCTTTCTGGGGGCACCAATACCACTCGTGACAGCTCGTCACCTCCCAGAGGCCCCGTGCTCTGACACTGTCCCATGATGATTAGGTCTCAACATACAGATTTTGGGGGGACATAGACATTCACACTCCAGCACCCCTCCATCCAGGATTTTGTTCACCTTGGTCACTGCTGTGTCCCCAGCACTGGGTATGTAGCAGGCACTTAGGAGACAGTTGTGCCTGACTCAGTGTCCCCCACGGGGCCTCAGCCTGTCCCCTCCCCATAAATGGGGCCTCTCTGGGGAAGGAGGCCCTGCATTTTGGGGACGATTTGGAAAACCGGGAAAAGTTCTCACGCTTTTTCTCTGACTGCCCCTGGGGTACCCACCAAGCATCCCAAGAGAGCCTACCCCTCCTAGATACGGCCATGAGAAGGAACCCAGGGGTGCCGTAGGCACGGGGAGTGGGGGAGGGGTGCCGACAGCCTCAGCCTTGTGTGCTGAGGACCCAGGCGAGGTGAGCATTCCACATACCTTAGTTCACTGTGTCCTTCCCATAGCCTTGTAAGGTGGGCAGAGTCACCCTCTCCTGATAAGGCACAGAGAGGGTAGGCAGCTTGCTCAAAGACACACAGCTGCAGACCTGCAGTATTACCAAGTGAATGGCATTTCCAAGGCAGTTGCTTCTTTGCTCAGGGTCATGCCTAGCATGCTAAGGGGATCCCCCTCTCTCATCCCCAGAAGTCCCTCATACTATTCCTGTCTTCCGAGGCGGTCCTGTTTTCTGGGCATCTGGCTCAGAACTGGGAGGGTCCCATTTCCCAGGCTGAGAGAATGCCTCATTTAGCCCAGAGCAGAGGCCCAGAGATGCCCACACTTCTGAAGGTTGGGGGGTTGGTTTCCAGTGTGGCTTAGAAGTTAGAGGGCAGGAGGGGCACCCCAGAGTGGAGGAACCGCCCCCTTCCTCCGGAGTCGTTCATTTGCATGACAATGAGCCCTTTGTTCCTGGGGCCAGCCTCCTTCCCAGGGCAGTAACATCATTCCTGGCCTGTGATGTCATAATGGGCCCTTTCTGTGGCTGGGGTCAGAGGCTGGGTGGGCAGCTGTGTGGGTCGGGCCAGGCCTGCTAATAACCAGGGAGGTGGTGATTGCCAGGGACCCATGTGCCAAGCTGTCTCCTTCCAGGGTCTCGTTGAATCCTCCCGAGAGAGCAGCGGGAGGTGGGATTTGCTCCCCTGTTGACACTGGAGCAAGCTGAGGCTCCAGGAAGCCCTCCCTGGCCCCACCGTTTGTCTGGTCCCCCCTGATGAGTTGCTTCAAGCCTCTCATTGGCCTGTGGAGTGGGGGTGACTCACTGCCAGCTTGGCCCTTAGCTGAGAGGCGTGGGCGTGAGAGTCCCTTGTTTCCTGTAAACGGGAGGGAGGCCCATGCCCAGCGGCTACTGTGTTGGGGCCACTCGGAAAGCCAGGTTCAAACCTTGTCCCCACTTTGTCCCCTGGGCATCAGCTGAACTCCCCGTGCCTCCGTTTCCTCCTCTGCTTCATGGGGTTCCGCTGGGGCTTGGACTCAGAGCTAGGCAGGGAGTGAGGTTTCAGGAAAAGGACAATGTCAGAGAAGGCGGGGGCTGGTGGAGTGGGGTAAGTGGTGATCCCCCCAGAAGTAGGTCCATGTCCTGGTAACCCAGCCCCTGTCAAAGAGAGACCGTATTTGATAAAAGGGTCTGTGCAGATGTGTTCTGAGATGAGCTTATCCTGGGTTACCCAGGTGGGCCCTGAATCCAAAGACCGGTGTCCTTAGAAGAGACAGAAGAGGCGACAGCAAGACTACCGGAGCTACAAGAAGACGAAGGCAGAGATTGGAGGGCTGAAGCCACAAGCCAAGGAATGCCTGGAGCCACCAGCATCTGGAAGAGGCAGGAAGGAGCCTCCCTTTGAGCTTCTGGAGGGAGTGGGGCCCTGCTGACGCCTTGATTTTGGACTTCTGGCCTCCAGAACTGTTAGAAAATAAATTGCTGTTGGTTGATGGCTCACACCTGCAGTCCCAGCACTTTGGGAGGCCAAGGTGGGCGCATCACTTGAGCCCAGGATTTCAAGATCAGCCTGGGCAACATGGCGAGACCCTGTCTACAAAAAAGCACAAAAATGAGCCGGACATGGTGGCAGCATGGCTGTAGTCCCACACTGAGGCAGGAGGATCAATTGAGCCTGGGAGGTCAAGGCTACAGCGAGCCATGATTGTGCCACTGCACTCCAGCCTGGACCACAGAGTGAGACCCTGTCAAAAAATAATAAAAAAAAATAAATAAATAAATCAGTGTTGTTTTAAGCCTCCTGGTTTGAGGTCATTTTTATGGCAGCCCTGGGAAGTGAACACAGCTGGCGACGCCAGTCTCTGGAGGTGGGGGACCTGGCCCTGGCGGGGGTTGGTACTGTTCCCCACTCCAAGCCTGAGGGTGCAGGACAAGTTTGGGTGGCCGAGAACCCCTTTGTGCCTGGGAGCGCAGGAAGCCCCATCCAGGGAGTCCGGACTTTCCAGGAAGCAGGCCTTGCTTGAACCTGCCTTTCTTGCCGAGAACCAAATCCACAGGGCCCTAGACCCCACCTGCCACCTGCTGTTCGAAGTCCCCTCAGACAGCCTTGCTAAGGGGACAGGACCCAGAGGCAGGAGGCTCTCAGGTTCTACCCTGGCTTCGCCCCAGGCCCCGGACACTCTTCACACACATCTAGTGACTCCTGCAGAACCTGGGTTGCACTCATTCCCCAGCAAGCCCCGGGTTTGCCAGGTGCCCTTGACAAATGGAGAAACTAGGCCCAGAGAGGGCAGGCTACTTGGCGGAGGCCACACAATTCCTTAGTGGCAGTGACGGCCTTATAGTCTCGCCACGGGGGCTGGCACTGGGGCTGGCACTGGGGCTTCCAGGAGTGGGGATCAGAGTTCTTGGCCACATGGAGACCTGGAGTGGAGCCGGCCGGCTGTGTGGACTTAGGGTCAGTTACCTGATATTTGGGACACTTGGCTGCCTTTGATGGACCTGGCCCGGTATAGGTGGCACCCTGAAATCTGGGCTTTAAGCACACCCCGTGTGTGCTCTCGGCCTCAGTCTCTCTGTTTGCAAACTGGTCTTTGCGCTTCAGCGCCACGTCTGTGATTTTGCTCTTAGGATGTTCATGCATTCAGCAAGCATTTATTGAGCGCCTGCCGTGTGCAGTGTGCTGGGACTCTGGGGGACACAAAGGTATGACTCTTGCTTCCTGGATCTTGTGTTCGGGGTTGTGGGGGGAGAGGAAGTGAAGCAGCAAGGGTTGGAGTCCAGATTCCGGGTTCTGATGAGGGAGGTCGCGGAGCTGAGGCTGTGCGGGAGGTGAGGATGTGGCCTTTCTTCTCCTCTTGGGCCCAGGGTGGACGGTGTGCAGCAGACTCTCAAGTGGACATGGAGATGCCCACAGCCTGTCTGCGCGACCCATGGGCACCTCTGGCTGGCAGGACCTGGCCTGGTCTCGTGAGCAGGGATATGGGACGGGAGGTCTGCAAGGCCTGGCTCCAGCCTGGTGGGAGAGACTACAGTCTCCTCCAGGCTGAGCAAGAGGCGTGGGTATGCCGGTGACAGCGTCCCAGGACACAGTGGGTGAGCCGGACACAGGAGGTGGCTCGCCTGGGTTTGCATCCAACCTGTGCCCTTGCTGGCTGTGTGACCTTGGGCAAGTTGCTCAGCCTCTCTGTGCAACAGTCTCTCCAGCTGTAGAATGGGAATGATAACAGAATCCCTCACAGGGTCGCTGTGATGGAAGGAGCTGGTGCCACCAAGTGCTGTGTTGGGGACTGGCTGCACCAGTGGCTGTGAGGCGTCCCCTCCCGTGGCTGGTCAGGGCGGCAGCCTGGAAGATGGAAGTGGCGTTTGCTCATCTTCCCACTGACCTGCTTCTGCCTGTGCAAAGAGCCTCAGTCTTCTGCCTGGGAAATGGGAGCTGTAACAAGCACATGGCCCCATGGAGGTCGGGAGGAGAAGTGGAGCTGGGGTACATCAGTGCCTGTGGGGGGGGTGGGGGCTTGGGGTCGCCACCTGCTCCAGTGGGTCGCCACCTGCTCCAGATTGAAGCCTTGGCCGCCCCCAAGGCCTGGAGCAGCCACTTGTTTTACAACCCAGGAAACTGAAGGCCCAGCACAGATGGCCCCAAGACATGCCCATGGGTACAGCCCATGTGGTGGCTCCTGGCTGCAGACAATGCCTCTTTTTTCTGGCCTGGCGGGAGCAGCCTGGGCTTGCTCAACCTGGCCTAGGTTTATCAGCACATTTGGTTCTGCGTGCGGCTAGCAGGCATTCCCTCCGAGAGAGACCGTGATGTTCCTCCGGAAACCGAGGTCCGGAGGCTCAGGTTACTGTGGGGGACGGCCGTTGGGGGGTGCGCCTGCCTCTGAGAAGTGACCCAGATCAGAGCTGGGCTGTGCTGGGCAGCGTTTATCTGCAAAGCTGCCGCTCTTTCACCCGCGAGAGCCACTGACCGCTCAGGAAGGGACTGGGAGCCGCCCACTCTCCCTTCAGGGTGACACAGGACAGCCTCTCCCAGGCTCCTGCCTGGCCCTTGCCCCTACACTGAGTCTGACCCGGGTCTCCCATTCCATTTCTCTGGCCTCCTGTTGGCTGGCTTTGGACCTGTCCTCACCTACATGGATGAGAGACCTAGTGGGTGGAAGAGATCTGATTCCAGGGAGATCCTGTCTGAGAGTCTGTGTTTCAGGAGGGTTGCTATCTTAGGTCTCTTGGTTGCAATGGACAGACTCCCTCTGCCTCCTGCATTTAGCACAAATAGTTCAAGTAACTAAAAAACCTCAGGGAAGCTTCAGGCACAGTTGGATCCAGGTGCTTCCCACTTTCAGTCCCTGATAGCCTGAGACTAATAATTGCAGTTCAGTAGCCCCAGTGGAAGGACAGCTTCTTGTTCCCAATATTCGAGCAAATACCGTGGGAATGAGTTTTATTGCCTCAGCTTGAGAGTTCAGAGTTAAGCCCCACCCCGTCCCCACCAAAGCCAGTGCCACTTTGGCTGGAGGGCAGGGTCAGCCTCCCTGAGACCCCAGGACTGAGGGTGCAGGGGGGGTGGTTGCCCAGGGAAATTGGGGTGTGGTGCGCACGGAGTGGGGCCGGGTGGGCAGACACTGTGTCTGGCTGCCTGTGTTGGAGATGGGGCCAGGTCAGGGTCCCTGCCTGGCCCAGCCTTTCATGGCCAGTTTGTGTCCCATTGGGGTGGAGGAGGTGGTGCCAATGAGTCACTGGGTAAGTTTCATTCCCATTATATTTAATAGTTGGGGGCTTCTTGGGTCCCCCCTCCAAGCCGTTGATGGAGCTCTGCCTCCTGTCCCCCCATCACCCCACTTCAGCTCCCCAGCCTTCCCTCTCCTCTCTCGTGGCTTCCAGTGACCACGTCATAAGCCACAGGTCACGTCCTGGCAGCCCCTGGGCTGTATTTGGGTGTCAGACTGATTTATTGGGTTGGTTTTATAGTCAGTGTTTTTTTAGAAATATTGGGAGATGTCTCAGAATTGGGCTTCTTGGCTTTGCTGGAAAGATTTGGACGCTGTGGACCCCCTGTGTTCCAGCAGGGTCTGGAACATCAGGAATGTTTGGGGGCCACATTCCTGAGCCTCTGCTCAGCGTTGGCTGGGACTGAGCTGCGGTCACCCCCTTCCTGCGGGCCTCTCCCCTTGGCGCAATGCCTGCCTGGGCCCCTGTGTTCTGGCAGGGTCTTGGGTATCTACAGCTCTCCTCTTGCTTTTTGTCCCTGCCCTTCTTTGGGTGGATCATCCGATCCCAGGTAGGCGCTTAGCTTCAGCCGTCGCCACTCCTGGGCGCTGAAGCATTTGTTTACTGTCTGAGTTCCTGGCTGCAGGGGCCATAGGACCTTTTGGGTTCTTGATCACTGTCCCGTCATCAGACATTTATTGATCAGCGCCCCTGGGGTAATTGAATGGCCCAGAATGCATCCACTTCTGAGCATTGGACCGAGCTGATGTAAAGTGGATTCTTCCCGCTTGGCCTGGAGCCCAGGCAGCAGTGGGGTCCTCCCAGCCAGGCCTTTTATTGTCCAGCCTGGCCACTTGCTGGGGGCTGGGAGGGGTTGGGGAGGCAGGAGGGGGCCCTTGTTGAGTGGGTGGGCTCCGTCGCTGTAGACGCTGCTGCTGGCGCAGCTATTCTTAGCAGCAGAAACATTTGTCCTCATTCACATGTGGTGGATGCCTCCGGGGATCTGCCCTGAAATACTAGGGGCGACCCCATAAATTCCTCAGAAAGCCATCCTTGAGGGCCTGCGTGCATGGAGGAGAAGCGGGAGGAGGCGTTTCCGGCAGCTGCACAGCTGTGGATGTGTTTGCCAGATGTTGGAGGCAGGGAAGTTGGTGGGAACCTTGGGGAGGCTGCCTTCACACTCGGGGTCTGGGCATGGGCATGAGCGGGTGGGACAGAGACTGCAGACTGACGGGCAGAGAGAGGGGCTCTGGGCCTGGCCTCGAGTTTCGGGGTCCAGGGGCCCCTCTGAAGCAGTCAGCCCTTCCCTGGGCCCGGGCTCTTTTAATTGTCCCTTGAGACCATCTCGGTTGGAGGCAGCTGGTGAGGGGACAGCTCAGCTTACTGGGCACTTCTGAGGGATCAGAGGTGCAAGTCACCGCCCAGCAGGCCCAGCCATGCCCTATGGCCGTCATGGGGTCCTGAGGTGAGGTGGGCTAGAGACAAGGCCTGGACGCATGCTGCACTTGGCTCTGAGGGCCTACTGAGTGCCCGGGCCGCTGGCAACACTTTGCCTTTCATGCGGGCAGCCTGAACCTTTGGGGCCACCACAGAACAACACAAGCACAGCTGAGAGCTCTTGACTAGCAATCAGGGAGGCCTCCCTGGAGGAAGTTTTAAAAAGTTTTAATTTTAAATTGTGGTAGATACATATAACGTGAAATTTACTTTCAGCCAGTGTTAAGTAGATAATTCAGTAGTGTTAAGAATATTGATATTGTATAGCAACCCATCTCCAGCACTTTTCATTTGGCACAACCGAATCGCTCTGTTAAACAGTAACTCCCCCTTCCTCGCTTTCCCCAGCCCCTGGCCCCAACCATTTTCCTTTTTGTCTCTATGAATTCAGTGACTCTAGCCACTTCCTACAAGTGGCATCACACAGTGTTTATCCTTCTGTGGCTGGCTTCTGTCACTCAGCATAACGTTGGGAGCTGTGTTTCGGGTACTCTGGGGTTGTTCGTTCATTCCTGGCCACGCAACAAAACGGACGAAGACCCAGGGCCCCAACCCCGCCCCCATCCTTTAGAAACCCCAGGTCCGGCCACCTCTCCAGGTGCTGACCAGGAGCCCAGCCCCAGCTCAGCCATCCAGCTCCCTGAGCCCCACTCCAGCATGGCCTCCCTCCCTCCCACAGCCACAGCCCCAGGGGCGCTGGGTTAAGTGGTTTGCCCAGGTTACACAGCTGGTGCCAGCACCTCCCTCCCCACCGCCCAGACACCAGCGTCCTCTGCCTCCTCGCTTCCCTCTGCAGAGAAGATTGCTGTCGGGAAGGCCAGATGGAGGAGCTGGGTCTAATGGAAAACACGTCCCTCCTGGGGCGCCCGGAACTTAATGAGGAAGAGGCGGCAGAACCAGGCGTAATGTTTGTGAAATACCCAGGCTGGGAGGGCTGCTCCCTGTCAGGGCTTCTCGGGTGGAGTCCCAGGAACCTGGAGTGCAGGGAGGGTTTGTCGTGCTGTGGTTTATCTGCCTCTCTTCCTTTTAAAATTAAATGGAAACAAAAAAAAGGAGTGGAGGAGGAAGTGATTTTGAGCAGACCTCGTTGTGGCGGGGGAGCAGGGCCGAGCTGGCTGCCGTCCAGCGGACAGGAACGCTCCAATTAAATTGGAAACAGTAACGGGCCTCCTCGGAGGCTCCCACCAAGGCCACTTCCCTTCTGTTCACTGAGGGCCGGCGCCTGGGCTGGCAGGGCCATGGGGGAGGACCAGGCTTTGGGCACACGTATCCTGCCTGTGACCTTAGGCAAGTGAGTTTTCTGATCTGTTCAGTGGGGCGAGTTGTGTTTGATGAGGGGAACCGGAGCGTCTGCTGCCTCTGGTCTTCACCTGAGATAAATGTGGCCTGGAGTGGAGGTGGGGCCTGCTGTGCCTGGGGTGAAGGGGTGCAGGAATGGGGGAGGCTGGGGGGCCTGAAGCAGAGCGTGGGGAATGATAGAGGCTTTCCCAGTGGCTGAGGAACCTCCAGGGGAGGGGAGAAACGGGGCAGGTGCCGGGGGTGGGTTTTGCACCTGGCCTGTTTGCCCCTGGAAGCAGGAGCAGGATGTGGCACTGGGGAGACAGGAGTTACGGGCTGGGGCATTGGAGCTCACTTGAGAATCACAGACTCCTCCCAGACTCAGGTTTCCTGTCGACAAGGCAAGGATAGCCATGGTGACTGGCTTGGTTAACATCATCGCCATCACCTCCCTCCTTCCCCCAAGTGGCCGGCGTAGCAGACCGCAGTAACAGCCATGTTCTCCTTCTGGGGGCTCTTCTGTGGGCCAAGAACTGCACCGAGATTCTCGTAGCTCTTTTGTCCAGTGAATCTTTCCAAGCGAAGCTCAGAGAAGTCAGGACCTCACCCAAGGTCACACAGCTTCGGAAGTGGCGGAGTTAGGATTTGGAATTGATCAGCATGCGGAAGCCCTTTGGAATGGCAGTGCCTCCACAAGAGGTGGCTTGGTTGAGAGAGCACTGGCACATTTCAGTGACTGAGGGGCCATGACTCAGCCCACAGCCTCCATGACTCCTGCTCCTACAGGTGTGGCTAAAACTGCCGAGGAGGAAACCTGCCTGGTGCCGGGGACAGGGGACCGGGTCCATGGGAGCGGCAGGGGGATCGGGCCATGACACCAGGGGGGCCCCCTTGGGGTTGGGAGAAGGTTCCAAGGAGGTGACAGTGGAGGTGGGAGCTGAAGGCTCAGGAGAAGACAGACTGAACCTGCCCTGTTGAGTCCCACCAGCCAGGCAGGGCATATAAACAAAGGTAGCTGACTAGGAGGGGATGTGGCGAATAGGGAAAGACGAGCCCATCTGGTGTAGATAGCCTCTGCCCACTTCCAGTCGGCCATGGCTGGAACCTCAGTTTCCCCTGTCAAACGATTTTGTGGTAAAATACATACAAAAGATACCATTTCAGCTATACTAAAGTGAACAATTAGTTGGCATTTAGGACATTCACAAGGTTGTGCAATCACCACCTCTGTCTAATTCCAAAACACTTTCATCCTCCCAGAAGGAAACCCCATACCCGTTAAACCGTCACTCCCCCGTCCTCCCTCCCCACAACCCCTGGCGGCCACGGGCCTTCCTTCTGTCCTGGGAATCTGCCCCTCCTGTGAAATAAATGGAATCATGCAGTACGTGGCTGTTTCGACTGGCTTCTTTGCCTTTGTGCCGTGTCTTCAGGGCTCACCTGTGTTGTCGCTGAGTCAGCGCTTACCTTTGCCTGGCTGAATCAGAGTCCATTGACGGACAGCCTGCGTTTGTTTAATCTGTTTGTCAGTAGGTGGACATTTGGGTTGTTTCTGCTCGTTGGCTGATGTAAATAGTGCTGCTGTGGGCATTCTAATCCTTTCTGTTTGTTTTGTCACCAGTTTTCAGTTCCTTGGGGGTGTGTAGCTAGGAGTGGCATCACTGGGTCATGGGGTGATTCTGGGTTTAACCTAGTGACTGTTTTCCACAGTGGCTGCACTGCACATCTGACATTCCCACCCGCAATGTGTGAGCAGCCCTCGTTAGAAGCCAGACATTCCAAATTTCCTGTGAATTCCCTCTTTATAAGAGCTGGTCACTGGGGCTTAGCTGAGCTGACCCTGGGGTAAGGAAGCAAGTCCCAGGAAACTGCCCAGAGGGAGCAAGTCTGGGACCTGACGAGACATTCCAGGCTCCGGCCAACTCAGCTTTCTGGCTGTAGCCTGGCCCACATATCTCTAGCCTGTACATCTACCCAGGGTCAGGGAGGAGGATTCCCAGACTGGAGTCCTCTCAGCCTGTCTCCTCAAACCCAACTCAGGGGAAGGTGTGCTGGTTTGTGCTGAAAAGGGAGAAGTGGTGCCAGGTGGGGAACTCGGGGGAGTTGAGACCCTCCCATGCTGAGTCTGGGTTTGGGACTGGAGGCAGTTTTCCCTAGGGTCTTTCTTACTCAGCAGGCTGGGGCTTGGGGAGCAGTTGTGTGGGTTTGGGGGTTCCTGAGGGCAACAGTGCCCTTCTGTGTCCCTCACGGAGCTGGGCACGTGGGAGGGCCTGGGAATATTAGCAGGATGAAGGCATGCTTGGCCCTGGGGCTTGGTTAGAAATGTAAGACCAGAAAAACCCTGGAAAATGAAGCAGCTAAGTTGATCTCCATCTGGTGATCGGTCTGTGCATGCATGCATCCATCCATGTATCCATGCATCCATGCATCTATCCATGCATCCATGCATCTATCCATGCATCCATGCATCTATCCATGCATCCATCTATCCATCCATGCATCCATGCATCTATCCATGCATCCATCCATCCATCCATGCATCCATCCATGCATCCATCCATCATCCATCCATCATCCATCTATCCATCCATCCATCATCCATCCATCCATCCATCCATCCATCCATGCATCCATCCATCCATCCATCCATCCATCCATCCATCCATCATCCATCCATGCATCCATTCATCCATCCATCCATCCATCCATCCATCCATCCATCATCCATCCATGCATCCATCCATCCATCCATCCATCCATCCATCATCCATCCATCCATCCATCCATCCATCCGTCCGTCCGTCCGTCCATCCATCCATGCATCCATGCATCCATCCATCCATCCATCCATCCATCCATCCATCCATGCATCCATCCATCCACCATCCATCCATGCATCCATTCATACATCTATCCGTCCATCCATCCATCCATCCATCCATCCATCCATCCATCTGTCCATCCATCCATCCATCCAGTCATCCGTCCTTCCATCTGTCCATCCATCCATCCGTCCATCCATCCATCGTCCATCTATCCAGCCATCTATTCATCCATCCGTTTATTCGTCCATCCATCCGTCCATCCATCTGTCCGTCCATCCATCCATCCATCCATCCGTCCATGCATCCATGCATCCATCCATCCATCCTTCCTCCTTTCCTCCCTCCCTCCTTTCTCTATGCATGCATGCATTCATCCATCCATCCTCCTTTCCTCCCTCCCTTCCTCCTTTCTCCTCCATCCTCCTATCTCTATTCCTCTTCCATCCTCTCCCTCCATCCAGCCACCCCCTGCTGAGCACCTCGGTGGGGAGTCTACCAGCTGGGACAGACCTGTCACTGGACGTGGGCCCTCGCTGGCAGGCCTTTTGTCTGACTTGGTCACTGCTGTAGCTGTGCTTGTACAGTGTTTGCACATAACAGATGCTGAAATAATTCTCTAATTGATGAGAATGGGTCAGAAACCAGAGTTGGGGATGGGTTTGGCTTGCCTGGTCTCAGCTTGAGGGCAGACTGTAACCTTGTGGGTGGCACCTGGGGTTGAACTCTTAGTATTTGACCCTCAGCCCCTCCGGCAGAGCCAATGACAGGCTGGGGTTGGGTACCTGGCTCCTCCTAAGGGAGCGGAATGACCTTTCTGCCAAGTGAGGGCCAAGGAGTCTGGCCTCATTCCTGCAGGCCTGCCGCTGTGCATGGGCGGAGGCCTGTTTCTCTAGGGCCCTGACGATCGTGACTGTAATCACGCAGGGTTACGGGACCCTTTTACCTATGCCCAGTGCTCCTCGACAGAGGGGCAGCCACAGTGTCCTTTGAACACAGAGACGCCAGAGGCGGGCTTGCCATGGGAGACCGCACGTCAGCCTTGCTTAAAGTGCAACAGCTGTGTCCTCCCACCCCGCTCAGAGTGACCACCCCAGCTTTCTGGCTATAGCTAGAAAGAGTGACCTCACATGCCCTTGCTCACCCCACTCTCCCCATCCAGGCCTCCCTGCCGTCCTCACACGGCAGGCTGGGTCCTGCCTCCGGGCCTTTGCACCTGCTGTGCCTGCTGTGTGGACTCCCTCCTCTCCCCCACACCTTTATGTAAAAGGCACCTCTGGTGACGCACCCCTGACTGCCCACTTTCAAAATGGACCCCCATTCCCTGCCCGCCTCCTCTTGGTTCTGTTTTTCTCCATAGTGCTAACACCTTCTGCCGTTCTCTTACTCCCGTCTTGCCTGCTGGAATGGCAGCTTCACAAGGCGGGGGATTTGGGATCCCCAGCACCTTTCACACAGTAGGTGCTTAATAAATAGTGGTGGACAGAGCAAGCCACCAGGCCGGGCAGCAGGAGCTCTCTCTTCGCCCCCTTCTGCATTGGCTGTGGCGTCCTCTCTGGACCGGGCTGGGCGAGGTGCACCCTTGCCACGTCCCACCGGCTTTCCGCATCTCAGGACTCGCTCCAGAGCTGGATTCCCGAGCGTCCGTTCTGCGCCAGGAGTCCTGCTGAAGGCGGCCATCAGATACTTGGCCGGTTCCCCAATGTTTACTGCATGCCAGAAAGTAAACACGCAAGGTGTCCACAGCCCGACCCGTGGAGCTGGCGCTCGGCAGCGTCTCATGCGCTCATCCCAGAACTGCTGTCCCAGAGTTCCCCCGGGCCGGCTTCTCCTCCGGCCGGGCTGGCTGCAGTGGTTTTGTTTAGTAAATATGTATTAGATGCCTACTGTGTGCTGGGCTCTGGGGATACAGCAGTGAACAAAACAAGGATTTCTGGAGCACCTCCTGGAGTAGGTACTGTTCCCCCTTAACGGATAGTCCTCCTGGAACCTAGGAGTGCGGCCTTGTTTGGAAAGGGTCTTTGCAGATCTCATTAGTTAAGATGAGGTCACAACTGGATAACGGAGGGCCCCAGCTCCAATATGACTGGTGTCCTTAGAAGAAGGGGAGACACAGAGACAGGAGATGCAGCAGAAAGGCCGTGTGGAGACAGAGGCAGAGATTGGCATGACGCATCTACAAGCCAGGGAACACCGGGGGTTGCCGGGGACCACCAGAGCTGGAGGAGCAAGGAAGCAGGAAGGACCTCCCCCAGAGCCTCCAGAGGCCCTGTGGGGCCCTGGTGACACCTGGATTTGCACTTGAGGCCTCCAGAACAGTGAGAGAATTCATTTCTGTTGTTTGAAGCCACGCAGCCTGTGGCGGTGCAGCCCAGGGAGCTAATACGCCTGGTGTGTGCCAGGTGCCGTGCCTCTCCATGGCTGTCACACAATAGGGGCTTATTCCGCAGTGAGTGGAGCAAATACCTGCTGAGCGGTGAGGGAGGCCGACGAGGCCGACCTGGCCGAGCTGCAGGGCCCCCGGGGCCTGCCTGTCTTCGCCAGGCCAGGGTGGGGCAGTGGAGGCGCGGGGGCCAGGGTGGGACAGTGGAGGCACGGCCTGTGTTCCCGCCGCGGTTCCGCCCACCCCAGGAGGGCTTTGTGCGTTGGGCTTCTCAGAGTATCAGAGGGTTCTGTCGAGCGTGTGCGCGCGCGCGTGTGTGTGTGTGAATGTGCCGTGGGCGCTCTGCCTGGCATGCTGGTTTTTAATCCTGAGGCTCCCCCACCTGCCACAGGTTCTTCCAATGTCAGCGCCCATTAGTTCCCAGAAAATGTGAGGCACGTGTGGCGCAGAGAGCCCCGCGTGCCTTTCATCCTCCCCACAGCCCGCGGCTGAGCGCTCAGGGCACATCCCGTAGCTCCCACACCTCCACCAGCCCCCGCCTGCCCCCTCACCCTGAGGCTGTAATTCCACCCTCCCCAGGTCTGAACCAGGCCGCCCAAGACACGGAAAATCTATGGAATGTGTCTCGGTGTGGCCTCATCCTGCTGGAGCTGGAGAGGAATGCAGGGGCGGGGGGCCTCCCGGAAAGGTGCCCCTGCCTGGCCAGGTGGGAAGAGGACACAGGTGTGGTGGTTTCTGGCATCACTGTGTTGCTGGCATGCACCTCCGCTGGGCAGAGTCACTCAGTGTGCACCCTACTGTGTGCCAGGCACTGGAAGGGGCTCTGGGTCCAGCAGGAAGCAAGGCTGATGGCCATTCAGAGCTCACGGCCCAAGCTTTCTGCTGTGGATTTGGAAACCTTACCAAAGCCCGCAGTGGCAGGGAACAGGGAATGTGGCCCACTTGGCTCCTGGTGCTGCCCGGCAGACTGCAGTGGGGGCAGGAGGCACTTCTGTGTGTGCTACCTCCTGGCAGGCGTGGCCCGGGGACAGACCCCTGCAGCTGTGCATGGGGAGCCCCTCCGCCTGCCTGCGTGGGATCTGCAGCCCTCCTCCAGCTGGTTCAGGGGCCAGCAGGGGCCCTGGGGCTGTGCTTGGTGGCTTGGATGTGCAGAGGCCTGCTTGGGCCCTTGGTGTCCCCGTTGGGTATCCCGGCCACCTGATATCTGCAAGTCCCTTAACCTCACCCAGGCACCGTCTTGTTCTCCTCGGAGGTCTGATCCTGCTGACTGTGCATGGCTGAACACCTGCTGTTCCCCAGGCACCTCTCGGTATGCCACAGGCACAGGGTCCTCGCAGTGGGCCTGTGGAGCAGGACTCCTGCAGCAAGCTGTATTCGCGACCTGCAGAGTCAACCTCCCTCCTGACTTTTCACTCACCTGCCCATTTCCCCTTCTCTGTCGCCGTTGCCCTGATCCCCCAGTGTCCCCTCTCTTGGACATTTGCTGGAGCCTCCCCAGGTCTCCCTGATCCACTCTTGCTCACCGCAGTGCCTGCTCGTAAAACACTCTGACCCTTTACTCTCCCCCTCAACCACCTTCTGTGGCTCCCCACTGCCCTGAGAACAAAATCCATCCTTACCCGGGCCCATGGGGCCCTGAGTGACTCTGTCCCCACCTCCCCCCATATTCACTCAATGAATTTCTCAAACATAAATGGCACCTGTGCTCACCCCCAGGCCCTGGCTCATCCCTGGGCCTGCGCTCACCCCCCACCCTGTGCCTGTGCTCACCCCTGGGCCTGGGCTCAGCCCCCACCGCTGGCGCTCACCTCCCTGCTCTTGCTCAGTGGCGCCTCCTGCTGGAGTGCTCTCCATACCCTCTCCTTCACCCTCTGGAAGTTCTTCTTCCTCATATTCCCCGGCTCTCCCCAGAGCTGGGCAGAGTCCCTGGCCTGAGACCCTCCAGGGCCTGGATCCTGCGGGGTTCACATGAAGTCCCCAGAGCTAGCCCGGGGCTCAGCAGAGACCCCAGAGTGTCTGTAAATAAATGAATGCCGCCCACCCTTTCTGACCCCACCGCAGCCAGACCCAGCGGTGACATGGGGCATTTGTGTCTGAATTCCCACTTCCACCCGGATCCATCCTCAGAACCTCCTTTGGCCAGGACCAGATCCTGGAGACCCTGGAGAGGCTCCCTCATCCTCTCCTGCTCCCATCTTTGAGGAAACGATGTCATCATTTTTTTTTGGCATTCACTTCCAAACCTGCTGATGAAAAGTCAAAGCTTATTTTTTTCCCTATTTGCAGTGCTGTGCACCTGCCTCCTCTGTCAAGTTTCAAAACTTTTGCATCACTGCCCTATAAAATCCTGTACCCGTTAACAGGCCCCATTCCTGCCTCACCCTGCCCTCCTGGTAGCCACCAGTCTCCTTTCTGCCTCAGTGGATGTGCCTGTTCTGGATATTTCATATACATGCAGTCATGCAGTACATGGCCTTTTGTGTCTGGCGTCTTTGGTTCAGCATAACATTTTCTGGTTACGCATGGTGTAGCGCTCAGTCGTCCTTCGTTCCTCTTTATGGCTGAATAATACTCCATCGTACGGATGGACTGGAATTTTTGCTGGGTCTGCCTTTTGGCTACTGTGAATTCTGTTGCCATGAACGTGCATACCATGTTTTGTTTGAGTCCCTGTTTCCAGTTCTTTTGGGTGGATGCCTGGGAATGGAATTGGTGGGTCATATGGTTATTCTATGTTTAAATTTTTGAGGAACCGCCAAACCGTTTCCCTAACATTTGTTTTTTTTCAAGTTGGCAGGAAACGTGGCTCAGGTCGGGAGGGGTTGGAAACTGGGTTTCCTAAGCTCGTGGTGAGTGAGGGTGGCACGAGGTTACTGGAGTCGTTCCCTGTTCAGCCCCACTGGCATGTGAGGACGCTGGGCGGGGGGCTGGTGGGGGAACCCCTTGGTAGGTGAGGGGCCGAGGTTCCAACCCCATGTTCCGGGGCGGGCACTATGTAAATCCCAGGCACTGGAAAGCCAGCCAGCCGCGGGGTGCTTTAGGAAGGTGTCACCCTGCCTGGTCTCTGGTGCCCGTGTGCACCGTGGTGTGTGTCAGGGGCCTGTCACCCCCAGGCAGCATCTCACTGGGCGAAGGGGGAAAGAAAAGCTGTAGTAAATGAGACCTCTCGGCCACCTTGTGCAACTCAAAATCCAATCGCAATTTGGAAGTGGCCCGTGGTGCCCTTGGAAGAGGGGCAGACCTCGGGAACAGCACCCTGCAGAAGTGATGGCCTCATCTCCTCCGAGAGACCGGGAGCTGTTTAACACCTAGAGAGAAGGGAATCGAATTTACTTTGCTGCATGAGATGAGCAGGGTCTGCAGACTTTGAGCGGAGCTCTAGCAAAAAGAATTTTAGAACAGGGCTGGGTCTTGGTGGCCACAGCTGTCCTCTCTCGCAGGGCCAGACTCTTGCTTCCGGCTGCAGAAAGGATGTCTCATTGCTCTTGGGGCCGGGCAGGGCTAGCTGTGCCTTGCCTCCCCATCATAGCGTCACTGGTGACTGGGCTGCAGCTGTATCATTGACAGTCCTGGTGACAGTAGTACTGGGAGTTCTGGTTTGCTGAGCACTTACTGTGTGCTGGGCGCTGCTGAGTGCCTCCTCTCCGCCACCTGGCCTTTCCTGGGGTCCTCGCAGGAGGACTTAGGCAGTCGGAATATGCACAGACATCTTCAGTAGTGCATTTGTGATTCCGATGCCTTCCTATTTATTCCACATAGTACTGGTTTCCATATATCCATGCTGATAATACGCTTCTCTTTAAATTATGCCTAACTAAATGAAAATGACAGGCCTGGGGCTAGATGGCTGCGGCCTGGATAATCTCTATACCAAAGTCCCTATGCAAAAGTGGCACATGAATATCTGATGTTTAGGGAACACTGTGTGTTTGGAGGTTCAGAGAGGGCAAGTGACTTACCCAAGGCCACGCAGCTTAGCGATGGTGGAGCGGGACGTGTTCCCATGTTCACGGGAATTGCGCCGCACATCTTGTCTCGGGGCTGGGAAAGCCCACGCAGGCAGGACTGAGGTGGTGGTAGATGTGTCAGTCTTGGCTCTGGAATTCCTTGGCTTTTCTGTGTTTGAAGGATGGACAGCAGCCAGTCAAAGGGTCGCCTTCTCTGCGACTCCTTCTTTCTCTGTGTGAGCCCAAACTCTTGGTGGCACGTGACAGAAACCCAGCTTGGGCTGCCAAAGACAAAACGCGCAGAGGGAGTGCCCTGGCTCCCCTAAGGAAGTGAGCAGGCTTCGACCTGCCTCTGGCCACCATCGGACACAACCTGCCCTTTTGCCCTGCCTTCCTGTGAGTGGGTGTGGATCTCAGGCAGGCTCCTGCTGCATAGTGGCCCCCAGAGCTCCAGGCTTTCATTCCCAGCTTAGATCCCCGGCAGAGAGCAGCTTTCTCCTGATTCCAGCATCAAAAGTCTCAAGGCAGATTCTCATTGACTCCTATTGAGTCATAGGCTCATCCCTGAGCCAGTCGCTGGCCCAGGAGCGTGTAGGACTCTGATTGGCCACGACCGGGTCACATGACCATCCCTGGAGCCTGGGGAGGGAGGAAGGGTCAAGTCTACACTAATGAGAGAGGGGGTGGGGCCTGGGAGGCAGTCAGGGCCCCCAACCTTAACCTTCCTCCCATTGCCCCTCCACATGAGGCCTCCAGGGCATGCCTGCTTGGAGGACGGTCACCCTCTTCAGGTCGGGGGAGGGGGTGTTCTGATGAAATTGCAGGGCTGGGTATACTGTTTCCCCTCCTGACTCCTAATCTTGTATAATGCAGCCTCAGTCCTCCACCGTGGAGGCCCACATCCAGGCGCTGGGTCCCTGTGCCAGGGTGCATTTCCCTCAGCTCTGGGGCAGGGGGTGTGCAGTTGTGGGGGTGCTAGAGAGGGATTTGCATGAGGCGGACCCAATGGACACACCTTTTCTGAGGGGCTGGTTCAGAGAGAGTGTGGAGGGGGCCTCGGTCTGGGATGGGACCCTGTTGTAAGCCCAGCAGGCGGCGTGGAGCTGTGGCTGGCAGAGGAAGGGGAGAAGCCTTGTTGGGGGCGGGGGGGCTTAGGAGTTTCCTAGCAAAGGCAGCTTCGGAGTAGGGGCCACCGTGGGTCCCTGGCTGGGCCGTGTCTTCTCTGTGGGGCTGTTTTTCCATCTGTGAAGCTGCCAGCCTCCCTCGTGTTACTCCTCTGGCATGGCCATGAGTAGATCCTCTCCCATGGAAGGCGCCAGTATCTGCCCCAGGAGCCGTTTGGGGTACCTATCCCTAGGCTGCAGGACCTGACTGACTGTCATTCTGCCCTTGGCTCTTCCTGGCGTAGCCCTCTGTGTCCTAATCCCACCTCCCAGCTTGCGTCTGGCTAACCTCATATCAGTCTTGCCCCATGTCATGGTATCAGCCTCCTGCACAGGGTCACAGCCTTGCCCGGATCATGCTGTGGCCTGTGGCCCGCCCGAGCTGGCCCTGGCCCCTGCTGCCAGGTTCAGCGGTGCTGTCCCTGCTGGCTGCCCCTCCTGGGACAGGTGCTTTCTGGGAACTCTGCCCCGTGACTCAGAAACCCGGGGGGCCATGGAGTGAGGTTGGGTGGGCTGAGGGGGGCTGGGAGCCATCTGAGTGGTGGTGAGGGCCCGGGTGGGGAGGAGGCCTCTGGTCCCTTGCGTGGCTTGCATGGCTCGGAGGGACCTTGAACGCCACGCCTGTCTTCTGGTGCTGCCGGAGAGCAGGTGAGTGTGGCAGTGGATGAAGGAGGATCCAGGCAGGCCCTTGGGTGCCTGCATGTCCTCATGGGACCACAGGAACGACTTGGGAACGCACGTGCGGAGGAGCCGCCTGCCCCGTGGCTGATCTTGTTTTTCCTTTCTTGTTTTCTCACAGGTGCCAGTGACGGGGTGGCCTGTGAGCTGATGACGAGGACTGGCTTTTAATCCTTGGTGGCGATTAAGAGAAAGCTTATCGGGGCCTGGGAGCCACCCTGACCCCCACCACCATGTCGGGATCCACACAGCCTGTGGCACAGACGTGGAGGGCCACTGAACCCCGCTACCCGCCCCACAGCCTTTCCTACCCAGTGCAGATCGCCCGGACGCACACGGTAAGAGGGTGCACGTATGTGTGCCTGGGGCTACCTTTGAGACCCTTTTTCCATTCCACTGAGTCTTCACCCCTTCCTTTCTCCTGGGAGCCAGGCTCGCATGGCTCTGAGCCTCCCAGGGCACAGGGGAGGCCTCCACAGAGACTCCTGGTGTCTGAAGCCTTTTCTAGAACATCTGGTAAAATCTCTTTGCTCCCATTTTAAAGCTGGGAAGATGGAGGCTGGGGCCAGGCTGAGCTGGGGCTCTGCCCTCTCTTGACTGGCAGTGGGATTGGCACGTGAATGTGGAGCTCCTGCTGTGTTCACTGTCATGCAGCCCAGCCTCACCTCTGCTCCCCCGCTGCCGCAGGATTGGGTAGGATTGGGTAGGATTGGGGTGACTTCTGGGGGGCAAGGGGGCCTAATAGGTCACAGCTCCCCTTCCTTGCTGTCCTCCCGTGCCGTGTGTATTCGCCTTGGTGAGGCTCGAGGCTCTGAGATGAGGAGGCCCCGCACAGGTTGCGTTTCTGCCTCCCTGACACAAGGGTCCAGGGTGCTGGCTGTGTCTTCGGGGAGCCCGCCCCGTGGCCGGGGCAGATGGCCTGTCCTGGAAGCAGATGGGCCTCGGTGCCTGCCCACATGTGTGCCCTGGTCGGGTCTCCTAAGCCGCACCCCACCCCGCCTCACCTCCCAGCGGGGGCCCCATTTCCTGCCTCTTCTCTCACTGCGTGGTGTGGCTAGGACAATGGGCCTTGGTTGGCATTTACGAGGTACCTGCTATATACCATGTCTCTGGGTGTTTGCCAAGCGGCTTTCAGAGTTGTGGACCTCCCCCTTGTGACCTCCTGGCTGCTGAGTGATGGATGTGAGGCCTGGAGGTCACAGCTGGAGCGGAAGCTGACTCTGCCGGCCACCGTGGGGGTACATGTGTGCGTGTGTGTGCATGTGTCTGTCCTGCCTGTCTGGTGTGGTCCCCTCTTGTGAGAACCAGAAAGGAAGCTGTGTGGGAGGACTTTTCCATCAGTAAGCGAGAAGGTTTTGCATATGAGCTCACTGGCCCTGCCTGGGGGAGTCCCTGACACAGTGGCCTCCTGTAGGTTTGGGCCCCTGGGACGCTTTGCAGAGCCAGCTGTCGTCAGTGGGTGCATTGTGGATCCCTCTTAGGACGGCATTTCCCTGTGTAGAGTCATTGCATTCTCCCCAGCGGCCCCGTGAAAGAGCAGCTCGCGCTGTCATCCCACTTTGCAGATGAGGAGACCGAGGCCCAAGAGGTTCAATCATAGGCCTCAAGTGTGATTGCAATTGCCCTAAGTGGGGAGGCTGCCACAGCATCGGGGCTCCAAGCCTCTGTGTCCCCCCACTCCCACATGCCTTTATTTATTGAGCACCTACTGTGTGCCCAGGGCTAAGGAATAGACTCCCGGTAGGAAACGATTTCATATTTTGTCATCATGGTCTTTATCTGTCACCACCACCAACAAAAAGAAGAGCTCTTGTTAGCTGAGCACCTACTACAGGTCAAATGTTCAAAGCCCCGAGTGTATATGGTTGTGTGCCTTCCCCCGATCACCCCAGAGTGGTACGACTATCACGCTCTGTGTTTTGTCAATGGGAAAACATTTCACAGGGTAGGAAACTGGACGAGTTGCGTAACCTCTCTGAACCTCAGTTTTGTCACCCATAAAGCGGGAGTACTCAGAGTACCCGTCTCCTAGATTCTCATGAGGGGTAAAGGGGATATGTTGAATGTTCTTAAGATGGCGCCTGGCTCAGGGCCAGCCCGCTCTGTCCGTTTGCCGCTGCCATTCCTTGGTCTTGTTGCTGTTCCTGCTGCTGCCCAGAGGGGAACCTGCCTGCCCCGAGGGGAGGGGCACTGGCAGGGCCACTGGCTTCTGGTTTCTTGTCCTGTCCTGTGGAGGTTCCCACTCTCCTCCACCGCCCCCACCCCACTCCTAGCCTTGGGGAGTCCTCAGGCTGCTGTAGCCTCTGCCCTCCCACTTCTCCTGCCCTTTGCCCCAACTGGGCCCTCGGGGTCACTGGCTGAGCCTAGATACCTCCCATTCTTCTCCTGCTGGGCTGTCAGTGACGCAGGGTATGGGTGGACAGGGCCAAGCGCTCACCACCCCCTCCAGGCAAGAGGCCAGGGAGTGAGCGGGGCCCAGCCTGGCAGCCACAGGTGAGAACATTCCTGTCCTTGTGTGGGGGCAGCAGGGCCCACCTGTGTGTGCTCCTCCCTGGGGGAGCCGCCCCTCATCGGACCCTCCTGCCTCATGGTAGGGCTGCGCATCCAGGGAACCCTGCTTGTCTCTTGAAGGGTAGGAGGAAGGGTTCTGGGCACTCTCAGAAGGGCCCTGCTACCCTGGGCATATTGCAGCGTGGAGCCACTTTCTTGCTGCGGGTTGGAGGTGAGCTGGGGGCTGTGATCTGGAGGCTCCTCCCTGGCAGCCCCTCAGCCCCCAAACCCTTCCTGTCCTTTTAACGGGCGAGACCCACTTCCAAAGATACCACCCTCTTCCCGAGCTCCTCATCAAGCCACAGAAAGACAGACCCCCGGGGAAGGGGACGGTCAGTGGCGGGAACCTGGCTGTCCTGGTTCCTTGTACAGTGGCTGAGGCCATTGTGCTGGGATCCACGAGATGCCTCAGTGACCCTCCCAGATTCAGGTCACCCCCACACATACTCCCGACAGGCCTGCCTCCTGGGACAGCCCCTCCTGTCCGGAGCATCCTCTTCCTGGCGCTTTGGGCACGGGGCTGCTTTGATGGCAGGTCTTCCCTGGAGCCTGTGAGACCTCAGTGTGTCTTCGAATCCCTCTCCGTGTCCAGCTTGCTGAGTGGCATTGGCCCGCTCACAGCCATGTGGAACGGCCTCAGTTTCCCCACCTGCAGCACCGGTGTCCTGGTGGGTCTGCGCATCGGTGGCAGTGTCTGTGTGCAGCGGGCGCGGGGTAGTCATCTCTTTCCTCCTGGAAGGGTGGCAGGAGACCCAAGCAGAGCCTCTTCCCCCTGGGGAGCCACAGGACCCTGGATGCCGAGCCGGCGGTGGAATGGTGCGGGCCGTGTAAGCCGCTGCCTCTGCCCGTGCTCTGCCCTGGCGTCATCTGCGGGCTGCTGGTGAGTGATTCCCAGCGCAAATGGGAGGCTTCACTTAGAGGGGGCTTGCAGACAGAGGCCTGGACCCTGAGACCATGGAAAGCCCCCAGGTTCCCTGACTCAGCCTCAGCCATGCTCCAGGCTTCTATATGCATCATCCCTGCCCTCCCGCTTCCCACCTGCCGCATCCCTCCGTGCCCCGTTCTCTCCATCCTCAGGGCTCCAGCTTCTCAGCTTCTCTCCGTGACAGTTAGCAGGACCCTATGTCTCTCCCTGAGGGTCCTCGGGAAGCTAGGGTCTCCAGGGTTGAGGGTCCAGTAACAAAACGCTCACAGCTTTTGTTTTCCCGGAGATCAACGCGTCCTCCTCTCCTGGCCTCCTTTCAGGCTTTCTGTGGCCCAATTCCATTCTGCCTTCTTCGGGTCCTCTGGGACCCTGAACGCTCCTGAGCTCCTCCAGACCTTGGGCTAAACGAATGCAGTTAAAAGCAGGGACACAGAGTCTGAATGCCAGCGTGACCCTTTTCTGCTGTGCGGCCTTGGGCAAGTTACTTAACCTCTCTATGCCACAGTATTGAAGACTGGTTCATAGCACCGGTTCTGGAGCCACGTCCTGCCCTAGTGATGTCCTAGCTGTGAAACCGGGGGCAAGTGGCCTTACCGTCCCGTGCCTCAGTTTCCCCATCAGTTGAGCAAGGATGGTTTTAAGATTGTGAAAATCCAGTTAGTTGATAGGTGCAGAGCCCTTCGCACAGGGTCTGGACAGAGTAAGCAGACATTTGATATAATCAATAATGTAATGATGACGATGCTATTCTTACAACATCGCCTTTAGTAGCCTTTTCTGTCTTGCCCCAAGGGTACACTCTGGGCTTTGCCCCTAGGGCAGGGGTGAGCACACCTTCTCTGTAAATATTTCAGGCTTTGCAGGCCATGCAGCTGCCCTTCTCGGCCAGTACGGTGTGAAAGCAGCTCAGCCAGGGCGTAAGGGAGTGGGCGTGGCCTGCGCCTGTGACACTGGACACCGCTGGCCAGGCCTGCCTTGGCCTTGCGCCCTAGTGTGCTGACTCTTGGCCTAGATTAGCGCTTATCAAACTCCTATAGGAAGGACTGGTCTGTTTCGTTTCCAGTTTGTCACAAATCGATACGGGGTCCCATTGCACAGATGCAGGCCCGGTCCGGCAGGGTCAGAGTTGGTTGTGCCCTCGGATGCCAGGGTTGCGCCGACCCCAGGGTCTGCATGCTGTCATGTTCTGTGCCCACCTTGTTGCGGTCGGCAATGTTGCAGACCTTTGGTGGAGTAGTACTGCCCTGGGCCAAGGCTTCCAGACCCTGGAGACTGCCTGGGCCAGGCTGGGACAGGTGGGCACGTGGGGGTCACTGGGAGAGGCTAGACTGCGGAAGGCTTTGCAGTGTCCTGAGTGCCCTGGGGGGTCCTCCATTAGCTTCATGGCCCCTCTTGCAGCTCAGTTCCTGCTGCTTGGTGATGGCTTTTAAGAGGCTGTGGAGGGATGATTTGGCCCTCAAAAGAGAGGCTGGTGGGAGCTCCCATGCTGGGGGAGATTCATTCATTCATTCATTCATTCATTCATTGAGAGCTCCCATGCTGGGAGATCCATCCATCCATCCATCCATCCATCCATCCATCCATCCATCCGGCAAATACTTATCGGGTGTCTTGGGCCCATCCTCTTCCAGGCCCTTGCAGTGCAGCTGTGAACAGAACAGGTAAGCATCCCTGTCTCAGGGAGCTGACCTCCTCGTGGGGAATGGCAAGTTGGGAAGGAGACGAGGGGAAGGGCTGAGGTTGGGGGAGCCCACATTTAAGTAGAGGGTTGGGGAGGAGCCTCACTGAGAAGCTGCTTTTGGAGCTGAACCTGGAGGACGGGAGAGGGCCAGGCATGTGGGAATCTGGCTGAGGAATGTTCCAGGTAGCAGGAACAGCCTGCGCAAAGGTCCTGAGTTGGGAGCTCTCTTGACTGCAGCCGCCATCATTCCGGGAGAGACCCATGAATGCAGCCGGGGTCTAGGAACGGGCTGAGTTCTTCCTTTGCTTTCCCATGAATTCAGGGTCTAGGAACGGGCTGAGTTCTTCCTTTGCTTTCCCATGAATTCAGGGTCTAGGAACGGGCTGAGTTCTTCCTTTGCTTTCCCATGAATTCAGGGTCTAGGAACGGGCTGAGTTCTTCCTTTGCTTTCCCATGAATTCAGGGTCTAGGAACGGGCTGAGTTCTTCCTTTGCTTTCCCATGAATTCAGGGTCTAGGAATGGGCTGAGTTCTTCCTTTGCTTTCAGTGTGCAGTCCCAGGCATTCCCTTGACATCTTCTGGAGTAAGGAGCCCTATCCAGGAGCCAGAGAGGGGCACTCCTTTCCCGCAAAGGAACTTCTCCCAGCCCATGTTCAAACATTTCCCGCGAATCTAGCCCCTTTCTCCTCTTTGCCCCCAGCCACTCCTCCCCACCCTTGGGACCCAGCCAAGAAGGCACCAGCTGGGATTCCCTCCTGGGTGAACAGCTCTTTCTGGTGGCCTCTCACCTTCCCCAGGAGTTTTAAGGGTGTAATTTATTGGGGGCCCTGATTTCCAGCTTCAGACGTGCCGTGGTCAGGGAGAAGCCCTCCGAGGCCAGGGGGCATCACCTGAACGGGTTTTCCTGCCTCCCTTTCTGAGCAGCTGGGTCAGTCTCCCTCTCTCCAAGTCAGATTTGCTGCTGTCCTACTGGGACAGGTTAAGAGCCTGGGGACCGTTCCCTCTTGTCCCTCCTCAGAAAGCCAGCTCAGCCTTTGCCTTGCATCTCAGAACGTACCCCCTTCTTGCTGTGTGGCATGGACAAGCCACTTACCCTCTCTGTGCTTCTGTATTCTCATCTTTGTGTGGGGCTTCTTGTAATATCCACCTCACAGGGCTGCTGTAGGGATGAAATTAATATATTTCAAGCATTTAGCTGCAGGTGCACACAGGCAATTTATTACTGTGGGGTATTATTGTTGTTTTTATGATTAATGTTGTCGCGCGGGGAGCTCTCCTGCTCGGAGACATGGCGAGGTGGTTTCCAGCCTGGGTGTATTCCAGCTCATGGGACCCCTGGGGCCCCACCTCGGGTCAGTTTCTCTGGTGGGGCCTCCCTGATTCTTGCCTTCCCCTAGAACCTCCAGGCACTCTTGTCGGGGGAGTCCCTGGGCTCAACCCTGGTGACCTGCTTCAAGCCTCATGGTGGGGGCCAGTGTGGACTGAGTGTCTCCCAGGTTTAGGGTCCAGTAACAAAATGCCCACAGATCTCGGGCAGAAACGGCCCCCACGATGCTCCTGGGAGGATCTACTAAATTGGGAAACGAAGGCCAAAGGGTTCATGCAGAGGCCTCCCCAGCCCCCGCTTTGGGCCTCCTCCACCATGGTTGGCTGCCGTGAGCACTATCTGGCCGAGGCCCTCTTCCGAGGGACTGGACCATCTGCCCTGCCTCTCTGCCCACTTGGCCTTGGTACGGGAGAGCTGGGCGGAGGGGATCCTCCTGGCAGACTGCGAGGCCTGCTGCTTTCTTCTCACACCTCTGTGTGTGTGGCAAGGTCTTGGCTTGGCAGCTGCGTCATCGTCAGCCCAGTGGCCTCCTCCACTCCCTCCCTCCAGCCCCGTCTTCTCCCTTCTCCTCCCACTGAGAGCACCCGGAGTCTTGTGCTAGACACTGCGGGATGCAGGAGGCGGCTCGTGCCTTTTCTGCCTTCCGCAGGCTGCCCTCAGCCTTGGGGGAATCCCTCAGAGAGGTGAAGAAGACGAGTGTAGGAGGTGCCGGCCTCCTTTAATCTGGGCTGGGCACCCATTTCAAAGAGGAGAAACTGAGGCCCAGAGGGTTCGAATAACAGGGCCAAAGACATACCTTCTGTTGGAGGCCTTGCAGCTTTTGGTGTCTACATTGGACTGTCCAGGGAGGTCCTTTCCCCAACTTTTCCAGCTTCTGAGGCTGCCAGGGTCCCCATGGATTCCACTTGCTCATCCTTCCTGGCTTCTGGGCTCCTGGGCTCTTATGTGCTGATTTTGTTGGGTCTGCAACAGATACGTTATCAACGCATCTACCTGGCATTGTGTCTGATTCTCTTTGCAAAAATAACTGCCTTGTTGAAAAAGCCAGACAGCAAAAGAATGACTCGATTTTTATGGGAAATCGGGAAAATTCAAGGAAGGTGCCAAGAAGAAATGAAGTCACCTGCAATCCCACTCTCTGAAGCCTCACCTGTGTCAGACATCACTAACTGATTACCGCAAACAGCATAACTGAGTGTTCCAGGCAGGCAGGACTAATCGATTGGGACTGGTGCATAAGTGAAGCCTGCCTTGTTTAGTTTAAGAGACTTGTTACTGTCTTTTTTTTTTTTTTAAACACAGTTTAATGTTTCTCAAATCTGGGTGTACTTGGCAATCGGTATACATTTAATTTGTTGATACTGAGTTTTCTCCCCTATGATAATGGATAATGTGTTAAAGAAAAAAGTATTTGGACACTTGTTAAGCAGGAAGACTATACAGGACAATTGTGCTGTCAGTGTCCAGACTGTCACAATAAGGGAGAGAGACCGGGCTCAGCTCCAAATACGGCCAAGACAGCTGGGGCCTCATAGCCTAGCCGCAGGGCGGAGGGAGGGGTCAGTGGATGGAAAATTACTAAGAGGAGCGCTTGAGGGTGGGGGGTTCCTCTAGACTGACTTACCAGGATTCCTGCAGCTGGGCAGAGCCCCGCAAGGCCAAGGCCAAGGTCGAGGCCCTGTGGAGAGAGGATGCATTAGAGGAGCTTGACTCTGGTGTGGGCAAGGAGAGTCTTCGTCAAATGGACGGCGGTGTGTTATTAAAGGAGGAGGGTTTGCCTGAGGCTTACCCTTCTGGCTGTGATACGAGCCTTACCTGCGGGAGTTTCTCTTTTACAGGGCAGGCTTGGGGTCAGGGGGCGCTTCGTTCTGAAACCTGGTCTTTGGGCCTCGCTGGCCATTGGCTGTTTGTCGCTGTCACTCACCACCATCCATCCTTCTCCTGGCGAGTGAGGCCCGAGCCTCGTTCCCTCACGTGGGCATCACTTACCCACCCTGCCAAGAGCTGGGCATCTAGGTTGGGCCTTTTCCCAGTTGTTGCTGCAAATGCGTTTCTGTTTTTACAAATAATGCTGCCCCATGTGCACCTTCTGTCCTGTCTTCCCAGGCCTGCATTTCCAAGCTGCAGCTCCTCAGGCCAGAGGGACCCATTGCCTGGCAGGGGTAGGATGGGGTGGGAGGGTAGAAAAGTGAAGACAGCTTCCTCTACTCTCTCCTCCTGCAATCAGCGCCAACGTGGCTGGCAGACAGACACCGTGGTCAGGATGGTTCCAGGCCTGTACTAGCCTGTGGCCTCAGACAGCCCCATCAGCCCTCCCAGACTTGATGGTCTCACCTGGAAGGTGGGCGTGATCGTGAGACTATGGGAGGCTGTGTGGGAAGGACGCAGCCCAGGGCCGTTCAGCCATCTGTGTTCCTTCTTCTCCTTGGCGTTCGGCCCCAGGGGTAGCCTCTGGCCAGACGGTCCCTGAAGTTCCCTGCAGGACTTGGGCTTATCTGCCTAGGGCAGGAGCGAGCCTAAGCAGGGAGTCCACGGCCTTGCCTGCTGTGCCCCACCATGCCCGTGCCCGCCTGCGCTCACCGCTCCTCTGTCCCCTCCTGCAGGACGTCGGGCTCCTGGAGTACCAGCACCACTCCCGCGACTATGCCTCCCACCTGTCGCCTGGCTCCATCATCCAGCCGCAGCGGCGGAGGCCCTCCCTGCTGTCCGAGTTCCAGCCCGGGAATGAACGGTGAGGAGAGTTTCTGCCTCCTTGTCCCTTCTCTGGAGCCCCTTCTCAGATGGAGAAGCAGAGGCCCGTGGTGGAGCAGGAGCACCCAGGGTCCTGTGAAATGAGGGGGTGTCGGGCCATGTGTTCACCCTTGACCAGGTGTGGCCGTGACTCGGGGTGAGGATGAGGACGAGCAGGGAAGAGCCACATGGCCCTCAGACTTCCAGCGTGGAACTTCAGTGGGCTCTGTGGGTTTGGGCAGCAGTGGGGACCTCTAAGCTGGGCTGCCGCCGGGCTGGGCTGCTGTGGGAAGATTCGAGTCCACACCTGGTGCCCCTGGGGCCCCGCCCTCCCCTCCCATTCCTCCTTCTTCTCCAGCTGGCAGAGGACGCCCCCTGGTGTGTGCCTGTGCCGGGCCAGCCTTACTTTCCTTGATCCAGGTGGGAGGGGAATGAACAGGTGAGGTGGGGGCGTGGGAGGGAGGTGGGGCGGGGAGCTGGGGGGACTACAGCAAGGGGAGGGCCAGGGCTGGGCCGGAGCCAGCTCTCCATACATTTATTTGGGATCGTTAGGCCATGTTCTTTCTCCCACCATCTCCAGGAGCTTCTGCTAGAGACGGCGGAAGTGTGGGGAATTGTGCCTGTTTCTCAGATGGAGAAGCTGAGGCTGCGAGTTTGAGGATGGGCCCTTGTTTACTCAAGCCAGGACTAGAAGTCGAGGCACCAGGCCCCCGCCCTTCATGGTACCATGGAGGTGTCCCAGGGCCCCAGAGCAGGCGGGGCTGGTGAAGTCAAGTGGGTGCAGGTGTCTGGAGGAGGAGGGGAGGCGGAGGCAGTGTGCCTTCTGTGCCTGGATTGGTTTCCTGGGGCTGCCATCACAGCGTGCCACAAACTGGGTAGCTTCAAGCCACATAAGTGCATTCCCGTGATCTGAAGTCAGGGCGTCCGCAGGGCCGCGCCCCCTCGGAAGCCTTGAGGGGAGGACGCTTTTCTGTCTCCTCCAGTTTCTGGGGGCTACAGGCATTCCTCGTCTGTGGCTGCGTCACTCCAATCTCTGCCTCTGCCTCACGTGGCCATTTCCTTGTCTGTCTCCGTGTTCTCTTGTCGTGTTACAAGGACCCCAGACATCCTAATCCAGGATGGCCTCCTGTTAGCTTAATTCCATCTGCAATGACTCTAGGTCCAAAGAAGGTCTTATTTTGAGGTTCCAGTGGCCATAGATTTTGGGAGGACATTATTCGAGCCACTGCAGTGCTGCTGTCATGTTTAAGTGAAAACACCATGCGCTTCCTGCCAAGCACCGTGTAATGGTGAAGCCCTAGGTTCTGGGCCTTGAAGAGGGGGATGTGTTGGGGCCCAGCTTTGGAGGGACAAGGACTTAAGGGAGGTGAGCCTAGAGGGGTGGTTACCTCGCCCCACTGGGTGGGGCCAGCAACATGGCCCCAGCCTATGCTGCAGTGGGCAGAGTTTAGTCAATCTACAGCACTGATTGAACACCTACTGTGCGCCAGTACCTGGGGACAGCCATGAACAAGACCACCCTGCGTTCATTTAGGGTGAGGGAGGTGGCCAGGAAACACCTGTGGCCGCCGAGCACGTGGGGAGGGCAGTGGAGAGCGAGCGGACAGGCGGGTGTGGTGTGGTCTGGCCCGGGCCAGGAGGCGCCATCTGCACCAAGATGTGAAGGGGAGGGGAGCTCACGTGAAGGGCCTGAGGTCTCAATGCTCCAGGCAGAGTCCAGCAGGTGCAAAGGCCCTGGGGCAGGAGTGAAGTCGGAGGACAGCGAGGGCCAGGCCAGACAGGGCTTGTGCAGGAGGGGAACGGCTGTGGATTCCCTGCTCAGCCTCTGGGAAAAGCATTTCAGCAAGGGCCACATTCAGGCTGTTTCTGGTGGGTGATGGCTGGAGCCTGAGAGGTGGAGGCCAGGAGTCCCAGCTCTGTGGGGTGTGCTTAATTAGGCAAGGCCATGCCCTCTCTAGGCACACTGTGGAGGAGCATTCAGGAGAGCCAGTCGCTGGGGATGCTGGGCAGCTCCGGTCTGCACCGGGCTGCTGGGCTGAGTTGAGAAGGTGGTTAGGCCAGGTTCAGCAGCAAGAGTTCTGCGATCGGCCAGCGATGTCTGCCCTGCGTGGGTGAGAGGGAAATGGCATCACGGGTGCTGTTATCTGCGTTAGGCTCACAGTGTTTCCTGAATGAACTGTGTCTGTGAACCACCCGGCAATCTTGTTAAAATGCAGAGTCTGACTCGGTAGGCCTCAGGTAGTACTGGAGATTCTGCATTTGTAACCAGCCCCAGGTGGGGATGGTGGGCTGGTCCACGGACCGCCCCGTGTGGCAAGGGGGGGCAGTCACTCTGGGGCGTTCCAGTACCACTGTAGCGCACTCCCTCCCTGTAAACGTGTTTGGTGAATGTGGACCTGAAGGAAGGCAGTGCTGCATTGGAGTCCTGCCCCGCGGTGGGACCGTGGGAGGTGGGCTCCTGTGAGCACCTTTCTCGCAGGATCATACAGAGCACGGCACGCAGTAGGTGCGTGGCGCAGAGGGCAGTCGGGGCCTCGGGAGTTCTCAGCCGCAATCTCCTGTGTGACGCCGATGCTTTAACTCCCGCAGGTCCCAGGAGCTCCACCTGCGGCCAGAGTCCCATTCGTACCTGCCCGAGCTGGGGAAGTCAGAGATGGAGTTCATTGAAAGCAAGCGCCCTCGGCTAGAGCTGCTGCCCGACCCCCTGCTGCGACCGTCACCCCTGCTGGCCGCTGGCCAGCCTGCGGGATCTGAAGACCTCACCAAGGTAAAGCTGGGTCCCCAGCTGGGCGATGTCTGCCCCTTGAGGTTCTGCTGCTGGTTGGGTTGGGTGGGAGGTGGCGGGTAGGTGTGCAGGGAGGGGGCAGCTCGGGCAAAGGCTTGGAGGTGGGCCAAGCACCGAGTGCGCGGAGCTGGGCGGCAGGAGGAGGGCAGGCGCCGGGTCTCTCTGGAGGTGCCAGAGTTGGGAAGAAGTGGGGAAGGTGTTCCAGGTGGGCAGAGCAGCAAGTGCAAAAGCTCTGGGGCAGGACCAGGCTTGTGGTCATGGGGCAGCTGGCGTGAGGGAGGGGAAAGCTGGGAGGGGAGGGCCTGGGGTGCCGTGGAGCAGAGAGCTGCCGTCTGGTGGGGGAGAGGACGGTCCTGTGGTCGGTGGTCAGCTTTCAGCACATTCTGAGAGCTTCCTCGAGGGCGGGTTGCTTGGTTCTGTGAGTGCTTGGAACAGAGGGCTTGGTGACCCCTGTCTTGAGCCCTGCACAGCAGGCAGCCCCCTGGGCCCCGAACCCAGGCCTGTGAGGCGGACAGCTCGGGGCTCTGCCAGGAGCCTGGGGCTCCTGGATTCTTAAGGGGCAGGGAGGTGAGACTCCAGAGTCCCCCGAAGTGACCTGGGACAGAGTTGGCTCAGCGCTAAAGGGGCGGAGCTTGGTTGGGACATGGCCTGGACACCTAGAGCGACAAAGGCTCCTTCCACTGCCCGGTCCAGCCACTCCTTGGGGCACCATGTGGCACCGGGCTGGCTTGGGTTGAGTCTGCAGCCACCCAGGCCTGAGGGACGGTGGATGCAGTTTGGGCAGGAGGAGTCAGACAACTTTAGGCTCATCTGCATCTCCATGGGGAGGCAGCCTGGCATTGCAGGTGGCCCCAGGCCTCACCTGGACGCTCACCTATCCCAGGGCCCTCCGTCCATCTGCTCTCAGGTGACCCAGGTGTGATTTCCACCACCCCCACCTCCACAGCTGTGTAAACTTTGCACCTTTCTGAGCCCCGTTTCTTCCTCACTGATCTGGGACCTTGTGTGCAGGGTGTCACCTGGTCATCTGGGTAGAGGGCTCGGCTGTGGGCCCCATGCGTGGGGACTACTTGGCACCCATGAGCCGGCATGGGTGGTGGTCTGGCTGCAGGGCCAGGCCACTTGGGCCAGACTCGGCCTTCTCTTGGGGAGAGGGGATACCCGCGTGGACCCTGGGATATCCGTGGGGTGGGCTTGGGCTGGCAGGTGGTTGGGGGGGCCATCCTGGGTCTGGGGTGGCAGGGCTTCCCCTCCTGCTCTGAGTGGCTGTGGCTGCGACACCTGCACACCTGCCAGGTACCCACAGGGCTTCCTCTGGGGCCAGGGGAGGGAGGAGCTGGGGTGTCTGTGTGGTTTTTGGTTGGCTTGGCCTCCCTGTCACTGGGGCAACCCCTGCCTCACCAAGTTGTCGTGGGAAAGTGAAGGAAGGAAAATGAACTCCTAGCCAATAGACCACATGCGCCTGAGAGCCCGCTCAGGAATCTCCCCCGGTGGATGCAGCTGTGTCCTTGTTGGCACTCAGGGACTCCACCCTGGCCACCTCCCTGCTCTCCTGCGTACTTCCAGTCCATTCTCTGCTCTAAAATATCCCAATTCCAGCCTTCTGCCCATGCCTGAGACCACCCCCAGCCTGAGCTCACCGTTGTTCTCTGGGAACTTTGCAGTAGCGTCCTGCTGGGTGTCCCTGCTCCTGCTTCCCTCTACCTCCTTCAGTTTATCCTCCAAGCAGCAGCCAGAGGGCTCTTGTAAAGGCAGACGCCTGCGTCCTCCTGTGTGTCCCTCCTGTGCTCCAAACCATCCGTGGCTCCTGTCTCAAGCAGGAAAAAGCCAAAATCCTTGCCATGGGCTGCATATCCGGCATGATCCAGCACCGTCACCTCCCAGACCTCATCTCCCTGCACCAGTCCTCTCAACCACTCACGTACAGCCTCCCAAGCCACCCTGGAATTCCTCTAACACGACAGGCACGTTCCCACCTGGGGACCTTTGCACGGGCTGTGCCCTCGGCAGGAGCGCCCTCCCCCAGGCACATTCCTCTTTCCTTGTTCCTTCCAGTCCTGGCTGCCCTCCAGGGCCTGCATGGCAGGGGAGACCTGTGGCCAGTCCTGTGGGGACTCCTGAGGCCGCTCATGGCAGAGGCTGCAGCCCCACCACATCCTCCCGGGGTGTGAGATTCAGCCACGGGGTCCCTGCCGACCTTGAAGGGGATCTCTGTGGCCTGGGGCTCGGGACCCCTGCACTTGGGTCTGGGCTTGGGACTGGTGTGGATGCCAGTTCCTCTCTCTTGGGCACTACCCCACTGGGGACCCCAGCCAGCATCCCTGCCCCGAGGCCCAACCCTTCCTGCACATCCTTCCTGCCCCTCCTCCTCTTCCTTCTCTCCTTCTACACATCCCTCCCTCCTTCTTCCTCCCTCCCTTTCTTTCCACCCAAACAGCCCCCCATCCTGCTCACTCCGCTTCACCCCCTGCTTCCTGGGCTCCTGCCATCTCTCCCTGCTCATCCCCTGGGGCTCCCTCCCTACCACAGAGCACTCGCAGCCGCCACCCAGCGCCACCCAGCCTGTCTGCCTGTGGCCATGTGTCCTTGCCTTCATTACCTGTCCCTCCCCCTCACCTCCCAGCCACCCCTCACCCATCAGTTCTGCCTGCCATCGTCTCCCACCAGTGGCCTTGCCCCTCCGCCATCCACTCACCCCTCCCCCCACCATCCCCTTGCTTCCCCACCCCCTACCCCCATCTGCTCCCCCTGCTTCCCCCACTCGCCTGGAGTCCAGGGCGCTGTGAGCCTAGTCAGCCCTGGCAGGAACTCACAACTCAGCCGGACAAGGGTGCCTCAGGGTTCTTGGCCTGTGGCCATTTCTTGGCTGGAGAGCGACACCTCCCACATGTGTGTCCAGCCTGAGGCCTGCCACGCCTCCAGTGCCCTAGACAGCCCTTTGTTTTCACTCCTCTTTGAAACAGAAAGTGGAACCTAGACGGTGGCGGTGGTGAGGATGTGCACAGATTAAGCACCTGTGGTTTGCTGCAGTGGGAGTTTGCTGTGGTTTCAGTAAAGCTCAGGACATACCAGGCTGGAGGCTTGTTCTCTCTCCAGCTTCCACAGGGGATGCCGACGGCAGGGCTGGTGGGGGAATCGCAGGCAGTGTCCCCGGAGGCTTCTGTCCCCCAGGGTCACTCAGCCGCCCAGCTGTGTCTGACGGCCCAGGCCGGGGTGGGGACTGTGGCCAGGTGGCGTCCTCATCCTGGTTGCAGCCTAGTGCCCAGCCTGCACAGGCCCCTCCCTGCACAGCCCTGGGGCACCGTAAGCTCCTTAGCAGCCTCAGGGCAAAGGCGATCCTCCTCCTGCAGCAGGAGTAGGGGTGGGCGGTGGGGGCGGGGAGCCAGCCCCGGGGAGGGAAGTGGCCACTCAGCCCTGCAGGGTCCCCTTCTCTGCCTGATGCGGCCGGATGGGATTGAATGGTGGACTCATAGGGTGAGGCACCTCCTTTATCAGGAGGTTGGCGCGCAGGAGGCATTCACACGGTGGTAAGAATGCTGACAGTGACGGCGGGTGCCATTAAGTGAGCGCCGACTGCCTGCCAGGTGCCAAGCCATGCCCAGCCAGTGTCATATCCTGCTCTCTTCCCAGCCGGAGGAGGCTGGGTCTATGACCTCCCTTTTGTAGACGGCCCCAGGCTGAGCGAGCTGGACGTAGGGGAACGGGATTCAGGCCCAGGCAGCTGGGAATGCACCCCACGCCTGCCTCCAGGTTGTCCCGCTGCTCTGGGTCCCCTCTGGTCTCCCTGGTGGGGTGCCCTCCTCCCTCTACCTGGCACTCCCATTAGCACTGGAATCTGCTTTCCCCTCTTTTTGTTGTTGTTGTTGTTGCTACAGGAGGCAGGAGAGAATTTTAGCTTGGCCGCCTGGGAGAGAGGTTTCCATTTGAACAACTCCCCTGAAGTCGAGCCTGGATGGATAGCAGGCGAGGGTGTGTGTGTGTGTGCACGCATGTGTGTGTGCACGTGTACGTGTGTGTGTGCGTGTGCGTGTGTGTGCGGGTGTTTGTGTGTGTGTGCGCGCACCTGTGTGCCTGGGTATGTACATGTGCGTGTGTTTGCATGTGTATGTGTGTGTACATGTGCGTGTGTGTGTGCACGTGTGTTTGTGTGTGTGCACGTGTGTGTGGGTGCGCGTGTTTGTGTGTGTGTTTGTGTGTTTGTGTGTGCGTGTGTGTGTGCACGTGTACGTGTGTGTGTGCACGCGTGTGTGTGTGCACGCGTGTGCGTGCGTGTGTCCACCTGTGTGCCTGTGTATGTGTGTGTGCATGTGTTTGCATGTGTGTGTGTGTGCGTGTGTGCATGTGCGTGTGTGTGGGTGCGCGTTTGTATGTGCATGTGTGTGCGCACACATGTGCGTGCGTTTGTGTGTGTGTGCGTGTGTGTGGGTGAGTGTTTGTGTGTGCATGTGTTTGTGTGTGCATGTTTGTGTGCGTGCGTGTGTGTGCGCCTGTGTATGCACGTATGTGTGTATGTGCACGTGTGTGTGCATGCGTGTGTGTGCATGTGTGCGTGTGTGTGCATGTGTGTGCGTGTGTACGTGTGTGTGCATGTGTTTGTGTGCAGGCAGCTCAGGGCCCAGCCTTGGAGGGCGACCAACCCCTGCATGGGCTGTTGTCCCCTAGGTGTGAGTTCTGTCTCTGCAGACAGCAGGCCCGAGGGGTGAGTCTGCTGCCTGCCCCCCTCTCCGGCACGCCTGTGCCCTCTGGCCTATGGGTTCCAGAGGGTCTCTCCGTCCCTTACCGTTGCTCTGTGGTTCTTTCTGCCTGCGTGGCTTTCCCTCTTCTTGTCAGGAATCCCTCTGCCTGCGGTGTGCCCCCTGGGATCTCTTAGTCTCTGTGTCTGTCGCTGTGTCTCTGCCTCTCCATCGCTTTCTCTTTGTGTCCCTCTATCTCTCTCTCTTTGTGTCTCTCTGTCACCACGTCTCTGTCTTTCTGTCTGTGTTTCTCTCTGCCTATATGTCCATTTTTGTTTCTCGATCTGTCTGTCTTCGTCTCTGTGTCTGTCTCTCTCTCCTCTCTGCTTGGACCACAAGGTGGGGGTGTGACGGACTTGGTGCTGGGGCCTGGCCAGCCTAGCCGCAGTGATTGCTCCAGGCTGTGAAGAGATTTGGAAAGTCTGAGCAAGGGAAGATGCCTGGGAGAGCATGCTCAGAGGTTTTCTGCATCTGCTGTGTGGAATTCAGCCGGGCGCCTGAGGCAGGAATTTGATGGGATTTTTTCTGTGTGTGCCCCGTCTGCCCCATCATGTTCCTGTTTTCTGACGCTTCTGTGCTCTTCGGCTTCTGGAGTTCTGTGGCATCAGAGACTTCCTTGGGAATTCACCGAACTTTGTTTTGGGGACTTTAGAACTGTCACAAATAGCACTATCTCTGAAAATCCCTAAGAGGGACAGACGGCCCCTATCAAATTCAAACATGAATTTTGGCTCACATAACTGAAGTCCAGCATTGGTTAGCTTCAGGTACAGCTCGATCTAGGTGACATGATGTCCTCAGGACCCTGCCATCTTTCACAAGGTCTTGGTGTGTTAGTAGGAAGGAAGCTGGTGACTCCAGGCCTTCCTTCTCCCAGGTTCAAGGCCAGCAAAAAGAGAGAACTCTCCCTCCTTCTCTCCACATTTCTAGCCCCAAACTGCTTTTTCTCCTCACCATGAGTGGGCCCATGCCTGTCCCAGAACCTGTCACTGTGGCTGGAGTAGGGAGTGTGCTAGGAGTGCGTGAAGCTGGGCCCTGCTTTTTCCTGGAGCTGGCACAGGGGAGCTGGGGGGCTTTTCTGCCTCTGTGTCTTCACTTATGCTATAAACTTTTCTCTTTCACACTAGCTTGAAGTTTTACAGCAGGGGCATCTTATGAGTAGAAGGTACCCACTGCTCCCTGGCAACTTGTGCGGGCTGTATTAGTTTGTTTTGCTCCCCGCGGGTTTGGGTGGGTGGGAAAGGTGGACAGTCATCGGTAGTGCACCTGCAGGCCTGACCGCCAGGCTCCCTCAGCCCCCATCCTGGGAAACCCAGCACCGGGGGAAGCGCTCTTGGCAATCTGGGTTTGCCTCTTCTTTTTCAATTGAGGGGCGGTTCACAAAAAAGTAACCACATTAAAGTGAAGAGCTCATTGGCTTGTAGGACATTTACAGTGTTGTGTTGTACAGCTGTCACCTGTCTAGTTCTAGAACATTCTCATCACCCCAGAAGGAGACCCCCATACTCATTAATCAGTCACTCCCTGTGTTAGCCTGTTCTTACACTGCTAATTAGGCCATACCCAAGCCTGGATAACTTAGAATAGAAGGAGGTGTAATTGACTCACAGTTCTGCACGGCTGGAGAGGCCTCAGGAAGCTTACAGTCACGGTGGAAGGGGAAGCAAACACGTCCTTCTTCACATGGCCACAGCAAGAAGTGCTGAGCAAAAGTGGGGAAAGCCCCTTATAAACCATCAGCTCTCATGAGAACTCACTCACTATCACAAGAACAGGATGGGGGAAAATGCCCCATGATTGCTCCACTTGGTCCCTCCCACAACATGTGGGAATTACGGGAACTACAATTTAAGATGAGATTTGGGTGGGGACATGGCCAAACCATATCACCCCCCACTTTCCCCTCCTCCTTTTTCCGGGCAACCACAAATCACTGTCCATCTCTATGAATTTGCCTATTGTGGACATTTCATGTAAGTGGAATCATACACTCTGCAGCCTTTTATGTCTGGCCACTTTCACTCAGCATCATATTCTTGGGGTTCATCCACAGTGTAGCCTGGGTCAGTGTGATGGGGTCTTGCTATGTTGCCCAGGCTGGTATTGAACTCCCGGGCACAAGTGATCCTCCTGCCTCTACCTCCATGTCCGGCCCTTCACATTGCATTGTGTGGATATGCCATGTTTTATTTATCTGTTCATCAGGTGATGGACTTACTTGTGCAATTTTGCTGCGAATAAAAGCTAAACCCGAACTTAAAGAAGAACCCATTAAAAACAACAGCTTTTATCCATGGAGAGTTTAAAGGAAGTAAGTTTCTAGCAACTGCTAATGGTTGCCAGTTGCTGTTTCTACTCCTGGTGCTGCCTGTTAGCCCTGGGGATGGAAACCTTCTTTTTGTTAATGTTGCTTTGGAGAATTATTCCCAGGTTGGATGAGCAGTTTGCTCTCACAGTTTTAGGGTGGCCTGGCCCCAGAGCCCTTCCTTCCACATCCTTCTTCTTGCTCTGTTATGTCTCTTCTTGGTCCAGGTAGAAGAGCAGAGATAGGATAGCAGAGATGTTTTTTGCCACCAGTAGTGTGACCGGATTCTGGGTGCCATGTTTGCTGCTACCTTTTGTCTTAAGAACCTCAAGACATGACTTGGGCTGCAGGGAGAGACCAGCCAAACACCCAAGGTGGACTGCAGTGAGGGGCTGGGCAGTGGTGTGGGGACGCGGGTCTGATGTCAGTTGGCACAGAAGGGGTGTTGGGCACTCTGGGCAGCGGAGCCAGCCTGTGCAAAGGCTCGGGAGTGCCAGACGCATGAGCTGTGCACGGTTTGCTGTGGGTGGGGTCAGGTGCCCATGGCCCCCTGCCTGCCCTCCTGTTGGGGAGCAGTGAGGGCCCCGCACCCACTGGTACATGCATACACACTCCTGAGGCTTTTTCTAGGGAGTTTTTCTTCCACACACATTTTTGCCTTGAATTTCTGGAGGTCCTGCACTCTGGGACCCTGGAAGGGGTGCTGCTTTGGCACTTATGCTCAGCCCCATGGTTCTGTGGGGTGAACAGATGTGTGGCCATTTCTGACATGGAAGCCCCTGTAGCCTCCCCTTTCAAGCAGATTTCAAGGTAGGACACTGAGTGGCCTTGGGCACGTTGTCGAACTGTAATCCCACTTCCCACGGTGATTATGACAGTTACGTGGATTAAGACTTGTGAATTGCTTAGAGCAGGAGGCCAGCAAACTCCAGCAAGCTCCAAATCTGGCCCTCAGCATGTTTTTGTAAATAAAGTTTTATTGGCACATAGCCACGCCCACTTGTTCCCCATCGCCTGTGGCTGCTTTTGCAATACAATGGCAGGGGTGAGTAGATGAGACTGAGACCTTGTGGCCCTGAAAGCTTGAGCTATTTTTACCATCTGGCCCTTTATAGGAAAGTTCCGGCCTCTGGCATCCAGTCCCAGTGGCCTCCAGGCTCTGTTTCCTCCTCTGGTAATGGAGATGGAACAGCAATCCCCTCGGAGGGCTGTTGTGGGGTCTACTTCATGGGGTGTGCAGAGGACTGGGATGGGCTGAGCCGTGAGCGGCCCCAGGTGTGATTTCTAGGGTATCCCTTGGGGAGGTGGCCTGAGGAGCATGGAGGACCGCATTGGGGCGATTGAGGGATGAGGGCCCTTTTCTCTATTTCCCTCGAGGAGTCTGTGTGTGTGGAGGGAGCACCGGGTTGTCCAGGCTGCTGCTGTGCTTGCCCCACATCTCAGATGGTAACAGAGACTGGAGGCAAACCTAATATGACTCCAAGACTCTTGGCCCCTATGGGTCTTGCTGGGACTCTGTGGGTTGAAGGGAGGACAGAGGCCCTGAGGATGGCAGGAGTGGACAGAAGATGACGCAGCCTCTATGAGTCCCGAGGTTGGGGGGGGCACTCGGGGCCCCCCGGCTGCAGTTGTCTGGGGAATAATGCACCCTGTGTCCTCTGGGTGCAGCTGCCGTGGGGGTGGGGAGGCGGTGGCCTGGCTCTGCTCTGGGCCTTGTCTGCCAGCAGCTGCCGGCTTGGCCCCAAGGATGGCACAGGGCGGGGGCTGGGTTCTGCAGCCCAGCTAGGGGAGGACCATCCCAGCCAACATTTATTGAGGCTTATAGTATGACAGGCTCAAAGCCATTAACTCATTCAAGACTCACAAGGACCGGGGAGGTGGAGGTGCGAACTGTTCTCCCCATTGAACAGATGAGGAACTGAGACAGGAAGCAGTTGAATGATCTGCTGGAGGTCACGGAACTGGAGAGTGGCAGAGGGGGCTGGGATGTGAACCCAGGGCTGCACAGGGGAGGCCTGGGTTGTTTTTTCTACCTCCTTATCCTGAGAGCATTCCCAGCACAGCCTGGGTGCGCCAGACTTTAGCTGGTGGGATGAAGGCATCCATGGATAACTGAATCCAGGCTTCCTTTGTCGTTAAGCACATTTTCAAAAACAACTGTATTACATGAAGAGTAACTCTCAGTGAAAGAAAAACAGAAAAAATACGGGCAAATAAGAAGAAGAAAGTAAAAATACCCTCTTCTGCCCTGCTGCCGAGATAACTCCTTTTAGCTTCTCTGTAGCCCGTTCTGGTGGCTTTTCCGTGTGTTCGGGAATATGTGTTTTCTGCAAAGCCACGTGTGTGTTGGCTGCATGGTTCTGGAACTTGCGTGTTTGGACTGAGCTTCATGAGAGAATGTTTACAGAGGTCTGCAGAGGCCAGGCCCCGGGAGGATGGAGGCTGTGGGTCTTGGTTCCTTGAGCTGGTGGGGAACACACAGAGGGGGTAAGTGGAAGAAGGGAGGTGTGTTATGGGAACAGGGAGCTGGAAGACTTCACAACTTGAGGAGAGGCTGAGAAACCATTCATGTAGCAAGAGCGTTTGAACTGCATCTTGAAGGCTGTAAGGGACTCTGAATTTTGGAGAATGGGTGATGGCTGGGATGGGGATGGGATCCTTGAACAGGTGAGGACTGTCCTGACAGAGTCCAGTACTCTGGGCCTGGAGTCAGGGATGGAAACTAGGGGTGTATTGGCGAGGGGGTATGCATTAGTCCGTTTTCATGCTGCTGATAAAGACATACCCAAGACTGGGCAATTTAAAAAATAAAGAGGTTTAATTGGACTCACAGTTCCATGTGGCCGTGGAGGGCTCACAATCATGGCAGAGGGCAAGGAGGAGCAAGTCACATCTTACATGGATGGCAGCAGGCAAAAAGTTGGCAACTACATTAGGGTTCTCTAGAGCGACAGAACTAACAGAAAATATGTAATATACATATATTACATAAAGGGGAGTTTATTAAGGAGTATTAACTCGCACGATTCCACAATAGGCCATCTGTAAGCTGAGGAGCAAGGAAGCCAGTCTGAGTCCCAAAGCTGAAGAACTTGGAGTGTGATATTCGAGGGCAGGAAGCATCCAGTGTGGGAGAAAGATGTAGGCTGGGAGGCTAGGCCTGTCTTGCCTTTTCACATTTTTCTGTCTGTTTTATACTCGCTGGCAACTGATTAGATGGTGCCTACACAGATTAAGGGTGGGTCTGCCTTCCCCAGCCCACCGACTTAAATGTTCATCTCCTTTGGCAATACCCTTACAGACACACCCAGGATCAATACTTTGCCTCCTTCAATCCAATCAGGTTGACAGTGTTAACCATCACAGGGTTATACAGACTGGGGGTGTCCCCCGTGCTGACCCTATGCCTGTTTTTTTTCTGCCACAGGACCGTAGCCTGACGGGCAAGCTGGAACCAGTGTCTCCCCCCAGCCCCCCGCACACCGACCCTGAGCTGGAGCTGGTGCCTCCGAGGCTGTCCAAGGAGGAGCTGATCCAGAACATGGACCGCGTGGACCGAGAGATCACCATGGTGGAGCAGCAGATCTCTAAACTGAAGAAGAAGCAGGTGTGAACAGGCAGGGGGATGGGGAGTATTGGCTCTGAGTCTTCATTCTAGCAGCAGTGACTGCAGTGTCACAGACATGTGCCAAGCCCTTCCCAAGTTCCTGGGTGCTCACTGGTTTTTATGCCCTTTACATTTATTGTACAGGAGCACCATCCGCAGAACTTTCTGCCATGATGGAAACACTGTGTATCTGCAGGATAGCCACGTTCCACTACTGAGCATTTGAAATGTGCCTACTGCAACTGAGGAACTGATTTTTAATTTTTGTTTAATATGCATATGAAATGTGCCTTTGAATAGCCACACAAGCTGCCGCATTAGACAGCACAAGAATGGTGGGTGAAAGTTCAGGATGTCTAGCCAGTCTGTCCAGGTTCAGATCCTGTTTCTTCCAGTACCAGGCAATGTGAGGTGGGCAGTCCCTTCTCTGTGCTTCACTTTCCTTATCTGTAATGTGGGGAAACAGCCCTTGGCTCTGGAATCTGAACGGACTGGCCTCCTAACTGCTCTTTACTAGCTGTGTGGCCCTGGAACCTTCATCTTTTGGAGCCTTGGTTTCCTTGCCTGTAAAATGGACAACTTGTAGAGGAGGGAGCAAGATCCCGAGATTAAAAATAAATCCTCATCGTCACTGTTGAAACCACACAAAGACATGCGGAGAAAAAGCTGATGTAAATATTTATAACATTCATTTTATAATTTTGTTTTAAATATGAGTTAATATACAATTCCTTGATAATCTGCCTTTTCCCAGCTCTTCATGGTTTGCTCCCTGGTATCATTCAGGTCTCTGCTCAGATGTCCCTGACACCAAGAGGCCACCCTCCGCCTTGTACAAGAACACGCACCCCCAACCCTCCTCTATCCCGGGTTCAGCCAATCCAGCTAATTCTAGCTGCTGCTGCTTTTTGTAAATAAAGTTTTATTGGCACAGCCATGGCCACTTGTCTGTGTTATCTCTATACACATGTGTGTCTATATGACTGCTTTTTTGCCACAGTGGCAGAGTTAAGTCATCACAACAGAGACCTGTGTGGCCTGCAAAGTCAAAAATATTTGCTATTTAGGCCTTTAAAGAAAAGCTTTGGGCCGGGCATGGTGGCCGATGCCTGTAATCCCAGCACTTTGGGAGGCTGAGGCTGGAGGATCACTTGAGCCCGGGAGTTTGAGACCAGCATGGGCAACATAGCAAGACCCTGTCTCTATAAATAATTTAAACCATTAGCCAGGTGTGGTGGCACATGCCTGTGGTCACAGCTACGTAGGAGGCTGAGGCAGGAGTGCCTGAGCCCGGGAAGTTTAGGCTACATGAGCCATGATTGTCACTGCACTCTTGCCTGGGCAACAGAGTGAGACCCTATCTCAACAAAAAGAAATGCTGCTGAGCGCTGATCTGTCTCATCACCCCGCTGGTGGCGTCATTATTTGAATTAATATAGAGCCAGCTTTGTTATACAGTGGTCCTCTCCTTGTCTCCCTGTTAACTGCAGTGTTCTGAGCAGCATGGGGTACATGGTAGGTGCTCATTAAAAATGGTTGATTCAGTCATTGTGTCACTGTCTGGGCCCCAGGGAGCGTCTAGACTAATGGGGGAAACAGGCTCACATCTAGTGCCCTCCAGACAAGGAAGTAGGGGCTCCAAGGAGGATCAAGGGCTCATTCCAGCCACTGTAGGCAGGGGGTGAAGGCTGGTGAGAGAAGGCTTCCAGGAAGAGGTGCCCTGGTAGCTGGGTTTTGAAGGACGCTTCAGGGGGAGAGCGTTGATTTCAAGGGGCCATCACCATGGCTGTCACATGGTTGGGGGAACCAGGATTTGAGGATAGTCCAACAGTGAGGCCCGGTCCTGGAGACTCTGCCAACTGTCCCAGGCTTCAGCAGGCAGTAGGTAGTTCTCATGATGGTGGCATAAGCATCCTGAGAGGGGCCGGGCCCCGGTGGGGGTGGGCAGGCATTGCCAGGGCCAGCCTGGTACCACACCTTTAGGGGGAGGCCTGGCCCTGGGGTGGGGCTGAAGCTGCGGGCACTGGCACATATTGGTGACTGCGGCTGGAAGCCAGGTGGCTCGAGGCAGCTCTCAGTGGTTAGGTTTTTGTTTGTTTCTTTGTTTGTTTCCCTCTAAATTCCACGTTGGCATTTTTTAAAAGTGAAATTCTCAAGCATAATCATTTTAAAGTGCACAATTCAGTGGCATTTCTTACATTTGCCGTGTTGTGCAGCTGTCACCTGTATCTGGTTCCCAGCCATTTCAACAACCCACAGGGAAGCCTCATAGGAGCTAAAGCAGCCACTCCCTGTTCCCCTACTCTCTGTCTCTGTGGACTGACCTGTTCTAGACAATTCTGATATATGGCATCACACAGTATGCGTCCTTTTGCGTCTGGCTTCTTTTTACCTAGCGTCATGGTTTTGGGTTTATCATGTTGTCTCTTGTCTCATTCCTTCATTCCTTTTTATGGCTGAATCATACTCCATTGTATGGAGATGGCACCTTTTGTTTATTTCATCATCTGTGGCCATTTCAGCTGTGGCTGTTGTGAATAGTGCTGCTGTTCAAGTTGTGTTGGGACACCTGTTTTCAGTTCTCATGGGTATATACCTAGGAGCGGAATTGCAGGTTTGCACAGTAATTCTAGGTTTAATTTGCTGATGACTTTCCAGGCTGTTTTCCACATCAACTGCCCCATTTTACATTCTTACCAGCAATGCATGAAGGTTCCAGGTTTTCCACATCCTCATCAACCCTCCCCCCACCTTTTTTTTAAATTTTCAGATGGAATCTCACTCTGTTGCCCAGGCTGGAGTCCAGTGGTGCCATCTTTGCTCACTGGAGCCTCTACATCCTGGGCTCAAGCAGTCCTTCTACCTCAGCCTCCTGAGTAGCTGGAAGTACAGGCGTGCACCACCACTCCCGGCTAATTTTTGTTTCTTTTTATAGAGATGGGGTTTCACTATGTTGCCCAAGCTGGTCTCCAACTGCTGGTGTTGAGTGATCTGCCCACCTTGGCCTCTCAAAGTGCTGAGATTTCAGGTGTGAGCCACTGTCCCTAGCCACACCAACCCTTTTTTATCTTCCTTTAAAAATGTTTTTGGTCGGGTGCGGTGGCTCATGCCTGTAATATCCCAGTACTTTGGGAGGCCAGGCAGGCGGATCACGAGGTCAGGAGTTAAAGACCATCCTGGCTAACATAGTGAAACCTCGTCTCTACTAAAAATACAAAAAAATTAGCCAGGCGTGGTGGTGGGCGCCTGTAGTCCCAGCTACTCAGGAGGCTGAGGCAGGAGAATGGCGTGAACCTGGGAGGCGGAGCTTGCAGTGAGCCGAGATCATGCCACTGCACTCCAGCCTGGGTGACAGAGTGAGACTCCGTCTCAAAAATAAAAAATAAAAAAATAAAAAAATGTTTTTGATTCCAGCCATCCTAGTGGTTGTACAGCGGTATCTCGTTGTGGTTTTGACTTGCATTAGACAGCCCTTTTTAGCGTGTCACTGCTGTGCAGCAGTTTTTTCAGCATTATCTCCTTGATCTTCCAAACAACCTTATGAGGTAGGCATGTACTCGCAGGTTCTGCTGAAGTAGACACTGAGGTCAGGGAGGTGAAGTGCCCTGGCTGAGGCTGCAGAGCTGGTGAGTGTGGGGCTCAGGCTTGAATCCAGGCCCAACAGAGCTGAGTCACCCTCTTAGCTGGATCTCTGTAGGTGTCCCAGGTAGTATTTTCGCTAGTACCTGAGGAAGGGCCACCTTCCCTGGCTGGGGGGAGCCTCCCTCCCACCCACCCTTTCCCGGCTGTGGACTTCTTCCCCTTCTTGGTTTTGTTTGTTCAGTGCTTTGGGGGAGTATTTCGATGTCCTTCTAGAAGCGACCACCAGGGGTTGCTGTGGGACCGAGGCAGTTCTGCTCAAGCTGCCAGCACCATCGCCTGCAGAAGCCAGCACCCTGGATTTTCTGGCTCTTTTTGTGTTCACTTCTTCTTGGGCACCTTTTTGGGTTCATACTGATCTGCTCTGTGGTCATGTGCAGGCTGTGTGAGCATCATAAGTGGAGCAGAACCATGTTCTGATCTCACTTGTGATGCCCTGTCACACTGCAGAATGGGGCATTGGCTTCCCATCTGACCTTGGGCCAGTGCCCTAAACCCTCTGGTCTTCAGCCTCCCTCTTGCTATGAAGCAGATGGCAGCATGATGGGATGCTCTTTCCAATGGTGTTAGGAGGAGGGTGTTTGGTACATGGACAGATGAGGATGAGGATGATGGGGGTGATGAGGATGAGGATGATGGGGGTGAGGAGGATGAGGGTGATGGGGGTGATGAGGATGAGGATGATGAGAGTGATGAGGATGATGGGGGTGATGAAGATAAGGGTGATGGGGGTGATGAGGATGAGGATGAGGATGATGAGAGTGATGAGGATGATGAGGTGATGAGGAAGAGGATGATGAGGATGATGATGATGATGGGGGTGATGAGGATGAGGATGATGAGGGTGATGAGAATGAGGATGATGAGGATGATGATGATGGGGGTGATGAGGATGAGGATGATGGGGTGATGACGATGATGAGGGTGATGAGGATGAGGATGATGGGGTGATGACGATGATGAGGGTGATGAGGATGAGGATGATGAGGGTGATGAGGATGAGGATGATGATGACGATGATGGGGGTGATGAGGATGAGGATGATGGGGGTGATGAGGATGAAGATGATGGAGTGATGAGGATGAGGATGATGGGGGTGATGAGGATGAGGATGATGAGGATGAGGATGATGGGGGTGATGAGGATGAGGATGATGACGATGGGGGTGATGAGGATGATGAAGATGATGAGGATGAGGATGATGGGGGGATGAGGATGAGGATAATGAGGGGGATGAGGATGATGAGGGTGATGAGGATGAGGATGATGGGGTGATAAAGATGAGGATGATGAGGGTGATGAGGGTGAGGATGATGAGGGTGATGAGGAGCTCTGTGGGTGGAGTGCTGCCTGTGTGTCAGGTGCCAAGTGCTTTGCACATATCATCAGCTCATTTCACCCTCACACCGGCCCCCTAGGGTAGTAACTTTTATCCCCATTTTCCAGAAGAGGAAGGGAAGGCTCAGAGAGGTCCAGGAGCTTCTCAAGGCTAGCAGTAAGTAGGAGTGGGAGCCAGTAGGACTGGCTCTGGTCTAGCCAGTGCAGCTGCGGAGTCTGCGCAGCTTCTCCTAGCACTGATGCTGCCTGTAGGAACCGTAACGGGTAGTAATGCCGGCTCATAGCAGGCCTGGCTGCGCCTGCCTGTGTAACTCATTGAGTTCTCACCATGGTCAGAATGGTGGCACGGCAATCAGCCCTGTTTACAGAGGGGGAAACTGAGGCCTAGCGGGGTGAGGCTGCTCGGCTGTGCTTCCCTAGCTGGCAAGTCACGAAGGCAGGATTTGAACCTGGCTTCGGAGCTTGGAGGTTGCAGCTGGCCCGGGAGCTGGGGCCTCTCCCGGGTACGGAGTCCCTGGGGTGACTCACAGGAAATGGGTAGCAGCCTGACTTCCTGTGCACGGCCGCGGCCCGGGCTGCAAGGGGGCCTCCCCACGCCCTGGGAGCTGCAGCCCTCCTTCCGCCCACCGGGGTGCTCACCCCTCACGCTCTGCCTCTTCCCACAGCAACAGCTGGAGGAGGAGGCTGCCAAGCCGCCCGAGCCTGAGAAGCCCGTGTCACCGCCGCCCATCGAGTCAAAGCACCGCAGCCTGGTGCAGATCATCTACGACGAGAACCGGGTATGCGTCCCCGCCCCTGCCTGCTGCTCCCCGGTGTTGGCCATGAGGTGCTTCACAGGGGGCACCATGAATAGGGCCTCAGTGTTCCCATCTGCAAAATGGGGAGGGGACCTCGCCACCCTCTCCCCGAGAGATGCAGGGTTTATGAGTGGGTGGGGGAAGGTGACTGGTGGAAAGCCATCCTGGTGTGGCCTCTGGGCTGTTCTGCTCAGACGCGCAGATGGGTGTGAACCGTGGCTAGCCAGCGGGATGCAACACAAAACGGAGGCTTTGGGCTCTAGGATAGCACCAGGGTCCAGCTGATGGCCCAGGGTAAGGGGCTGCCACTTCAGGCACTCGTGCAGAAGAAATCCCTTTAAGACAAAAGATAATGACGTTATGACCACAGCAGTGAGCTTTCATGGAGCAGCTCCTCCCGTCAGTCCTGGAACTGCACGTGCAGACGTCGTTTCCATTTTCCTGAGGCCCAGAGAGGTTAAGTGACTTGTCTAGAGTCACACAGCTAGGAAGCATTGGACCTGGATTTGAACCTGTGGGCTGTCAGACCACAGGGCCTGAGTTCTCAGCACCAGCTTCCACTGACACTGGGCCCTCGAAGGGGCCTTTGAGATGATTGAAACAGAGTCTGTAGCAGGCTGTGGAGGCCCATGGAGATCCCACTGGGGGCAGCTATAGGGGGTCTGGTCTTGGTGGAGGGGCTTGGGGTACCCAGAGCCATGTCTCCAGGGGCTGGACCGTAGGGGTCTGTGCACCCCGAACGTGGAACCTTGTGTCTGGTGAGGTGGTAAGCTCCCCGTCGTCCCAGGCAAGCCACTACTAGCTGGGCTTTGATGATTTACAATCGACTTTTTCTAAATGTACTCAGGATCTGTGGATGTTGATCCCCTCCCTTATTTTCTGGATGAGGAAACTGAGGCCCAGAGAGGGACTGGTCCTTGTGAAGCGTGACAGATGCGGAAACTCCTCTCCTGGCCTTGGCTTCTCTGGTTCCCCTCCTGCCTGTAGCCCCAGCCACCCTTCCCAGCTGCCTCTTCCGTAATATCTTCCTTGGCCAATCAGTGCTCAGAGTTGAGGTGGGGGTGGGGAGGTCTCTGGAGTCTGGTGGGTGCCTGCAGTAGCAGCCTGAGACAGGGAACTACTTGATCAACCAGTTTGGCTACGCCTCCACCTCTAGAAACAGCAATGTCATGCAGAATGAGACAAGCCTGTTTGGGGCCTGGGAACTGTGTGCCTGGGTCACTCTCCCACACCGTGGCCCCTCACCTCAAGTACCGCTAGTAACAGTCATAAGAGAGCCCAGGGGCCACACATCCTTCAGCCAGGCATCTTGGGTTCAAATCCCATTTCTCCCACTTCCTGGCTCTGTGACCCTGGAATGTTTTACTTAAACCTCCCTGTGCCTCATGCTTCACGGCTTTAAAACAATGACAACGATGGCATCACCTAGTATAGTTGGTGTGGGGATTAAAGGGGCTGATTTCCTAGTGCCCTTAGGACAGACAGTGCCTGGCACCAAAGAAATGCCAGCTGATGCTATTAATTGTCATTATCGTAGCTCTCATTTCTTCTTGTGATTGTTTACCTTGTACATTTAATAGAACAGTATTTGCATTTAGTAGAACTACTATTATTCTCTCCATTTTGCTCATCAAGAAACCAAAGCTCAGAGAGGGAAGGAGACCTCCCTGAGACTGCAGAGCAAGTGAGCTTTGAGCCTGGGACTTGGAGCCAAGATTGAGGTTGCTCCAGGAGCCCGAAGTGGAGGGGACATGGACAGGGCTCCTGAGAGTGTCACCTCTGCCTGCCGTCTCTGATCCTTGGTGGAGAGCAGGCACGGTTCTCTTCAGCAGCTGTGGAGGCCAAGTCAGTGGCTGAGTACATTGCTGCAGTGCCTTGGCCTCTACCTGGTACTCCTCTCCTTGCAGGGCTCATACTGTCACTTCCATCTTTGCTCAAGTGGCTCCTTCTCAGCAAGACCTGTTTCAACCCTCTACTTAATACTGAAAACCCTTCTCTCACGAAAAAGGGTTTTCAGGATTATACCCATTTTCCTCCTTTGTGGCTCCTGATTCTCCTTAGCCTTGTCCTCATGGGACGTGATTTCTAGTTTACTTATTTATTCTGTTTATTATGAATGGAAACTCTGTGAGGGCAGGGATTTTATTCCTGCCCACTTTTATTTCCAGTGGTATCTCCAGCACCTAAAACGGTGCTCACCACACAGCAGATGCACATTAAATAATTGTGCAAATGTTCAGGTGGCAGAAGGGGAGGGGAGATGGAGGCGAGTGGCCAGCTCTGGCCCGTGGAAGAGGCCTCTGGTTTGGGGGCGTGGGGGCTGGTGGGGACCCTCCACCTGGGCTGAGCCTCTGAGCCTCCAAAGTCTGCAGCCTGGTGTGCGGGAGGCCCCCAGCCGCCTTTGGCAGGAGCAGCCTGGACTTACCGCCTCTTGGGGGATCAGTAGGATTAAATTTTAATCTGCCTTCCTTCCCTGCTGGTTCCTGGAGGGATGGAGGACAAGGGTCTGTCTCTAAACGCCGAGCCAGCCGGAAAATGCAGCTTCCCCGCCGGGCAGGGCCCGCCTGGCAGTTCTGAGTGCTGGAGTCTGGCTCATTATCCATTCAGAGCACATTGGTGAGGCACCCGCTGAGCAAGGCTTTTCCCACCTCCCCGCCTCGCGGGAGCTGCCTGCGTGGGCGGGGGCCGGGGCCAGGCAGGTGTGCACAGATGGCAGGGCAGCCGGCAGGGTGGCTGCAGCCTGAGAGCAGGAGCAGACGGGGTGGCCTGGGCCCAGGAGGGCAGAAGCATGACCTGGAAGTGAGCGCTGGGAAAGGCTTCTTGGAGGCAGCGGGTGGGCTGGAAGGAGGGCATTCGGGTGAGGGACATGGCACAGGCCAAGTCCCAGAGACGGGACTGGCGTCTCCTTTGATCTTCAAAGGTGGTGGGCATGAGGTAGGAGCCTGTTGGTTCCGGGACAAAGCACACACTTGGGATCTGGACAGGACACACACACAGGCAGCACTAGCAACGTGTGGATGCAGAAGGGGCATTTGTGTAGCGCAGGTTGCTGGTACTGCAGGAATTCAGGACGGAACAGGCAGAGTGGGCTTCATAGGGGAAATGGGCCTTGAGCTAGGTTGACTGGGGAAAGGCAGAAGGCTGCTTCCAATGGAGATGTCTACAGCTTACTCACAAGGTGAGGAGGAGGCAGGATTGATGGAAGCAGCAACCCCAGTTGCTGAGTAATGCGGAAATCAGCAGAAAACTCGGGTCCTTGTCTTTGAGTTTAAGCATCTTAAAAGGAAGGTGTTTCTATGATGTGATTAGGACTCAGTGTGTGCACGTGTGATCGGGACGGAGCAGGGCAAAGACGAATAATACCATCCACAGTCACCGTGAACGTGAAGCATTCAGGAGAGTCTTTTGGGGGGTTTGGCACTCCTCATGCTTGTCTGTCGGGCCCAGCATCAGACCCCTGATTCAAGATTTTCAGAGCAGTGCTTCAGACCCCATCCTGTGGCCCCAGCATCCTGTGCCAGGCCCCCACCTCTGGCCTCCATGCCCAGCCACCTGGTCATCAAAACTGCCCCCAGGGTCCAGGGGTTCTTTCAGATTGTCCGTTTCAGCCCTGTGGGGCTGCTGCATGTGTCCTTTGACCTGCCACTGTTCCTGCTCGTCACATACCCTGGGAGGGCTCTGCGCAGGGCTCACGGGCATGGGGCTCTGTGTGAGGATGAGGAAGCTGAAGCTCAGGGTAGGCCGCTGCCCTGAGGCACTGCTGCAGCCAGCGGAGGAGCTTGAGTGCAGGACTAGGGGCTCGGGGCTTCTTGGGTGAGTAGGTGCTGCCCGCAATCTGCAGACGAGGAGGCCAGTGTGGCAGAGAAGGGGCTAGGATGGGGCTTCCAGGCAGGGGAGAGGCGAGGGAGTGGTCAGTGTCTGGTCTGTTTCTCTGTCCTAGAGGAGAGCCGCATATGGATGCGTGTGTGGTTTATGTGCCTGTGGGTACACATGTGCATATACAGATGGATGCATGTGTGCTATGTGTGTTGGATACACATGGGTGAGCATACATGTGTGCCTTTGGATGACTGTGCATACTTGTATGTGAATACTTAGAGTGAGAGTTGGCTTGTGTGGGACGAGCATGTGGTGATTTGTGCATTGATACAGCACACCTGTGTATGTGTATGCGTGCATATGTGCATGTGTGTGGACCTCTGGATGGCTATGTGCACATATGTGTAAGTGTGTATGCGTCAGCATGTGAGGTCTGTGGTTATCTGTGCACTTACACATCCATGCATACACACGTGGGTGTGTGTGTGTATGTGTGCATGTGTAACTATGGGTGCTGTGTGCACATGTGTGAACACATGCATCCACGAATTGGCACGTGTGAGGCGTGTATGTAGGTATTCATGTATCTCTGCACCTGTATGCATAAGCATGTGCTCACACGGGTACACATTAGGCTGTGTGCATGTGTGTAGAGATGGATGTGCGTGAGATGGCGTGTGTGGGGCGGGTGTGGTTACATCATGTGTTCACTTGGGTGCACGTGTGTGAGTATGTGTGTCCGCCTTGACGTGTGTGGACGTGTGTGTATGTCTTTGCGCATTCCTAGATCTCGGCATGTGCACTTGGTCACGTGGGTCTGGTACTCCCGTGCACCTGTCTGCATAGATGACTAAAGACTTGTGTGCCCCAGCGCAGCTCCTAGGCGTTTTGGGCATGGGAGGTCTGGCCACACAGACCCAGAGTCCCTGCAGGGGTGCCATTGCTTGAGTGATCCCCAGTTGCCTGGTGAAAGCCCCTACAGTGGGTGGACAGCACGGCGAACAGGGCCCCTCACTGGCTTGAGTCCCTAGGTTCTCCTCTCCTCTCTGAGCCAGGTGAGCTTGGGCAGTGGCTTCTCTCAGGCTTGGCCACCTCCCCTGCAGCATCAGCCCCACCTGCCACCATCAGAGCAGAGAACTCGGCCCCCGCAAGGCCAGGAACATGGGAGGACATGCGTGGGGGCAGTCGGGTTTCAGTGGGATTGAGAAAGGCCTGTTTCCCTTCTCACCCAGGGTGGGGCTGAGTCCCCTGAATTCCAGCCTCCCACTGGCAGGTGTCAGCCCAGCATGAAGCCTCCTCTGGGCCGGAGCAGTCCCTGAGTTTTGCCACCCTTGGGTGGAGTTGGTTCAGCTCTACCAAGTGTGTCCTGGTGTCCCCTGCAAGCTGGGCTTTGTGCCTGCATGGGGAAGATGCAGACAGGAGCTCCTGTTGGAGCAGTTGCTGTTTGCCAGGACCAAGGGCAGCCAGGGAGCCAGTGTCAGGAGGTGGCCCCCAAGGGGGCCAAGGAGAGGTACAGATATGAGCCATGGGAATATTGGGGTTGGGGAATGTTCTACGTGGGAGAGGTTCAGGTGGGAAGGGTTTGGGATTTTGCCTAGAACTGTGTGGATTGGTGACCTCCTATCCAAGTGTCCTCTCTGAGCCTCAGTTTCCCCATCTGTAAAATGGGGCAGCCCTTGCACCCAGAAACAGGTTACTGGGAGGCTTGGCAATCCTGGTTGTGGCTTGGAGAGCAGGGAGACAGGGCCTGCCGTCTCGGCCACCTCTGTGGAGGAGGCAGAGAGGCCTCTGTGTCCTTGGAAAGGCCAGGCGTGTCCGGGATGTGGACTGCTTCCCCCATGGCCCTGGAGAAAGTGACTGCTGCCCTCAATCCTGTGCTGAGCCCTGCTGGACGATAGCAGCTCGGTGGCTGGCGCTGGCCTCTTCTGGTCCTGGTGGAGAGGCGGGGAGGCACTGGGCCAGCTGCAGCAACGTGGAAAGAGGACAGGGTTCTGGGCTGGGACCAGAGAGCCTGTGGGTACAAGAATGCTTTGCCCCAGAGACAGCCTGAGTGAGGGAGCCAGCCTGAGCAAGGGAGCCAGCCGACCCCATTTCCAGGTATTTAGACCATTCCTGAGCATCCACTCTGAGCCAGACGCTGTTCCAGGCACTGTGGGTGCAGCAGAGAACAGAGCAGGTGCCTTGCTCCTCATAGAGTCCTCGTCAGGGGGACATGGCCAGTAGGATAAACAGTGGGCTGCAGACCCTTACCCCTGACCACATGTGCTGTGAAGACAGCCAGGTGGGGAAAACAGTGGTCGAGGGAGGTGGGCCACCCTGCTGTGGGGGGTCAGGGAAGGCCTCTCTGGGGAGGGGAGGCTGAGTCAAGACACTTTCATACATACCTTTCTCCGCCTGAGCATACTAATCTGCTGTCACTGCTCTTAACCAACAGCTGTTGTTTGGGTTTATTCCAGGCAGGCGCCAGGTCTCATTCATTCCCTGTCTCTCCACCGGTCCCAGCGTTTGGAAGCTGCCCTGCCCCCATGCCACCCCATACCCAGTCCTGAGTATGGGGATGAGGTTCTCCCATCCTCAGTACCCCAGGGCAGACTCTTTCCTGCTTCGAGGGTGTGGCTGGGACAGTGACTCTCAGGGTGATGTCTCCCCCCATCCACCGGAAATACTAGTCCCAAGGGTGATGTCTCCCCCCATCCACCGGAAATACTCCCCCCATCCACCGGAAATACTAGTCCCAAGCCGAGGGGTGGCCCTGCGTGGGACCTGGCCCTTGGCTTCCTCTGTCCGTGGATCCCGGAGGTCGTAAGAAGGGCTTCTTCCCTGTGTTTTGTTTCTGTGCCTCAGTTTCACCATCTGTGAAATGGGGCTACTCCTGCGTGTGCCTCCCGTGGTGCTTATGCGTGATTGAAATGTTAAGAACACAGCGTGTGCCTGACGGTCGGCTCATGGCAGGTGCTTGGGGAACTGATCACTGCTGTAATAGTTCTCCCCTGCTGTTCCAGCCCCCAGCCGCACCTTGAGGCTGCAGGTCTCGGGGTTTCGGCTCAGCGTGAAGGTGGCCGAGAGCATAGCTCTGCTCTTGGTGGTCCAGGCCCTGGGCTCTAGGCAGAGGCAGCTCTAGGTTCCGGCTTGAGCCCACCTACATAGGTCTTTCTCCGAGGGCTGGGGAATGGGAGTGATGCTGACCCGCCATGCCCTCCCCTCTTTGCTGCAGCTGGGGAGCCTGGGCCCCTCCGCCCTGCGAGGAGATCTTGGCAAAGGCTGCGTCAAGTTTTTGTTGGCAGCCACGTTTCCCAGGACTCGGGGTCACCTACTTTTGGCCAATCTGGGTTTGGGGTCACTGGGGACAGTTTCAGTATGGTGATGGTGACTTCTGGGGCCTGTCCGCCTAGTCATTGCCAAATACTGGGTGGCTGCCCCAGTGCAGCTGAGTCACAGCAGGGGCTCGCCCACGTGCCAGCCTGTGAACACCCATTTGCCAGCACACACGCAGTTTAGCCTTGTGCAGGGGGCGCCCAAACCCACCCAAATTCTGCCCCTGCCCTCCGTCACAAGCCCCAGGAAGCCACCTTCAGGAGCCCCTCCACCCCCCACCTCCCTGTACCTGGCTGGCCTGGGCCATCCTCCAGGCCTCCTCTGATCGGACCCTGGTGGTCCCAGGCTAGGGGCTGGCGGGCCTGGCCGAGGCACAACGTCTGCCTTCACGCCGAGGGCCGGGGTGGGGGCCCAGAGGTCCAGCCTATTGACGGAGCGGCCGCCGAGCCCTGCACCACATGTTCCTGTTTTCCTAATAAGTCCCCACTTGTGAGTGGGGAGGAGGCGGGGAGGCCCCAGGGCAGCCCAGAAATAATCACATGATTGTGAAACACAAGAATCCTAGAAAGGGTATCTCTGAGCGCCTCTATCTCACCCTCCCTCCTCCTCCTCCTCCTCCTCCTCCTTCCCTCGCTGGCTGCACTAGCTCTGAGGTAATTGTAGACAACCCAACCAGCTTCCAGGGCGAGGGAAGGCATCTCAGGGCTGGCAGTGTCGGCTGGGCTGGCGGGGAGCGGTGCCCACATCGCCGGGCCCTGGGGGAGCGAGGCCTGCGCGCCTGCCGGGGAGCAGGCTTCGGTGGACCTGGCGCATTTGCTAAAATCGAAACTTGGCGGGCTTGCTGGGGCCGCTGTGGGGGTATTGAGGCCCCTCTGTGTTTTTTTCCAGCCAGGGGAGGGCCTGGAGAGGGCCCCAGGCCTCCCTCCCCCGTACTGAGGATCAGCATGCTGGACTGGGCTGGGCAGGTGCCCGCTGCTCCGGGAAGCCTCTATTTATAATCTGTGTTTTTTTGTTTTTTTAAAAAATTCCTCCTCTTCGCCATCACCCTGCAGAAGAAGGCCGAAGCTGCACATCGGATTCTGGAAGGCCTGGGGCCCCAGGTGGAGCTGGTGAGCTGGGGTACAGGGTCGGGGGCTCCGGGGAGGGCGGGGGTGGCTGGAGAGGTGGGCAGGGAGGCGGGAGGGTGCGGTGGAGGAGGAAGTCATCTATTGCCAAGCGCTGCCCAGGCGGCGTCCGCGGAGGAGGCAGGAAATCCACCTTCCTGATGAGAGGATGGCAGATAGCGGGTGGGCGGGCCTGGCTGGGCTGAGTGGGGGTGGGGAGTCTTGGCAGCAAGTGCCTGTGGGGCCACCTGCGCACTCCTGTGCACACCGTGAAGCCCGGCCACTCGGGCTGTGAGGAGAGTCACACACCTGTAGACCAGCGCGTTTGCTCCAGCTGAGCGCGGAGAGCCGGTTCTCTGGGTCACGCGATCTCGGTCCACTCCCAGGTGCGCTGCTTCATGGTGGTGTGACCTTGAGCGGGTTTGTTACACTCTCCGTGCTTCAGCTTCCTCATCTGTAAAATGGGAATCCTAACAGCACCTATTCCACTGGGTTACAGTGAGGAGGAGCTGTGTTAATGTTTGTCCAACATCAGGTGTGGCGCCTGCCTTGCAGACAGTAAGTGTTCGGCATTAGCTATGATGATGATGATGATGATGATGATGATGATGGTGATGATGGCTGTCACTAGTGTCCTTTTGCTGTGGAAAGACGCCATGTCAGCAGCAGAGCTGGAAAGCAAGCCCCAAGCCTCCTGGAGTCCCTGGGCTGAGGATGGGTGGATGCAGAAGCCCTAGCTCCCAGAGAACGGGCCACAGCCCCTGCCTGCCCCACAGCCGTGTGTGCGCACTGAGCTGGTCAGCATGGATGGCCGTGGTGGGCACTGAAGGCATACTGCTACCCACATGTGTGCCAGATGAGGGAGAGTCTGTGTGCATGGTGGGCTAGGGTGTGCGTGTGAGTGCGCCCAGGGTGCAGGTAAAGTCTTACGCTTTCGGCCATGTGTAGTGGCTCACACCTGTAATCCCAGCACTATGGGAGGCCAAGGCAGGAGGATTGCATGAAGCCAGGAATTTGAGATCACCCTGGGCAAAATAGCAAGATCTTGTCTCTGCAAAAAATGAAAAAATTCACCAGGTGTGGTGATGCACGCCTGTCGTCCCAGCTACTTGGGAGGCTGAGGCAGGAGGATGGCTTGAGCCCAGGAGTTCAAGGCTACAGTGAGCTATGATCACACCACTGCACTCTAGCCTGGGCAGTAGAGTGAGACCCTGCCTCATAAACGAAACGAGTCTGACACCTTCAGAGCTTCCATCTAAACTCAACTCCACTGCGTGTTTGCCAAGTGGCCTTAGGAAAGGGGCTGACCTCCCAGTACCACAGTGCTCTCTCATCTCGGACAGGCAGACACTCTGGGGCCTCCTTCCAGGGTCTTCCCAGGGTTAAAGGCAGTGATGCCCGTTAAAGGCTCACCTAGTGCAGCTCCTGGCCCCTACGAAGCGCTCAGTAGTTGTGAACAATTTGGTGATGAGCTACTCCGCGTGAAGTTTCTGCAGGCCACTCAGTTTTGCACAGTGAGAGCTCCCTGAAGCCTGGGGTCTGTTTGTTGAGGCCACTCAGGAACTGCAAGCCCCAGGCTCCCAGGCCCGCTCAGAAGGCAGAAGCAGGGAGGAGATGGCAAGGGCTCCTCCAGCTCAGAAGCAGGGCCCAGCCACCCACCTGGCTGGACTCAGACACCTCGCCGGGCTCCCCCATCCCCTCAGGGCTCTGCCCCCTCCAGGTACATCCTTGGGCCTGGGCGACCTGGTGACGAGCTCTGGCCTGGGGTCGTGCTTCTCACCGTGGAAGTGATTTCTGGGGAAGTTTCCAGCAGCTGCTGCTTGCTTGTTTCTCTGTTTTGTAAACAGCTTTATTGAAGTACAGTTCGCACGCATGCCATTCACCCATTTAAAGCATACAATTCAGTGGGTTTTAGTGTATTCACAGATGTGTGCAACTGTCACCACGGTCAATTTTAGAACATTCCATCATCTCAAAAAGAAACCCTTCTGTCTCTATGGATTTGCCTATTCTGGACATTTCCTATAAATGGAATCTTGCAATATGTGGTCCTTTGTGTCTGGTTTCTCTCCCTCAGCATCATGTTTTCGAGGTTCATCTGTGTTGAGCGTGGGTTGGTCCTTCATTCCTTTTTGTGGCTGAATCATGTTTTCACTGTAGGGGCAGGTCACGTGTTGTTTACCCACTCGTCAGTTGGTGGACATGAGATTGTTTGCATATTTGGGGTATTGTGAATAAAGTTGCTGTGAACATTAGTGTGCCGTTTCCATGTGAACGTACGTCTTCATTTCTCCTGGGTGTGTACCTAGGCGTGGAATTGCTAGATCCTCTGTTAACCCTATGTTTAGCCCCTTGAGGAACTGTCCAACTGTTTTCCAAAGTGGCCGTACCATTTTACATCCCCACCAGTAAGCTGCCTCTTGCCTCGGTTTCTCCTTTTTTGCCAAATGGGGATGGCAGGGTTGGATGAAGTTCCCAACCATTTCCAGACTTCCAGGTCCTCCCGCTCCCCTTTCCTGATTGGTCCCTGGGGGCTTCCTAGGGGAAAGGGCCTGGAGGCCCCCATGTCTTAGGGCCTGAGGAACACCGGCGAGGAAGCCCCTGTCCGTGGGAGTCTGTGGGCGGATGGGGGTGGGCAGCTGCTGGTGTCAGAAGCTTTGGAACCAGGGGCCCCACAGTGAGTCTTCTCTGGTTCTTTGGAGACAAGGGGATGGGGTTGTCTCCCGCTTGGGGATCTCAGAGCAGAGGCTTCCAAAGGGCTGATGGCACAGGAGGCCAAGGTCTAGTGTCTGGACTCTTGAAGGCCCCTGGCTTGGTGCCAGTCAGTGGGGAAAGGGAGGGTGCCTCGCAGAGCTGTTGCCATCCCATTTTCTGGATGAGGCTCAGCGAGGGGAGTGCCTTGCGCCGGGCCACACAGCAAGAGATGAGGTGGGGAGGTGTGCTGAGCCCCGGGGGGAGCGGCTGGCCAGTTCTGCACAGATCTGCCAGGCCCGAGTGGCCACAGGCATCCTCCAAGCAGAGGCAGCTCCGTGGTACACCCTCTGCAGGGGCCTGTCTACCACCTAGGTGTCAGAAGCCCGGACCAGGGACGGCCTGAGGACCCAGGGGCTGTGGTCACAGAGTCTAGTTCCCAGGGTGTCTTCCATCAGAAGCTGCAGTTCCAACGCCCCTCCCCTCGGCAGGGATGGATCCCTGTGGCCCCCCTGGAGGAATTTGCATTGGAAAGGATGAAAATAGCAGCAGAGGTGCTAACCAGGGGTCTAGGGCTCTGAGATGGTGGGGCACGGCCCCTCCCGCCCAGCTGTGGGGCCCGGGCCAGGCTGGGAGCAGGCGCGGTGGTGGAGGGCGCGCCCGGCAGCCCCGACCTCTCTGCCGCTTTGAGTCATTGCTTCCTTCCTGTTCCAAGGCGTTATTTTAAGAAGCTGGTGTCACCAGCGGGTTGAGGGCTGGGGCTGACGCTTCATTTATTGCCAGCTCAGGCCGCCTGGGACTGTGGCTCTTCCTGGTGGCCCTGCTGCCTGGCTCAAAGCCCGAGGGGGGCCGCCTCCTCCCTGGCCCCTGCTGGCTTTCTTAGTCACCACTGTGCCTCATCTTTGCCTAAGCCCTGCGTCTGGCACCTGCTCCCCTTTGCCCTCTTTCTGCCCTCTGAGTGGCTGCGCCTCTCATTTTAGAGGAGACGGAGGCTGAGCAAGAGAGAGCTAGACCCTGGGGCCTCCTGGGTGCCACCCCAGGCTCCACACTCATCTGGGCCTTGATGTCCTCACTGGCATGTGTCCCCCCAGGGGTCATTTCTCCCGGGAGGATAAGGCCTGGGGGTGAGGGACAGGGGCCAGCCATGCCCCCAGCCTGTGGCTGTGGAGGTGTCTCATGGCCCCATGTGGGGACCCCGCCTAGCCTGGGCTGGGGAGCCGCCAGGCCTTTGTGCAGCCCCCTCTGCAGAGGGTGAGGGGGGTGCTGGGGAGTCCCCTCGGGCCCTGTGTCCCCTCAGCAATGCATCTGCCAGGACATGTCACTGTCCCTCCCTCCCCCAACCCCCTTCTGGGCTTTCCAAGATGGCTGTCCTCAGCCTGTTGCCATGGCGACACACAGCATTCGAGCAGCTCTGGGCCCAGAGCCTCCCCTGGGCTCCTGGGGTTCAGTGGCCTCGGGGAGTGACTGGTGAGTGCCTCCCAGGGGGCAGCCCCTGTTTAGAGGCGGCAGCACGCAGTATCCTCAGTCCTTCGGGGCCTTCGCCTTGCGGGCCGCTCACCGATGGCCGCCTTGAGAAGCAGGGGCTGTGTCCCTGTCTACGGGGCAGAGGAGGCGGCCACAAAGTGGAAGTGGCCTCCCTCCCCTGTGGCTTCGGTGGGTTGGAGGCTGACCGGGCTCCTGCTGCCCCCGGGAGCCTGTCCTGTGTTTCTGCTCCCGCCCTGTGCCGCAGAAGCACTGTCCCCTCTGCCCACCACTCCCTCCCAGGGTCGTGTGCGGTGGGCTTCCAGTCCCCTTCTGGCCCCCTTCGGCTGTTTGCTATCTTTAAAACCAAAACAAGACAAACACTAAATTTCACCAAGTCTGAAATTTTCTGGGCTATCCAAAATTTCCGTGAAGTAGGTCCTCTTTGTTCTACACTCATGTTCCAGATGAGGAAACTGAGGCCGGAGTGTTGAGGGCACTTGTCCAAGCTCACAGCTAGTGAGGGAGGAGCCACCATTTAAACTGGGGCCTGTTTCCAAAACCCGAACCTTTAAGTGACGTCCCCTTGCACCTGGCCGGCATTTGATTGGCATGTGGGGAACATAAAGGAGCCAACGTGTTGCCCTGGGTTACAGCGTGGGCATCTTGATAGGGCCCCTTGCCATTCCTGAGACAAGGACTCGCACCCTCTGCAGGGATGCTGCACCGTACCCCTTCTTTCCACTGGAAAGTTCTGCAGTGAGTCTGACCATGGACTCTCTTGTTCCTCTGCTCACTTCTTCGTCTTGTTGAAACCTCCAGGGTCGGGGTGGGGAAACTGCCCTCTGTTCAGGGCTGAGAACCTTGGGAGGGGAGCCTGACCTGGCATGGGGAGAAATGGCTCATGTCAGCTGCAGGATGACATCTCTGTCCCCAGGAGAGTAGCTGAGCAGGACCCTGGAATTGCCCGAGTCCAGTGGTGAATTCCCTAGCAGGGGATCTGGGGCTACAGGGAGAAAGGCGACATTGTCACCAGCCAAGACCGTCTGTGAGGCTCTGCAGAGCTGCAGAGGCTCTTCTCTGGGGATGGGTGGGTGGGGATCTGGGTGGCCCCCTGTGCTGGCGTCATCAGGAGGTGTGTTCAGCTCTATCCCCAGGGAAGAGACTTGTGTGTCCCTTCTGTTGCTGCAGCCCTGCCCCGAGGCTGCAGGACTCCACGTCTCCATCCTTACCCCGTTCCACCTGATCACTCATACTCTGTACCTGATCTTCCCACCATAGTCACCCATGGCCACCCTGGGAGGCTCCTGCTGTGTGTGTAGGTGAGGGAGAGGGATAGGAAGAGAGGGAGACAGACAGACACACACACACACACAGAGGCTCAGGCAGAGAGGAGAGCATACTCCTTCCTCCAGTGCTGGAGCTGAGAGATGGGCTGTCATTCAGGCTCATCTCTTACCGGCTGTGGGCAAGTGTTGGAAGCTCTTAAGGACTCAGTTTTCCTGTCTGTACAGTGGGGGTGAGTGTATCGGTTATGCAGTGCGGTTACATGGCTTCTGCTGGGGAACAAAGCAGCCCACATTTAGAGGCTTGAAGCAGCAACTGTTTACTGTTTCTTACCAGTCTGGAAGGCAGCTGAGCATTTCTGCTGGTGCGGACTCAGCTCTTGTACCTCCGTGGCCAGCAAGGGAGTCGGTGGGCCAGTGCTGTAGCTCAGCCCAGGCTGGGTGGCACCACTCTGCTCTTTGCCTCTCTGCCCGCTTCCTGCAGGCCAGGCTAGGCTCATTCTCTTGACAGAAACAGCAGAAATGTGAACTCTCATCGTCAAGCCTCTGCTTTTGCTGAGGGTGCACTGGTTCCACTGGCCACAGCAAGGTCATGGGTGGTTACAGGGAGGCGTGAAAGGTGGGTGCCATTAACACAGTCACTGCTCTCTGATGGCGACAATGCGACTGGCACCTCTGGGCACTTCAGCCTGCAGGTGCCAGCCTCAGAGCTTAGCATGCACTGTCTCGTTTGATCTTCGCAAAACACTATGAGTTTAACCCCATTTTATAGATGAGGAGAAACGGAGGCACAGATGGAGACCCAGCTAGAAAGCATCAGAACCTGGACTTGAACCCAGGCTGTGCCCTTGGTTGCTAAGCAAGGTTCTTCCATTTGGGAGGGGACATGTGGCAGCTGTCTGGGTCCCTGCCCCCATCACAGACGCTGCGGTGCTTTCTGCGTCTCCTCGTGCGCTCTTTGAAGCTCTGTGCTTGCTACCTGTGGGCCCTGTGTCCCTTTCTCACTGCTGTGTGGGATTTGTGGTGTAGCTGATCCCTGATCTCCTTAGCTGCTCTTCTGGTGGCGGACGGCTAGCTTGCTTCTCGTGGGCCGCTGTGAGCAGCGCTGTAGCAACGTCCTAGCGCCCGTCTCCTGGCAGAGCACAGTAGGCATCTGCAGGAGCACGGGGGTCGGAGGCGGGGGCGTCAGTGTTCGTCACCAGGCAGTGGCTACTGTCTCTCTCTCTGGGGGACGTGTGCCCATACACCATGCTCCCACCAGCTATGTGCCAGGCTTCCTGTCACCGCAGACCTCACCAACACTTGGCATTATTCAACGTTTTTGTCTTTGCTCGTCAGTGGGGGTGGAGTGGTATCTTGCAGCGTTGGGACGCACATTTCCATGGTGAGCTGGGAAACCAAGCGGCTTTCCATGTTCGGTGGCCAGGGCCAACCTCTGGGGTGTGTGTGGGTTTGTCCTGGTGTGCTCTGGGCTGTGGCTCCTTTCAGGCCAGCACTGCTGAATGCCCCGCAGAGCAGCTATGACGACCTTGGTGGGGGCGGTCACCGTACCCACAGCTGTCCTGGAGGAACCAGTTTCAGCCTGTTCCTGGCTGGGGCTGCGTGCTGGGTCCCTGTGTTCCGTTTCATGCCTGCCCATGGCTGAGCCCTCACCCAGAGGACAGCTCCTCTGTGCCAGGCTTGGGGCTCCTGCCGGTGGGCTCTGCAGTGGCCAGTGGCCAGCCGGGCTCTGACGCGCTTCTCTCTCTCCCTTTGCAGCCATTGTACAACCAGCCCTCCGACACCCGGCAGTATCATGAGAACATCAAAATGTGAGTGCTTGTGGGTAGCCATGCAGACCACGGGGGCGGGGTGGGCAAACAGGCTCTCAGCGGCCTGCATGGGATGTGGGACGTGGGCTCTCTGTTCCCATCAGGGGCTCCCGGCCAGGGCCAGGTGCTCCTGGAGGGGACAGGAGACAGTCCTAGGTGGCACCTGGGGTGGGGACGGGGAGCAGAGAGAGTGTCCCCCTGAGGTTTCGGGAGACAGGCCTGGATTTGGGAGGGTGGGCGAGGGAGCTGCTGGTGTACAGGTGGGTCTGGAGAGACGGAGGTCAGAGGTCCCAGTCTGTGTACATGTGCACCCTGTTCGAGCAGGAGGGAGCTGTTGCGGGCAGAGGGCAGCCGGCTCAGGGAGATGGGGAGTGGCCTCAGTGCAGGCGGGGCCTGGTGTTTTGGGCTCTGGCATAAGCATGTTTGGGAGTCACCTGGCATCTGCACAGCGAGGCCCCTCTGGCACAGCCCACTATGGGGCAGATCAGAGCACTCATCCAGGCCCCGAGGCTTTGGAGGTGGCCAATGTGATGTATTCTAATGATGGGGGCCTTTTCCCAGACTGAGGCTGGGAGAGAAGGAAATGTCAATTAAGTGCCACATGCCGCTGGGTGGGGCAGTGCTGGAGGCTGGTAGCATTGTATCTTCAAGCGAGGTACAAGGCGTTGAAGGTGTGGCAGCTGGAAGGAGGCTGGGTTTTTCTTGGGATGCATTAACAGGAGCATAGATTGCTGGGCTGAGGAGGGCATGTTATCTCATGTTCGTGCCTAGGAACCCAAAAGGTAAAAGGGGCTGCAGATCTTGCCCCTTGAGGAACATGTGCTGGCAGGTTGGAGGCGAGACTCTTCAGGATCATAGCTGTTGAATGTTCGAGGTTTGTCATGGTTAGAGGGTACATGCATTTGAGTGTGGCTGCAAAGGGAGGCATTTAGCTGATTCAGTGGGTAGTTCAGCCTGGTCCGATCGTTCAAGCGTTCCTGGGATGGAACTACAGAGTATATATGCAGTGGTGAGCTCCTCGTTCCTGAAAGCATGCAAACCTCCTAGTGTTTTCACGCATCTGCTGGTGCTGGACTAGTTGACAGGGAGATCGTTGCTGTTGTAGTTTCCAGAGTTGCAGGACTGGTCCAACCTCAGGTGATCAACTTGGCCACCCTCTTGCAGCATCATTGTTGCAGCAGCCTAGAAAATCTCTCCTTGCTAGTTGAGGCCCTTGGCCTTCTGGGATTCAGGAGCACCTGACAAAGATACTTCACCAGCGTGGCTGGTGGGGGGTCATCCTCAGCTAGTGGCCAACAAGGGCTGCAGAGTGTCAGGAAGGGGCATGTGTCCTGCGCCAGGGGTCCTGGGCTGGTATGGAATGCCCATGTCAGATGCAGCCTGGGCTCCTCATCGGCCTGGCGGGCTCATTCATTGCCCGGGCTATGCCTGTCCCTTCTGCAGCTTCCTGGGACTTCCCTTGTTCTGGGGCCCCTGTCTGGGGTGGGAAGCCACAGATGGAGGGGTGCTGAAAGCAAGGGGGATGTTCTTGGGACCTCATCACAGGTGGGTTAGGGGATGAGGGTGGGGTGTTCTCAACTGAGTCCGGGCTGTTTGGGGCATTCCCTCATTCATTCATCCCATCTTACTGAGAGCCTGCTGTGTGTCAGGTCCTGTTCTAGGCCTTGGCCACTCAGCCTTGGATAAAACAAAGGCCTCACCCCTCACCAAGATTTGTCTGGCAGTGGAGACAGAACCAGAATGAGTTAAGTAAACAAAACAAGAGAATGTCAGCTAATCCAGCTGGGTGCAGTGGCTCATGCCTATAATCCCAGCGCTTTGGGAGGCTGAGGTGGGAGGATTGCCTGGGGCCAGGAGTTCGAGACCAGCCTGGCCAAATATAGCAAAATTGAAAAGAAATTAGCTGGGTGTGGTGGCACGTGCCTGTGGTCCCAGATACTCAGGAGGCTGAGGTGGGAGCATCGCCTGAGCCCAGGAGTTCAAGGCTGCAGTGAGCCGTGATTGCACCACTGTACTCCAGCCTGGGCAACAGAGCAAAACCCTGTTTCTTAAAAAAAAAAAAAAGAAAAGACAAAGAAAATACCAGCCAATCTAAAGTACTATGCTCACATAACTGTACTATGCTCACATAACTATCTTAAGCTCTTTATGCCTTCATATACCTAGTTATGATTTTTTTCTTCTTAACATAATATTTTTTGATAGCCATATTATTATACTGACAATTTTACATAGGTTTTTTCACTTAAAGGGAACGATATTTTAAGCCGAATGATATGGATGATTTCAGGTAATAAAGACAGCTGTAGAATCTAAACAGAAGAGAAGCATGATACTCATATAGATAACACCAGCAAATAGATATTGCTTCATCTTTGTCTAAGTAGAATAAACTATAAGCATATTAAAGCCAGTGCTGTATTTGACATCCCATAATCTTTGTCAGAGAATGGCTGTGGTCTATTAAAGTACATTTTGACTAAATAGGTAGCCACCTCACTGAATTTGTTGCAAATCTAAATCACAAACAAACATGTTTATAATTAAAACAAATAGATGTGCTGGGTGCGGTGGCTCATGCCTGTAATCCCCGCACTTTGGAAGGCCGAGGCGGGCAGATAACTTGAGGTCAGGAGTTCGAGACCACCCTGGCTAACATGGTGAAACCCCATCTCTACCAAAAATACAAAAATTAGCCAGCTGTGGTGGCGTGTGCCTGTAGTCCCAGCTACTTGGGAGGCTGAGGCAGGAGAATTGCTTGAACCTGGAAGATGGAGGTTGCAGTGAGCCAAGATCATGCCTCTGCATTCTAGCCTGGGCAGCAGTACAAGACTGTGTCTCAAAAAAATATATATATAATATAATATAAAACAAATAGATGAATAATTAAGATTTCCTACACTGTAAGTAGTCGAGTTCTGTTAGAACAACCTTTGTGTGTAAATTATTGGAACTGATTTGTCTTTAGAATTTTAATTTCTTGGATATTTTCTACTAAAATTATCATCCCTTCTATATTTTAGATTTCAATGCGGTTATGATTAACTTTCATTGTGCAGTCCATTCATTTTTTAAAAATTCTATTACTCTGGTAAGTGGGGTGATGGGAGAGAAAATGAGGGGGTGATATTAGCCAGGGAGGTCAGGGCAGGCAGTGACAGTTGAGGGGACCCTTGGAGGCTGAGCAGCAGCCGGCTGTGTGGACCTCCGGGGAGTGTCCCAGATGGGTAGAATAGGAGGTGCAAAGGCCTCCTTGAGCTGGCAGGGGTCACAGAGAAGGCTGGCATGGCCCGAGGAGGTAGGCGAGGGAGAGGAGGGCACAGGCCAGGTCACGGAGGGCTGGTAAGGAGTTCCGGCTTTATTATCTGTTGGAAGGGAATTCAGTGATGAAGTTTATCCCAGGAAGCAATGTGATCAGATTTTTGTTTTAAAAATTTGCTTTGGTGGCCACAGGGAGAAAGGACCTGGGGGTAGGGGTGAGAGTACCATGGGAAGGCCCCTGCAGGAGCTGCTGAGGTAGGTAGTGAGCACCCTGTCACTGAGAGGTATGCAAGCTGAGAGAGCATAATGTTCAGGAAATCTGCAGTGCCCAGGAAGCTGCCCTCAGCAGCCTCTGCACCCTGCACTCCTTGCAGGCTCTGATGTTTTGTGACTCTGCTCCTGCTAGACTGCAGAAACTGTCTCGTGTCCAGTGCGGACATGGGAAGGGAGGCCCCGTGCAGGCCCTGTCTCACCACGTGGCTGAACACAGGGGCCTCAAGCGGGACCGCAGCGCGTCCTGGCTGGCTGACTAGCTGTGTGTCCCTGTGGGAAGTCACTTGCCCTAGGGCTCGGTTTCATACGTGCTCACTGAGGTCAGTGCTCAGCGTGTAGAGCACATACTGGGTTTTTGGTTCTTCTTTCTTTTATCTACAGAGACCCAGACTCATTCATTCATTCATTCATTCATTCAACCAATATTTACTGAGCATCTGCTACACGCCAGGCACTGTTCTGGGCCTCCAGGACATAGCAGTGAATGAGGCCTGACATTCTAGTAGGGGAGGCTGTTAAGAATAAATACACTGTGATAAGTGACTGCCGCCATGGGACAATGAGATGATCCAGCCGGGGTCAGGTGGGGTGCCCAGCTTCCCCCAGAGCAGCCTCCCCCACGCTCACGGCCTCCTCGCCGCTGCTGCTGTCATTGCTTCAAGGTGGGAGGTCGTTCCCTCCCCTGAGACCTTGCCCTGTCACTTTAATTTCTCTGTGTCTGCATGCTGGGGCCGCAGAGTGAAAGTTAATTTCACACTTGACTTCCTGCTGCACAGACGATTTCGGACGCGTTGGAGTCACCGGTAGCCGCCTCCGCTGCCCTCCCACCGCCACCTGCTTCGGGCGCTGTTGGTGTCCCCTGCTGCAGGAGGGAGAGCTCAGACCACCGGCGCGGGGCCGGGGCAGCCCCAGAGGAGCAAGAGATGGGGTCTCCACTGAGGGATGGGCCCCACCCTGGGCAGGACCCTGCAGGAATTCCCAGGCATCCGTGGAGCCCTCGTGGGATGCGGTGAAAGGGCGTGGGGCCCGGGGGTGGGCGGCAGCCAGCGCCCAGGCGCGCTCTGCCTCTGCTTGCCCGGGGGTTGCCCTGGTTCGCCGGTCCCCTCAGGCCTGGAAGCCTGCTGCTTTCTTCCGTCGCTCGTTTTTCTTTTTTCGCAGGCTGATTTCTTCCCTCCTGCTGCCTCATTTGGGGGTCGGCTGATGGGAACTGTCAGACCTGGGGCTGTGCAGGCGGAAAGGGGGACCAGTCAGGACCCAGGTGACTCTCAGCAGGTCTCTGTGGTCTCGCTCAGAGACATCAGATGACTCCCCCAGGGTCACATAGACAAATTCCTAGACCAGTCCTAACTGCACATCCTTCCAGCTTCCTCTCCTGGGTCTCTACTCCAGACCCTGCCCCTCCCTAGCTGGGTGACCTTAGGCAAGTCACGTCACATTGCTTGGCACTGTCACAGCTTTTGGTTGGCACTCAGTGATCAGGAGGTCCAGACCATCACCCCAACCCACAGTCTCTTCCCAAGGTATCCGGGCCCTGCACGGCTGCCTCCCTCTTCCTCTCCCTCTTCTTCTCTCTCTTCCTCTCCCTCTTCTTCTCCCTCTTCCTCTCCCTCTTCTTCTCCCTCTTCCTCTCCTCTGCAGCTGGGGTCAGGCTCTCCCTGAGCACCCCTTCTGCCCCCTCCAGATTCACTATCGCTGCCTCCCTCCCTAGAACCCAGGGCTCTGCTCATTTTCTTCTTCCCACACCATTCCTCTGCTTCTTCCAGGCCTCAGCTCAAACCTCCCTTCCTCCAGGAAGCCTCCCCTGATTGCCCCAAGCTTTCCTTTTCCAGTACCCCATAAGCCCCAGGACCAGTCCCAGCCAGGGTCCGACCGGACTGCCGTGGAACACTCTCATAATTCCTGCCTCCTTATCCCACCCTCCTACGTCCTGCTTCTCCTTCCCAGTGCCCTGGCAGACGACAGGACTAGGTTTCCTTATAGGGTGTGTGTTTTTAAACCCTGACTTCTTTGCACCCCATGAATGCCTGTACCAGCAAACTCATCACATGCTGCTTGGCCCGTGCCTCCAGAGCCCTCCTAGAGACTGTGGTCTTTACGTTTGCCGGACAGAAGCTCAGCAGAAAAGATTTGTCTGCAGTGCAGTATTTGCATCTTCATTGCCTAAACACTGCTTGGAACAAAATAAACACTTAAAAAAAGTTTGCCAGAGGAGTGTTGAACACGTGGGCATCATACACCGGGATTCTAGGGGACTGCAAACCCGGGTGGCTGCCTCCAGGAGCGGGAAGGAACGTCTGAGTGAGGAGGGCTGGTGTGAGGCAATAGGGAGTGGTAGGGCTGAGGAACGGGGAGCTTGGTGACCTTTGAAAAGGGCAGCCAAGCCTCAGTTTCCCAGCCTGTGGCCATGAAGGGGTGTGGCCCGATGGCCTGATGTTTTCAAGAGAAGCTTTAGGTTTGGCTTTTTGTGTAACAGCCTCTGGTTTTCAGTGCTGGCAATGAATTTAGGATTTTAGAAAGCACCGGCCAGGCGCGGTAGCTCATGCCTGTAATCCCAGCCCTTTGGGAGGCTGAGGCAGGCAGATCACGAGGTCAGGAGTTCGAGAACAGCCTGGCCAACATAGCGAAACCCCGTCTGTACTAAAAATGCAAAAATTAGCCTGGCGTGGTGGCACGTGCCTATAGTCCCAGCTACTTGGGAGGCTGAGGCAGGAGAATCACTTGAACCAGGGAGGCGGAGGTTGCAGTGAGCCGAGATTGCGCCACTGCACTCCAGCCTGGGTGACAGAGTGAGAGACTCCATCTCAAAAAAATAAAAAATATAAAAATAAAAATAAAGCACCACGGCCCAACACGACACCCTCGGAGGCTGTCTCTGGCCTGTGCACTGTGCGATTTGTGACCTGCAGACTTGACATGTGTTTGCGGACTTGACATGTGTCCTCTTGTGTGGTACGTGGATGTCTGTGGGTGGCAGGCAGTGTCCGTAACCAGGGAGGATTCACACCCTCCGTTGCTGCCCATCGGTGGTGAACAGACAGCTGCGTGCACATCACCGCCACTCCGAGGCCTCATGCTCACCGAGTCATTTTCCAGCTGCAGTGACGGCCCCACGGTTTGTGGACGATCACATGCCAGACTGGCTTCTCAGCGCTGCCTTAATACTTGGCCATGAACGAGGCTGCTGAAAATGGCAAGAACTTTTCTGTCACGGTACTGGAGGCCAGCACTTGGAAATCAAGGTGCTACAGGGCCACGCTCTCTGGAAGGCTCCAGGGGAGGCTCCTTCCTTGCCGGTTCCAGCTCCTGGCTGCCGCTGGCCTCCTTGGCGTTCCTTGGCTAGGAGATGCGTCACTCCCATCTTTTATATTCGCGTGGCGTTCTTCCCGTGTCTGTTCGCGTCATCTCCCCTCCGTGCGTGTCTGTCTCTGTGTCCAAATTTCCCCTTTTCATAAGTCATTGGATTAGGGCCCACCCCAGTGACCTCATTCTAACCTGCTTCTCGCTCTAAAGACCCTGTTTCCAAATGAGGTCATGTTTTGAGGTGCTGGGGCTTAGGACTTCCACATATCAGGGTTTTTTGGGGGAGTGGTTGGGGGTGACATTCTCACCTGTACTAGGCAGTGTACCGCCTGCAAACCCCAAAGTCAATATTGTATGGTCTTCACCACGGTGTTTCAAAGTGGATTCTGTCTCTCTTCTTTTGTGGGAAGGCGGGACTATTTGTTTTAAAGTAACTAGATTGTACGTTGTACAACAAAAGAGTTGCAAATACACTCTCGAGAGTTCCCACGCACGCTTCACCTGGCACCCCTCAGGTGGACAGCTTATAGAACAGCAGAGAAACACCACAACTGGGGCCCGCCATGGTGGCCCACGCCTGTCATCCCAGCACTTTGGGAGGCCAAGGTGGGAGGATCACTTGAGGCTAGGAGTTGGAGACCAGCTGGGCAACAAAGCAAGACCTCGTCTCGACCAAAAAATAAATTAGCCAAGTATGGTGGCACGTACCTATAGTTCCAGCTACTCAGGAGGCTGAGGCAGGAGGATTGCGTGAGCCCAGGAGTCCAAGGATGCAGTGAGCCATGATCAAGCCACTGCACTCCCGCCTGGGAGACAGGGCAAGACCCTGTGTCTAAAAACAAAAATCAAAATAAAACGAAACAAAATACTAGGAAAGAAATAGCGGCACATGACCCTCCACTAAACTACCAGCTGTCTTTGCATTTCCACCCGTCTCCCCGCCAACGTCTGTTTTCTGGTCCAGGATCTGATTCAGGTTCTCACGTGACATTTGTGCACGTGTCTCCTTAGTCTCCAGCCCGTGACAGCTTCTCAGCCTTGCCTTGTTTTTCACAACCCCAACACTTTTGAAGAGCACTGGTCAGGGCTTTCTTTGGCAGGTGTTTCCTCCTGGTAAGACTGGGATGGGGGGTTTGGGGAAGACCAGGAAAGGTCAGGGGCTGCGTGATGCCGACGTGATGGGGGCTCTGCCCTAGGTCTCCCCTGTCGCCTTAGAGTTATCCCTTCTTTGCTCTGTTCTTTGCTAGGGAGTCACCAAGTCCCACCCACTTTCCAGGGGAGGGGAGTTAAGCTCCACCTCCTGGAGGTGGGAATATAAAGATTTGTGGAACCACCACCATGATTCATTCATACTTGAGGGGAGATTCTTTGAGACTGTGCAAATTTCTTGTTGCTCCTTAAAATTTTGCTAACCAATTTAGCATTCATCCCTGGATCTTGCCAGCGGCAGTTGGGTTATTACTGCATTCTAATGACGATTTTCTATTTCCCTCATTTCTTGGACATTTATTCATTGGAACTCTAGAAGAAAGATCTGTCCCTTCTCCTCCATGCATTGATGTATTGAGTCATTTGTTTATAATCACACAGACTCGTGGGGATTTGTTTTATTCCTGGGACGCTAATCTGGTCCCAGGGCTATTTCTGTTGTCACTCACATTGTTCCAGCTCTGGCAGCCGGAAACCTTCAGGCTGGGTTCTGTGTCCTTTTAACTTTTGTTTTCTTTTGTTTTTGGCAATTCTTGACTAAAGTCACTGTGGGCTCTTCTTGCATACTTCCTGGCCGAGCGCTGGAATCAGCCATGTCCCGGGCAGCACAGTTTCTGGGATTGGAGGATGGTCTTCGCCAAGATCTGGATGCTGCTGTGCTCAGTGGCCCTGGGCCCTCACTGCTTCTACTCCTTCACAGCTGTCTTTTGCATAAAAGACCAAACCCTTTGCCATGTCGAAACTCACAGGACCCTGCAGGACCGGCCCTGCCAGTCTTGCTCACAGCCCCTCCTCCATCCTCTCTGTCCCTCCCCAGCACTGTCTAGACACAGGACCTTCCGGTCTGTGCTTCCACTACACAGAGTTTGTTCCTGTCTCCTGCGGTGCCCTCCAGCCGGAGTTCCCTTCCTTCTGGATCTTCCCAGAGCCGGGTCCTTCTGATGACGTAGATCCCAGCTCAAGGCCATCCTCTCTGGGAGACCTTTCTGCACCAGGGAATCTAAAATAGCCCCTCACACCCTGCCCCGCAAGCACTCACTAGCCCACCACTCTACTTAAGTTCCCAAATCCAGGATTATCTTGGTCATCTTGCTTATTGTCCGTGTCACCTCTGTGAGAGCCCACAGCTGTGTCTTGCTCCCTGGTGTGTCCCCAGCACCTGGAACCGTGCCTGGCACATAGTAGATGCTCAGTAAGCACTTGTTGAATAACAGAAAACGAGGCTGTGATGCCATAGATTTCAGATGAGGAAACTGAGGGCTTCTGAGGTGTGCTCAGAGACACCCTGTTATGAGATAAAGGGTGCTGGTCCTAGCCTGTGGGACTGAGGACCCCTGGGGCCCACCCTGACCAGGGTGGGGGCCAGGCTGATGGAAGGTGGGGAGGCCCTGGCCAAGGCACCACCAGAATGACCCAGGGACTGAGGTGGATTCCAGGCCCTTGAGCCCCATGAGGCTTCACTCGTCCATCAGAGCCTGGGGTTCTCTCCTTTTCCGGTTTCCAATGGGGCTAGGGTCCTGGGGGCTGGGCAGAGCGTGGCTCCCAGTCAGCAGCTTTGGAGCTTTCGAGCGGGGTTGGCCACTGCTGAGAATATGAAGAAGTTGGGGATCCCCTCCCCGGAAAAGTGGGTGCCACTGCATGCCCCAGACTGGGGACAGACAGCAAGTTAAGGTGTACAGCAGGCTCCTGAGGTGGCTGTGGCCCCAGGCCCTGGGAGGCTGCAACACCTGCTTTGTGTGTCAGAGACTGTGGGGAGGGGCCTGGGAAGAGAAGAGGAAGGTGCTGAGGTCTTGATGCAGTGGCGGGTGGGGGTGCTTTCCAGCCCTCATGGCATGGGCTCCAGAACCTCCGGCCTCTACTCTCCAGGGCTCCCTCCCTTTGCCTGTCTCGGGGTCTCTGTCCGCTTTCTTTGGGTCTTGTCTCTCTTCCTCTCCCCACTTCTCTCTCTCTCTCTCTCTTTCCCTCTCCTAGTTTCATCTTCCTCTGAGTCTCTGTCCCTTTCCTTTGGATCTTATCTCTCTCTGACTCCTCTCTCTCTCTCTCTGATCCTCTCTGTCTCATCTCTCTCACTCCAGTCTCATTTCCTGTCCATCTCCAGGTCGCTGTCCTATCTTGGATCTCATCTCTCTGTCTCTCTCTGCCTCTGTTTCTCCCCTTCTCCCAATCTCTGTCTCTTTCTCACATCTGTCTCCCTGTCTGTCTCCCTCTCTCTGGGTCTCCGTCTGTCTCTCTCTGGGTCTCCGTCTCTCTCTCTCTCTGGGTCTCCGTCTCTCTCTCTCTCTGGGTCTCTGTCTCTCTCTCTCTCTCTGGGTCTCTGTCTCTCTCTCTCTCTCTGGGTCTCTGTCTCTCTCTCTCTCTGGGTCTCTGTCTCTCTCTCTCTCTGGGTCTCTGTCTCTCTCTCTCTCTGGGTCTCTGTCTCTCTCTCTCTCTCTGGGTCTCTGTCTCTCTCTCTCTCTGGGTCTCCGTCTCTCTCTCTCTCTGGGTCTCTGTCTCTCTCTCTCTCTCTGGGTCTCTGTCTCTCTCTCTCTGGGTCTCCGTCTCTCTCTCTCTCTGGGTCTCTGTCTCTCTCTCTCTCTGGGTCTCTGTCTCTCTCTCTCTCTCTGGGTCTCTGTCTCTCTCTCTCTCTCTGGGTCTCTGTCTCTCTCTCTCTCTGGGTCTCTGTCTCTCTCTCTCTCTGGGTCTCTGTCTCTCTCTCTCTCTCTGGGTCTCTGTCTCTCTCTCTCTCTCTGGGTCTCTGTCTCTCTCTCTCTCTCTGGGTCTCTGTCTCTCTCTCTCTCTGGGTCTCCGTCTCTCTCTCTCTCTGGGTCTCTGTCTCTCTCTCTCTCTGGGTCTCCGTCTCTCTCTCTCTCTGGGTCTCTGTCTCTCTCTCTCTCTGGGTCTCCGTCTCTCTCTCTCTCTGGGTCTCTGTCTCTCTCTCTCTCTCTGGGTCTCTGTCTCTCTCTCTCTGGGTCTCCGTCTCTCTCTCTCTCTGGGTCTCTGTCTCTCTCTCTCTCTCTGGGTCTCTGTCTCTCTCTCTCTCTCTGGGTCTCTGTCTCTCCCTCTCTCTCTGGGTCTCTGTCTCTCTCTCTCTCTGGGTCTCCGTCTCTCTCTCTCTGGGTCTCTGTCTCTCTCTCTCTCTCTGGGTCTCTGTCTCTCTCTCTCTCTCTCTGGGTCTCTGTCTCTCTCTCTCTCTCTGGGTCTCTGTCTCTCTCTCTCTCTCTGGGTCTCTGTCTCTCTCTCTCTCTCTGGGTCTCTGTCTCTCTCTCTCTCTCTCTGGGTCTCTGTCTCTCTCTCTCTCTCTGGGTCTCTGTCTCTCTCTCTCTCTCTGGGTCTCTGTCTCTCTCTCTCTCTCTGGGTCTCTGTCTCTCTCTCTCTCTGGGTCTCTGTCTCTCTCTCTCTCTGGGTCTCCGTCTCTCTCTCTCTGGGTCTCTGTCTCCCTCTCTCCAGGTCTCTGTCTCTCTCTCTCTGGGTCTCTGTCTCTCTCTCTGGGTCTCTGTCTCTCTCTCTCTGGGTCTCTGTCTCTCTCTCTCTCTCTGGGTCTCTGTCTCTCTCTCTCTCTCTGGGTCTCTGTCTCTCTCTCTCTCTGGGTCTCCGTCTCTCTCTGTCTCTGGGTCTCTGTCTCTCTCTCTCTGGGTCTCCGTCTCTCTCTGTCTCTGGGTCTCTGTCTCCCTCTGTCTCTGGGTCTCTGTCTCCCTCTGTCTCTGGGTCTCTGTCTCCCTCTGTCTCTGGGTCTCTGTCTCCCTCTGTCTCTGGGTCTCTGTCTCCCTCTGTCTCTGGGTCTCTGTCTCCCTCTGTCTCTGGGTCTCTGTCTCTCTCTCTCTCTGAACCTCCCGTCTCCCAGGACGTGCCTGCTTCCCTTGGAACCTGCAGTGGGGTGTGTAACCTGCTTGGTTGAGCCCCCATGGCCCCTGGCCTGAAGTCTGAGACCCCCCTGGGGGTTTTGAAACCTGAAGTCCATGCCTGGTGGCCCCACCAGCTGCCCCACCCTGCTTGTGTCCCTCCCACCACGGCAGGACTGGGTGTGCTGGAGGGCTGTGCACTGCACCTGGTTGGAGTCAACCCTGGGGCCGTGCAGGCCACACCCTGACACCCAGCCTGTAGGCGGCAGCAGGTCTCGGGGTCTCAGGCTCCGTGGCCTGTATTCCTAGTTGGAGGCTGTGGCTGTTTCTCTGGAGCCATCTTTCCATGGGCAGGTGTGGCTGCTGGGGTGCATGTGGGCAGGGGCGGGAAGCCACAGGCCCCTCGGCTCTGGGAACCCACTTGTCTGCACACCGGGCTCAACCTAAATGTTGGCGGGGGCTGCCTCGCGTGCAGGGGAGTGAGGACGCACATTGGCAGCTTACAGGTCTCTCTGGGGACACAGTACTCTGGGGTCTTATCTCCCTGAGAACCAGTAACGGGGCAAATTCAGGGCTTATTCTCAGCAAACAGGATGGCGCGGGGTGCAGCGCCTGAGTCCGGCCAGGCTGACTTGTCTGCGGCTTCCCTCCTGCACAGAAACCAGGCGATGCGGAAGAAGCTAATCTTGTACTTCAAGAGGAGGAATCACGCTCGGAAACAATGGGTAAGTCCACACCGTGGCCCCCATCAGGTTTCCTTGAGATCCGGGGAGAATCGAGCGCACAGGGGGCCGCACCTGCGGGGCCCTCTCGGTTCCACAGCTGTCTCCTCCCTGAGCGTCCAGGCTGCGGAGGAAAAGCCAAGGCCGGCCAGGAAAGGAGGAAAGACAATAGCTGCTTCCAGAAGGCCTCAGGGTGGGTGGGGGTGGGAGGCCCTATGGCCCCTCTTCCAGCCTGGAAGGGAAGAAAGCAAAATGTTGGCCTGGAAAATTAGTTGTTAAACCCTGGTCATGGGACCTGTCCTGGGCTTTTCAGGCAGAAAGAGAGGTTTTGGAGAGAGGTGGAGGATCAGGGTGGGCTGTGTGCCAGGCAGCACGGGAGACAGTGGACAAGCATTGAGCCCCCTTTTCCTGAGCCTGCGTTTGTGGCCAGTGGCCTCATTCAAACAGAAAAGGGTGCTGATTCCTGCTTCTCACTGTAAGCTGTGCATCTCAGCCCACGGCAGGGAGGCTGGGTGTGCCAGAGGCACGTGGTGGTGGTTTAGGGCGGCTGTGGACATCACCCATTCCCCAGAGGAGATCAGGGTCGACTATTCTCCCAGTTGTCAGGGAAAGAAGCGTGGACTCAGATGGGCTTCAACAGGAAAGGAATGGGTGTAGCTGGAAACGTCTGTTGGGGGTGGATGGCAGGAATAGTCTTTCAACTCAAGTCTTGTTTTCATTTCATTTCATTTCACTTCATTTCATTTCATTTCATTTCATTTCATTTCATTTCATTTCATTTCATTTATTTGTTTTTGAGATTGAGTTTCACTCTGTCACCCAGGTTGGAGTGCAGTATCAGGATCTCTACTTACTGCAGCCTCTGCCTCTTGGGTTCAAGCAATTCTCTTGCCTCAGCCTCCCAAGTAGCTGGGATTACAGGTGCCCACCACCATGCCCGGCTCATTTTTGTATTTTTAGTAGAGAGGGTTTCACTGTGTTGGCCAGGCTGGTCTTGAACTCCTGACCTCAGGTGATGCACCCGCCTCAGCCTCCCAAAGTGCTAGGATTACAGGTGTGAGCCACCACACGTGACCCCTTCATTTCTATGCAGTTTTTTCAACTCTGTGTGTTAGAACATTGACAAACTGAACCTGAATTCCCAAAGCAGCTGGGAGCCAGAGAGAGCTATCCTTTCTCTGATGGTCTCACAGATGCTCTGATTAGGCCAGGAGAGGACCGGGGTCCTGTGAACCAGTGGCTGATGCCGGGGAGATGGAGTGAGGCCGCCTGGTTTTGGCTCATGGGACCTTCTGTAGAGTTGAGGATGATGTCGTTGAGTCCACCCAAGCCACGGGGCTGCTGGGACACGGGGAACGGGATAAGGCTGGGGAGACCCTGAGAAGGTCCCCACCTGGGGAAGAGGTGGCCTGGATGGGGACTACTGCCTTGGGATTCTTGGATAGGAGAAGCGACAAGAGCTGGGAACTAGCCTTGCTGGAGGGTGGAGGGGCTCCCCTTGTACCTGCAGCCCCCTGCCCCACCTCTGCCCTCCCTCCGCTGTGTTGGGGTGGGGCCTGTGAGGCAACTCCCTGTGTCCTTTCTGGGGTCAGATCTGCTGGGCACCAGCCTCCAGAGAGGCCCTCCAGGGCACAGCAGTGGCTCTGTCATGCCTGGTGCCTGTAGGTCTATGGTACACAGTAGGTGATGACTAAATGCTGCTTGAACGGAAATGGGCTGGGACAGAACAGTGCGTGGGACACCGAGGGTGTTAGTTGATCCAATGCCTTCGGGGCTTGGGTGCCAGCAGTCACGGAGTACCTACTGTGTGCGAGGCTCGCAGTTGGTGTGATGTAGGCCCTGTCCTCAGACCTGCAGGCTGCAGGGACAGATCGTGCGTAAGGATGAGGAGGATGCCCGCACACCCTGCCCTTCCGGTGCCTGTTGTGTTCCGGGCGCTCTTCTGAGTGCTCTCCATACATTAGGGCATTTAGTCCTGTGAGGTGGGAGCTTGGTCAGCCACATGTTTCAGATGAAGAAATCGAGGCACAGAGAGGTTAAGTAACTTGCCGTAGGTCACACAGCTGGGAAGTGGTGGAGCTGAGATTTGAATCCAGACTACCTGGTTCCTGAGCCCATGCTCTGAACCCCCAAGGGGCAGTTCCAGGAGAGCCCAGGAGGGTGTGTGGGGTATGGTGGTGTGGTGAGTGGCTACACGGCAGAACTGAGCAGTGCCTGGGGAGGGGGACCCCAGGCAGGCATGGCGTCCTGGGCAGGTGTGTGGGCACGTGGGGCCAGGTGAGGGGCTTAGCTGGGGCAGGAGGTCCTGGCACCTGGCTCCGGAAGGAGGGGCTGTGCTGTATGGGAAGAGAGTCTTCCCTTGGCCCTGCCTGCCCTGGCCCCGAACTTGTCTGGGCACTAGATGGAGGAGACACTTCCAGCCAGATGCTGGTGCCTGGGAAGCTGTGGGCAGCCCTCGGGACCCAAGGCCTGCTCATAGATGAGGAGAGGTGGGCTGCCCAGCAGTGCCTTGCCCAGCTTCCTCAGACCCCCCCACCTTGACTGGATGGTACCCACGGGCACTTGGGCTGGTACAAGAGACTCCTGAAACGAGCATCCAATCTGTTTATCAAGTTAAGAGATATCCACGCAGGGCTGCCGGGTGCCCAGGAGACACTGGCCAGGAAACGGCCCAGTAATGCGGGGAGAAGAGCTGGGCAGAGGGGTAGGCTCTCGAGATGGGCTGGGGACCTCAGTGCTGAGGTGGGAGTGACCAGAAAGGACTGGCTTTGTGCAGATCTGAGAGTCAGGGTGTCAGG